>NC_084483.1:5617500-5947500 GCF_030035675.1 Rhineura floridana | reverse complement strand
CCTCCCCGAAGAGGTACGCCTGGCGCCTACACTTCCATCTTTTCGGCGCCAGGTAAAGACCTTTTTATGCTCCCAGGCATTTTAATCTTCTTAACTTTTTTAATCTTTTAATCTGTATTTTAATTTTTGTAGTATTTATTTTGTTTTTGCTGTGCTTTTCGTTGTTTGTATATGTTTTTGTATTTTTATTATGATATATTGTATTTTATTTTGTTTGTTCACCGCCCTGAGAGCTATTTCGCTAAGGGCGGTATATAAATTAAAATAATAAATAAATAAATAGCTTAGCTTTCCCCTGACATGCTTCATTTGCAGAAGCTAAATAGTGGTGGTACTCTCCTCCAGGTTCAGGTCATGTGGTGCCAATGTGTCCAGGGAGAAATTCCAAAAGTTCTCCCTTTTAGTCAGTGCTGCTGGATCTGCTGGCATCTCTGTGGCTGTAATGGAAAAGTCCAACAGGCTGTGACCTTCGATGTTAAAATGCTTTGCAACTGGTTGCTCCACTTTCTTGGTCAAGATTGCCGACTTGTGGTTCCTGAAGCCCGTGCGTAGGTTAGTTGTGGTCTTTCCTGCATATTGGATATGACATCCTGGTCTTTTGCACTTGATGATGTAAACTATATTGCAGGACCTGCAGGTGATGTTCTGTTTGATGTAATATGTCCTGCCTGTCCTAGTGCTTGTAAAAGTGGCGGTCTCCCTGAGGTACACACAGGTGATACAGCATTTTGAGTGACAAGGATGAGAACCTGGATTGGTGACAGGTGGCTTAAGCACAGCTTTCACCAACAGTCTGTGCAAATTAGGAGGTTGGTGAAATGCTATAACAGGAGGCCTGTCGATGGCTCTAGTAAGATGTTCAGAGTTTGCCAGCAATGGGTAGCTCTCCTTGATTGCTTGGTGATAGTTAGGAGATGCTGGATGGACATCTACCACAAATGGAATCCGTTGCTCTCTGCTCTTTGACACCTCAGTATGATGGAGGAGGTTTTCTCTGGACAGAATGGAGGCTCAGTGGATGTTGCAATCGATAATATGTAGAGAATATCCTCTTAGAAGAAGGTGTTCTTTAAGTTCACTGATCCTTCTCTGGTATTTATCTTCAGTGTTGCAAATAAGTTTGAGTCTCAGAGCTAAACTATACACAATGTTCTTTTTTATATGCCTAGGATGGCAGAATTTCCAGTTTAAATAGGTGTGGGCATCAATGGGTTTGCTGTAGAGATCAGTGGCTTTTGTTGTTTTCAATGGTGAGAAGGACATCCAGAAAAAGGATGTGTGGATTGTCATTTGTACTATTAAATGTAAACTTAATAGATGGATGGATAGAGTTGATGTAATTTTTAAATTGTTCCAAACTATCTTTTATCCCTATTTGTAGTTTGGAGTGGCACAGTCCAAAATCCTACAATCTTGGTCTGCATAACTGATGTAATGTCTCCAAAAACCATATTTCACACTGAATGGGGGCCCAACAAACAGTAGGGCTCAAGGGGCCTGAGAATATACAAGTAATCTGCAGGAGAATAGCATAGAGGCAGAGCACACAGTGGTATTTACCCAGAATGCCTTAGTCAGCCCCTGTTCTGACCACATGTTATCAATATGGGCTATTTCTATTATTTCCAAGAGCATTAGAAATGTAAAAGCAATTCTCCCCAGTTAGCTTGAGGTGTTTTAAGGAGAAAAGGAGGCATCTCTAGGAGGTTAGCCATTACTCAGTACTCTGCATACAAGTCCACTTTTCCCACCTGTGCTCTTGTATTGCTCTAATGGGGTATTTATCCCTCTGAGACTATAGTCTGCTAGGAGAATATTTATGTGGCTGTAAAAAACTTTAACAGAAGCCTGCCTGGTTCTAATAGTTTCAGGTATTTCAACACATCTCTGGTTGCCATGTGTCATGTTGAATTACACCATGTGCTGCCTGTGACAGCAGCCTATAATGTGACCCGTGTAACAGTCTGAAATGTAATTCAACAGGAAGGGAACTTAAAGTGATAAAGTATCTTTTACCTTTTATGGGAGGGCAAATGTTTTCATAGAATTTACAGTATTATCCAAATATATTCAGAAATGTGTAATAAACTGATAACATACATAATTTATAACAATTAATTAACACATCCCCCCCACAAAAAAACATGGTGCCCCAGAATGCCATACAAAATTTTGCCCAGTATGGGTTAATTATCCCTGACCATTTTGTTCACATTATAAAGGACTATGAAGTTGGATAAAAGATAAATTATCCCCTCGCCTTCTTCCAAAAAAAAAAAAAAACATTTAGAAGGTGGAAAGGTGATCCAAGTCTGGATTAGTAATATCATTCCAGATGTGTTCATTGATAATAAAGACATGGAATTCACAAGGGTCTTTAACAGAGATGCAGCAAAAAAGGTTTTGTGGTGAGAAGGAAAATCTGCCATTTTATAACACTTACTTACCTTGATTGGGCAATAAATTGGTAAATAAAATACCAAGACCCTTTCTACATAAAACACACACATAAAACAGTGTACAATAAAACATTAAAAGCTATAAAATACAGAATGTCATGAAGGCAATCTAAG
Organism: Rhineura floridana; assembly: GCF_030035675.1. NCBI lineage: Eukaryota > Metazoa > Chordata > Lepidosauria > Squamata > Rhineuridae > Rhineura > Rhineura floridana. The sequence goes on along the minus strand of NC_084483.1, from coordinate 5,944,927 downwards.
CAGCAAAAGGCAAGAAAATGCCAGAATTGCAATGCTGTTTCGGTCCTTAGTCCCTTTTACATTAAGTTGCTTGCAGTGGGAGAATTAAGCATGCGCTTAATTTGTGTGCAGATACTTTGTAACCAATATGAGTTTGCTTTTTGATCTGACACCTAATTTTGATTCTCTTATTATCGGTATGGTATGCGATACTCTTTGTCCATTACCTGAACACAAAAATTAATTATTTGATCCATGTCAATAACTTAAACCCCCAAACAAAGGGATTAAATGCAAGCAGAAAAAAGTTTAATAAGCTTGCAGGAAGTCACTAACAAGCTCAGGAGTCCTTGATTTAATTTTCAGTGGAGGAATGTTACTATTAGGTAGCATTATTCTGGGCAGTATTCTGTGTTAGTCAAGTATAACCTACTTCTAGTGAATTCTGAGCATCTTAAAATCGTAATCCAACAAAGTTAGTTTGATATTATACCTGTCTACTCAGAAATAAGCCCCATTGTTTTCAATGGGGCTTGCTTCAAAGTAAGTTTATATAGGATTTTAGTTATTTGATCCGATTTAATTCAATGTTGGTGAGAATTAAACACATGGTTTGCTTTCATATTGAAACCAATGAGACTCAAAAGTGCTTAATTTTGGCTAAAGCATACCCATTGCTTTTTGATCTGACAGTATTTATACTGATAGGGACAGGAGACTAATTTCATCTGAAACTAATTAATAGTCCTACTTTCACCGTTTATAGATGTTTCTCTAGAATGTGCTGTTTTTCATTCACTTATAGGGAGATTTTTTTTTATTTAGCCAGCAGAAAAAGTAACATTTCATCCTCCAACAATTTGACAAGAGCTGATCATTCGAGACATTTCTAAAACCTTTTCTATCCTAGGCAGCAGAAAAATCAAGCCTGCATCATATTGGCAGGCAGACACTGATGGAGAGTAGAGAGCACTGCTCAGTAAAGTGAAATTGAAATACAATCTTGCAGTGAACTTAAGAAGTATGGCCACTATCCAAAACAGAGTTAGGAATACTTGATTCCCAGTGATTTCCATCAGACTAAAATACACCTAACTCTGCAGTAGATTGTAGTTATGGATCTGGGCCATCACAAAAAGACAGAGAGCATACTACAACATTTACCACCAAGCAAGCAGGAGAGGTCTGTGTTCAGAAGCAGATATCCATGTGTGCAACAAAACATTCAATGTGCCTTCCGGCATGGATGGAGGCAGTGACATGTAGGCATGGGTAACAAATTCATTCCGTTCACATTTTAATAAGAGCCAACCTAATTCCTGAACCAGTGTGTGAAGGGAATGCAGCTATCATTCAAAATGTGTGCTTCTCCAAATTTTGCAATGCAATTCTCCAATCCAAAAATGTTCATTATGCTAGGGAAAAATGCTCACCAAATAGGATCTATGTGGAGAAAAGCAAACAAAAAAGTGTACAAATTTTCATGTGGACTTTAAAAGAAAAGTTCACAAACTGATACGGAAATGGAGTGAACTGACCTTAAGAATAGAATAGTGAGAAACCAAAATTGACAGATGCATTTATCTCTAGTGACCCCTTAGTCCAGCATCTACAGCACAGCCCCATTAAAATTTGTTGTACAAATTATTTTAAACTTTGTAGGTGTATGGATAGTAGGGCCTTTGGAACTCCCTGCCTAGGGAGGTCTGCCTGGCTTACTGTCTTTCCCAAGCAGGACATTTGGGTCCCTGAAGAGGTAACAGGTATAGGTTTTATCACAATGCATGTTTCATTGCATACATTGTATTTAGACTTTATAGTTTTTTACATACAAATGATTGGCAAGTCTCTTTTTGTATGAATACTCCAGTAATTCATGGGTAATACTTCAGTAATTCATGGGTAATACTCATGGGTAATTTTACAGATGGCTTACTTAACACCTCTTTTTCAATAGGTGGTGCTGAGTTCTATATATGTAAAAAAAAGGACCTGTTCCACCTTCAGTCTAGTGACTAGAGCAGTGGTTCTCAAACGTTTTTGGTTCGCCACGCACTGTAAAACATATAAAAATTTTCTGGCGCACTTAGTGTACAAAATTAAAAATAATATATTTTTAACTATGAATAAAGATAACTTAAACTATAGAAAACTGTTACTTACCCTATAGAAATGGGTTTCTTCTCATTTTTAAAATATACTTTCATAATATTTGAGGCATACCTAGCCACCTCTTAGGGCGCACCAGTGTGCCTGGGCGCACCATTTGAGAATCACTGGACTAGAGAGAGATGGCGTATATTGTCTTGTCCGTTACAATTTGATCCATATACTCATAGTTAATTAACTTTATGAGGTAAGCCAAATTTGAAGATAGAGAGGCAATCCTTTTTGTGGAAAAAAATTGACAGATTGTGAGATTTATATATTAGATCAGCTGATAGGTGCAGATGGAGAATTTTTGCAGTTTCCTACATTGCAGTTTTGATACCATTTATCAATGAGTGCTGAATGACAATGTTTTCAACTGTAACTCCTGTTGTTGTCTGTCTATGGTCAGTCTACTTTGAGTGCCTCAATATCTCTTAAATGGCTGGAAGGAATAATTGGTTCTTCACAGAAAATTAAACCCATAACTATCATTTACAAATGTCTATTGGAAGCATGTAAAGTTGAAGTTTAAGAACTTAGGAAAGAATGGGAGTTTGAATATGCTATGCAACCTAAACAATGGGAAATCTACAACTGAGATTGATTCAGCAAAAAATTGATATTATGGGTGTATTGGACTCCACACCTTCACTACCGAAAGGCATTCTTGAACTCAGATAAATGCTGGAGGGGCAATGCCGGAAACGCGTCATAGAGGTGCATGTGATGTAGACATGTCCAGTGTTTTCTTTTTGGTCTGACTTTATTGTCCATATTTATTGGTGTTTGGTATATATTGCAGTGCAGTGCAGAAATAAGTAGTCTGGTAAGGCTGTTGGTTGGAAGAAACATAAGGTTTATTACCTCTGAGGGAAAAAAGTAATTCTTACTACAGACATATATGTGGCGATTGTAGAGCCAGGAGGCTCGCATTCACAGACACTCTCCCTGACTGACTGGAAGGAAGAGAAAGTAAAGCCTGAAGAAAACAAGATGGAAGGAATCAGTGAGGGAAGAATAGGTAGCCTTACTGTCTATTGCCCCCACCGGTTCAGGTTATTTGTTACAAGTGTTGGTGCTTTACTCCCAACACATATCAACTTTGTATTGAAATTTGTGGGATGTTCGTGTACTTTTAAATTATATCCCTGTTGTACGGGGACTAATGGCAGGACAAGAATGTGAGCTGATGGGAGGGATTTTCCTCTTTTTCTTTCCTTGAATTGTTCTCTTTATTTTGGTTTTCCCCCCTCCTTTCCTTAATACATTTGCAACAATCATTTTTTAAAAATAAATTAAAATAATTTATAGTTTTTGAATAGTGTTATTCATTTTTTATGACAATGAATGGCTAATTGTTGAAAGCCGATTTGAGAGTCTGATCGGGCTGTTTAAGTGAGATATTAACTTTCAAATAAACTAGAATTGAATTCCTGTCGATCTAGCTAGATGCATCTTTTGATGACAAAGGGGGTGTTAGCTTGGAGCTGCTAGTTTTTACATATGACAAGTCATGCACAACGGGAGCTGGATCAGGGGCTGGTATCCAAAGAGCTCCTAGCACTACATGCCATTCCAAAGGGTCCCCCACCCTGAGGAATGGCCTTCCAGCAGGTGTAAGGAGCTGAAGCAGAAAACAGAAACCCAATGAACAAGTGGAAGTTCACTTTGGATGCAAGCCAATGGGTCTGTTTGGCCAAACAACTGGCCATACTGCAGAGATTAACACATGGCTTATTTCAAAGTCAATATTTGAACATAAAGTCCAAGATTTATCTTTAAAACTTTGACATTTCAAGTTAAAGTTAAACATGTCCCACTAGGTCCTATATTGCTGCATCACTTCCAGGGTTTTTTCTCCCCTCCTCCACACAATAGGTTTAACACAGCTCTTGACTGAATCAGATGCAATGCAAATATAAAACCTACATTGGCCACAAATTCTCATCCAAACAGCAGATCCTTTCTTTGGCTTTCTATTTCACATCAACATGCCTCAGTGGAGCAGTCTGGACAACAATCGTCCCTTCAGCTCTATCATTCTATAACAATATAAATATACAGAAGGTTTGTCTTTGCAAAGCACAATGAATGAAAAAGTCCTTCTCTTACTGATGGGTTTTTTTTTTTAATTGTATGTTCTCTGAGACAGACATTTATTTCATCAGGCACTCTGCTGTGGAGTTCACCAGAGTACAAACAAATCATTTGGAGAACGACGTTCCCACTGTGAAGTGGGGGCAATTTTGCCCTCACCCTCTCCACAGGCTGGTCTGTACCGAAGGGAGGGGCAAGATGAGGGGATGCATGATGCGCTCCCGCTTGTAAGGAGGAGGGTCAGCGCAGGGCTTAAATACCTGCCTTGCCCTCCCAAACCTCTCTTGATTTCATTTGCGATGGCAAGGTGCATGGCAATTTTGCGAATTTTGTAAGGAACATCAGCAACTTTGGCCTATTCCAGTGGGTCAACTTATGCACCTCCTCGTTTCCTTAAGAGCTAAAGGTAGGGCAGTTAGTATCCTTGCTGGCCATCTGTCTGCCCTGGTGTTTTATTCCAGGGTGAGCAGTTTCACAGAACACACTTCAGACTTTAAGATTTGCAAGATGTTGGAAGGCTGGTCAAGAGTGAGCCTTGACCAGCGCCAACCCTTCACCCAAGATGTAATATTGCAGGTTTTACGGCAATTACGGAATTTATGCTGTTCTAGTTATGAGGCTGTTTTGTTCACAGGGGTAGTACTGACTTGTTTCTGTGGGGCTTTTCGTCCCAGTGAGCTGCTTGTAAGCTTCAGGAGTGACACCTCTGCCGGGGCATTAATGTTAAGCGATTGTTCAATGTCCCAAAGGGAAGTACAGCTTTGTTTGTGAAGGTTCAAGACAGACCAGAAAGCCAGGAGGAAGGTGGCTCAATTCGGGTCATGTCCCATATTGCAACTGTGCCCTGTGGCGGCATTGAGGGCTTACTTGGCAGTGCCGCCGCCGGGTCAAGGGTACTTGTTCATCCATGTGAATGGGGTGGCCTTAACTCAGTTCCAGTTTGGGGCAGTACTTAAAAAGTCCTTGATGGCTTGTAGCCGCAACCCAGGGGTCTGCGGCCTCCATTCCATCTGCACTGGAGCACCCCATGCGGGTATTCCTGCAACTAATAAACAGGAGAGTGGCAGATGGCGATCGGCTGCATTTGAGGCATATATCCAGCCTTGAGCATTGTGAATGATACTGGCAGGGGTAGATAGCAATCTGCAAACATTTTCATTTTCAAATTTTGGCATGTGCCAGCCAGCTCAGCCACGGGCAGATAGCGATCTGCTTTAGTTCATGTTGTGTCTTTCATGTTCCCTTGGTTTTAGTCTGATTGCTCATTTTGTTTCTTAGGTGGTAGCCTGATGTCTGGTCCTGTGCATGTGCTATTGTGTAGCCACCTGTTCTGGGCTCTCTGACGTGCTGCTTCCACAGACTTCAGCACCCAGCTTCACCTTTCCGCCAAAGCTACCTTGCAGTGGCAGGCCTGGCATGGCATGCTTTGGGGGGAGCTCTTACCCACAATCTGTAGAGTCGCAGCAAGTGGCCCCCAGCTAACATTCTGGTTATTCATTTAGGGGGAAATGATTTGGTACAGCGGCCTGGATTGGATCTTTTCCATTGGATCTGTCATGACCTTTCATGGATCAGACAGAACTTTCCCAAGATATTGGTGGTTTGGTCCGCATTGTTGGAGAGGCAAGTCTGGAGAAGGGCTGTTCATCCCAACAAAATAGATGTCGCTTGGCGTGGGGTGAACAGAAGGGTGAAAAAGCTGGTGCTTGAGATGGGTGGGGCATATATCCCACATAATCAGATCCGTTTTAATATTCTACATCACTACAGAGATGATGGTCCATTTATCAGACGAAGGTTGTGACATATTTTTAGAGAACCTTCAGAGGGGCTTGTCTGCCCTGTTTGGTCTAATGGGGACAAGCGTCAACTGTCCGCCTCTGGTGCCATTGGGTTCAGGCAGGTGAGGAATTTGGGGTTGCAATTAGGTATACTGAGGCATTATTGGATAAGGGGCACCTGTGATGTTCCTGTATTAATGTATATATGGTAAGTGCTGTTTGTATAGGAGATACATGGTAAGTGGAATGAAAGAGGAGGGGGGAGTAAATGGGCAGTAGAATGCTGGATGATTGGCTGAGTGTTTAGAATGGCTGAGAGTATAAATGGAAGGATGACAGTTGAATCTGGGTGGACATGAGTGGGTTGTTTTGGTGGGTTTTTGAGAGGAGATTGTGTGGAGAGTTGGTGGATGTGAGGAGAGTGTGGAGTTCGGATTAATACTAAGACAAGTACCAGAAATAGATGAAACCATATGCTTATGTGCCTTTATAAAGTAATCTTGTTATCTCTGTTATTTAATAAAAACTATATTTGGTTTACCGAAGGCCTGATCCTTGGCTGGGGTTATACAGACCAGAAGGGAGGGCAAGGTGCTTACCAAGGCTGAAGGGAAACTGTAACAATTGGTGGCAGCGGTGAAGGGAAGAATATAACACCACAAGTATTCAGAGCAAACCAGGATCGTATGCTTTATATATAAAGATCAAAGGGATTGGGGACAGCTTAAGCACTCAGTCACAGAGGTAACCTGATAGAGAGACTCAGGCAGAGTCTCTGGGAATACTGGTTATAGGACGTGACTGGTGGTGCTGCCTAGCAGGGGGATCTGTTGAGATCTGTGCTAGAGCGGGGAGAGAAACCATAAAAAAGGACAGTCCAGACTGGTGGAGTCCCTGGTGGTGCCTAGTGACAGGCAGTAACCACGAGCAGGTAGGAACCTGACAGGGAGAGCCAGGGAAGGGCATCACATGTGGTGGCAGAAGCGGTGGGATACGAACAAAGGAGACTACGTCACAGGTGTTGGCTGTAGCGGTGGTACGAATACTAGAGAATCCCTAACAGTGGTGTGGCAAACAGAAATAACAAAAAAAAAAGATTACTTGTGAGAGTGACTGGCAAAGAGTGTGTGGCAAAGACTGTGTGAACTCCAACAAAATGGCTGAATACATAAAGATGAAAAGAGAGGAGCTGGTGGAGAAGTGCATAACATTCAATTTAGCTCACGAGGGTAAAGGGGTAGATGAATTGAGGGTGGCACTAATAGGATTTACAACTGTCCAGCACAAACAACTTGTCAGGGAAGAGACCCCAGAAGGATACTTAAGCAATACCGCTTATATAGAGTATTTGAGAGAGAAGTTAAGATGGGAGGCTGAGGAAAAAGATAAACAGCGGGAGTTAGAAACTGAGAAGTTGAGGATGGAAACTGAGAGATTGAGGAGGGAGGCTGAGGAAAAAGATAAACAGCGAGAGTTAGAAACTGAGAAGTTGAGGATGGAAGGTGCAGAGAAGGAAAAGCAGCGGGAGTTGGAAATTGAGAGATTGAGGAGTGAGGCGGATGAGAAAGAAAAGCAGAGGGAGTTGGAATTTGAGAGAATGAGAGTGGATGCTGAATTACAGGTAGAAAAGTTAAAATTTGAAAGAGAGAAGTTTCATTCTGATGAAACAAGGAAGGACAGAAATGAAACAAAGAGAAAGGTTACACCAAAAGACTTTGCAGTGTTTGAGCCTGGACAGGATCCACAAATTTACCTCAGTACTTTTGAAAAGGCAGCTCAATTGTGGGGGCTACCAGAGGATAAATATATGCAATATTTATCAAACCTGATCAAAGGGGAATTGGCTGAGGTATACCAATATCTCCCCTCAGACAAGCCCGTCACTTATGCTGAGTTTAAAGAGGCAGTATACAAAAGATTCAGACTGGGACCTGACTACTTTAGAAAATTATTCCGAAACTGTCAGATCCAAGCAGGGAGGTCTTTTGTTGAACTGGGAGCAAAGTTGATGGATATATTTGGAAAGTGGATGAGTAGTGCCAAAGCTCAGTCAGTGGAAGAGGTGAAAAGCCTCATGATACTGGATCAATTATTCCATCAGTTACCACCAGAAATAAGGCTCCTGGTCAAAGACCGTTCCCCTACATCGGTGCAGGAGGCCGCAGAGATGGCGGATCACTTTGCCTCCAATAGAACTGGCTGGGTAGGGAAAACATCAAGAGAGTTTAAACCCAGACCATATAATGGTGGCAGAAAGGATGTGGTGCCACAGCGAGTGAGTCCTCCAGTAAAATCTGAAGGGCACAGGACACCCCAGAGTGGATCTGTGTACCCTAAAAGTGAGGAGAAATTATGCTACAAATGTGGTAGACCGGGGCACCTACGTTTTCAATGTGAGGTTGGCAACCCCATTAGTAATCCTGCTCAGACAAGGGCAGTAAAAATAGAACCAAAAGATCTAACCACGAAAAAGGTTCAATTCTGCCAGATAAACTGGACAGAAGTAAAAAACTTGGATTCGAGTCTAAGAGAAGAAGTGTGTGTTCAAGGGGCAAATTATTGGGCATTGCTTGATACTGGTGCCGCTCAGACGTTACTGAGGCCAGATTTAATAAAATCTGAGGAAATATTACCTCAGGAAACTGTGACTATCCAAGGAGTGAAGGGTAGACCAGAAAGCTTGCCTATGGCCCTAGTGAAAATGGAGTGGAGAGGCCGAGAGGGCAAATATAAAGTAGGTATTAATGCCCAACAACAAGAACCAGTGATACTGGGAAGAGATGTTATGGGGGCACAAGGGAAAATATATGTGGTGACCAGACAGCAACTTGGCAAAGAAACAGAAGCCATGTTAACACATGCTGAAGAAAACAGGGTGGAATCTGTTTTCGAGGCTAGGGTCACCATAGCAACCCCTAGCAAGCCTGCTGAAAGAGACAAATTGTATCAAGTGGTCTCTAGTGAAGAGACAGAGCAGTTCAGGGAAGAACTGAAGAAAGATACAAGTTTGAGGCAAATAAAGGAGCAAGCCCTGACCAACAGATTCCTTTCACTGACAAACTGAGGAATCAAGTTGTGTGTGAGAATGGGATTTTATATAGACTGTGGATGCCTGCTGAGAGAAAGGATGAATGTGAACCAGTGAAGCAATTGATAGTACCTAGCAAATACAGAACCAGATTGCTAGAGGTAGCCCACGATGTCCCATGTGCAGGACATCTGGGAATAAAAAAGACCAAGAGGAGATTGGCGGCACACTATTATTGGCCAAACATCTCCAAAGATGTAAAACAACATTGTCTATCTTGGGGAATATGCCAAAAGGTGGGAAAAAGTGGAGTAAAGACTAAGGCACCCTTAAAGCCCCTTCCTATAATTGGACAACCCTTTTATAGAGTGGGAATAGATTTGGTGGGCCCTTTTTCCAAACCCACAAGGCATGGCAAGAAATATCTATTGGTGGTGGTGGATTTTGCCACCAGGTACCCAGATGCGGAAGCATTAAGATCCGTAGAAGCCCCTGTAGTGGCAGAGGCTTTGTTAAAAATCTTTATGAGGCTGGGTTTCCCTCATGAAGTGCTGACGGATCAAGGCAGTGTATTCATGGGAGACGTGATGCAATGTATGTGGAAGTGTTGTGGTTTAAAACATCTAAAGACCACCACTTACCATCCAGCCACTAACGGATTGACTGAGAGATTTAATGGAGTTCTGAAGAGCATGATAAGAAGCTATGTTCAAGATCACCCACAAGACTGGGATGAACGTTTGGGGTGCTTCTTATTCGCGTACAGAGAAGTCCCTCAGGAGTCAACAGGCTTCTCACCCTTTGAACTGATGTTCACTAGAAAAGTGAGGGGACCATTGGAACTGTTAAAAAATTCATGGGAAGGAACCCTGGGAGAGTACAAAACATCTGTAGTAGATTTTGTATTGGAATTCCGCAATAAATTAACATCAATGATGGAAGTAGTGAAAGAGAATTTGAGTCAAGCACAGGAGAAGCAAAGTTACTGGTATGACAGAACAGCCAGGGAACGTGTGTATGATGTGGGAGATATGGTTATGGCATTCATACCCAGGAAACATGACAAATTACGGGCTAACTGGGAAGGACCATATACCATAAGAGAAAGGCTTGACACAGTGATGTATGTAATCACCACAGACCAATTAAACAAAAGCAAAGTGGTTCATGTAAATATGTTAAAGCCTTACCATACCAGGGATGCAAAGGTGTTGCAAGTTACCTTATTCCCTGAGGGAAGTGGGCCTGAACTTCCAGATTTGGTACAGGAAAGCAAAGACAAAGGAGGGGTAGATCAATTGGAATGGTCAGAGGAGGTGCAGGAGGAAGTAAGAGAAGAGATTCTGAGAGTTTTGAAAAACTATGGGGATCTCTTTAGCAATAAACCTGGCCGAACCAGTATAGCCAAACATTCCATTGATACTGGAGCTCATGCCCCAATCAGATCTGTTCCGTACCATGTGAATGGGAAAGTTTTGAGTGAGATCAAAAAGGAGGTCGAAGATATGCTGGAACTAGGAGTGATCAGGGAATCTATCAGTCCCTGGTCCTCAAGTATTGTCCTGGTTCCGAAAAAAGATGGAACGACAAGATTTTGCATTGATTATCAGCTAATCAATAAAATTACTGTCCCAGATGCGTATCCTATGCCTAGGATAGACGCAATGTTAGAATTATTGGGGGCAGCAACCATTATCTCTACAATAGATCTCTGTAAGGGATTTTGGCAAATGGAACTAGACAAGCAATCCAGAGCCAAAACTGCCTTCAGTACACCAGATGGGTTATATGAGTTTGTGACCTTACCCATGGGACTAAGGAACTCACCAAGTTCGTTTCAGAGGCTAATCAATACTGTGTTGCGAGGCATGTCAGATTTTGCAGTGGCCTATATCGATGACGTGGCCATTTTTAGCAAGTCGGTGCCTGAGCATGTCCAACACCTGACCACAGTATTAGAGGAATTAAAAACGGCAGGCCTCACAATAAAAGCTAAGAAATGCCAGTTTGGGCTAAAGGAAGTAATCTATTTAGGACATAAGGTGGGGAGTGGGAAAATCACCCCCTTATGGAGCAAGGTGGAGGCAATACAAGCGTGGCCTATCCCCTTAACCAGAAAACAAGTTAGGGCATTTCTAGGTGTGGATGGTTTTTATAGAAAGTTTGTGAAAAAATTTGGGGAAATCGCAACCCCCTTGCATGAATTGACAAAGAAAAAGTGTTCTGAGCGTGTGGTATGGACGGATGAATGTCAGAAGGCTTTTGATCTGCTGAAGCAAGCCTTGTGCCAAGGACCTATATTATTAGCACCAGACTATGAGCAACCATTCATCGTGGCTACGGATGCATCAGACCTCGCGCTGGGAGTCGTCTTGCTGCAGGAGAGAGAAGGCACCAGACATCCAGTGGCGTATCTGAGTCGCAAGCTGACGCCGAGAGAGAAAAACTATTTGTCGGTCCAAAAGGAGTGCCTAGCGGTCGTGTGGGGACTGAATAAGTTGCGCCCATACATGTGGGGATGAAGATTCACAGTAACAACGGATCATCGGGCCTTGTTATGGTTACAGACTATGAAAAACCATAATACTATGCTGCAGAGGTGGACCTGAGCCCTACAAGACTATCAAGTGGACTTCCAGTTCATCAAAGGCAAGGACAATGTATTGGCCGATGGACTGTCAAGGCAGGTGGCTGGGACTGCAGTGACGTGACCAGACGGAGGAACAAAGAAAGACATTTTCCCCAGAGAGACTTGTTTTATTTGTTAACACGGCGTATGAATCCTGGAACAGGAATAATACTCTGCCGTTATTTTAAGGGGGGAGAATGTGATGTTCCTGTATTAATGTATATATGGTAAGTGCTGTTTGTATAGGAGATACATGGTAAGTGGAATGAAAGAGGAGGGGGGAGTAAATGGGCAGTAGAATGCTGGATGATTGGCTGAGTGTTTAGAATGGCTGAGAGTATAAATGGAAGGATGACAGTTAAATCTGTGTGGACATGAGTGGGTTGTTTTGGTGGGTTTTTGAGAGGAGATTGTGTGGAGAGTTGGTGGATGTGAGGAGAGTGTGGAGTTCGGATTAATACTAAGACAAGTACCAGAAATAGATGAAACCATATGCTTATGTGCCTTTATAAAGTAATCTTGTTATCTCTGTTATTTAATAAAAACTATATTTGGTTTACCGAAGGCCTGATCCTTGGCTGGGGTTATACAGACCAGAAGGGAGGGCAAGGTGCTTACCAAGGCTGAAGGGAAACTGTAACAATTGGTGGCAGCGGTGAAGGGAAGAATATAACACCACAAGTATTCAGAGCAAACCAGGATCGTATGCTTTATATATAAAGATCAAAGGGATTGGGGACAGCTTAAGCACTCACTCACAGAGGTAACCTGATAGAGAGACTCAGGCAGAGTCTCTGGGAATACTGGTTATAGGACGTGACTGGTGGTGCTGCTGCCTAGCAGGGGGATCTGTTGAGATCTGTGCTAGAGCGGGGAGAGAACCATAAAAAAGGACAGTCCGGACTGGTGGAGTCCCTGGTGGTGCCTAGTGACAGGCAGTAACCACGAGCAGGTAGGAACCTGACAGGGAGAGCCAGGGAAGGGCGTCACAGCACCCTTCAGGGATCCAACAGGCCTTCGGTCTGGGGTGAACTGGGGGGTGCCACTTTGTGGACTGTCATGCGCATCAGTGTAAATGCAAGTACAGCAGAGCCAGGGTGCGCATGGGGGATCCACGCCCAAAGCTCACCCAGCAAGAAGGAACAGTTATTTCACATCCTTGACTGGTGGGTCACAGCTACACACTGTACAACATGCCCAGAGCCTGGGGGGAGTCTTCCCTACCAGAAGTAGTTGAATTACTTTCCTCCCCGTAAGTTCAAATTTGGTTAATTGCAGATATTCAACTCTTATTTCAATACTGTTATATTTTAATAAATACAACATTTAATCCAATGCCTTGTCTCTGTGTCTTCTTCTTGGGTGTGGGGGCAAATGTGGTTTTGTGGGCTGTCACAAAACATCTGGGAGCATCAGATTATTGTATGGTGAACAATTAGCATTCCATTTGTCAGTACTGTTACAGATTACTGTCATTAAGCAATGGAAGGGGAATACTCATATATTTTAAAAAAGCAATGGTCTCCATGAATAGTATGAAATTCCATCTTTATTATCCAGCAATATTCTCAAAGAGTAAAATTTCCCAGTCCAAACCATTCTGTCAAAAAGAAGCACTCTTCTCTAAACAAATCACTTTTCACTAATAATAATAATAATAATAATTAAAGAATCTCTGAAATATTTTTTTAAAACCACTTTTAAGAAATTGGTATTTTGTAACTGACCTGCAGTTAAATGTTGTTGTTGTGAACTGAGCTTTTGTGTTGCCCCACAGCAGGTGTGAAAAGCAACAGGATGGGGGCAGAAGAGCAGGGGAGGGGAGGCTGCAGGTGCATTCACTGGAAGCTGTGGATCTGTTAAAGATGAGGTCTGTGGGCTATGACCAAGAAACCTGAGACATATAAACTCTGAGCAAAATATATTTATTCAAGTTATTTCCAATGAGAGTCCAATGATTCCTGAATCAAGTGTCACAGGTAATAAATAACCTGCAAGGGGGCAGGGGAAAACCTATGTGAAATTTAAGCAAATATGAGCTCACATCTGCACTAGCTGGATAAATAAAAAAATATTATTCTATTATTCATCACATTCATACTAAAGACAAAATAAGACAGCAGTGCTTTTGTAACAAGCAGCATCAACGATGCCTATTATGTCTTGCATGAAACAGATCTCAATATATATGCCTTCCTTTGCTCACCGCCCCATGCATGTTTTTAACTACTGCAACAGCAAACTTTTCTTTTTTCCATAAAGAGAATTTTGAGCAGAGTTAACAAGATTACATCATACTTATAATAATTTGTTCTTAAAGTATTGCTATTAGAACAAGGTGATGTTCATTGATAGCACCCTTTTGTGTGGCTCTTATACAGACTTCCAACAGCTGCTTTTTATGGTTAACAAGCTAGGACCAGACTTGCACACATGTTCAGAATGCCTTTGAGATTAGAGGAAGGACTCAGTTGTAGAGCACATGCTTTGCATGCAATGCTAGCACTTTCAGGTGGGGCTGGGAAAGACTCCTGCCTGGAACCCTAGTGAGCTGCTGCCAGTAATGTAGACAGTACTGAGCTGGATGGACCAATGATCTGATGTGGTATAAGACTGCTACCTATGAGATTGCTTGTTCCTATTCATTTGTCATTGTCATGATTTACCAGGCCTACACAAACACTTCAAAGATGGTTCTTGTTCTTTCTCTTGTTAGTAGGGTTGCCAGGTTCTTGGCCTGTGACTGATCCTGTATCTTTAGGAGAAGAGAAGGTCAGCCAAGTGCAGGTGTTCTTGCAAGACTGTAATGGGAAAAACCACAAGATGGGATTCTCCCTTCCCCCTGCGCAACTTTTAAAGATACAGAAGACCTCTTGGAGGCCGGGCTTGGCAACCAAAAAGTCTTTTGTATCTTTACAAGCTGTGCAGGGGGAAGGGAGAATTCCACTTTGTGGTTTTTCCCATTACAGTCTTGCAAGAACACCTGCACTTGGCTGACCTTCTCTTCTCCTAAAGATACAGGATCAGTCTCAGGCCATGGAGCTGGCAACCCTACTTGTTAGATATATCCCTTCCTTCCTCCCAGGACAGCAAACAAGTGATTAAAACAATAAAAGCATCTTAAAAACAAAACATCTTAAAAGTTCCGATACAGATATGATACCCTTCAGTCTAACAAAGCTCCAAGGTTAGCTCACAACAGTCGTAAACATTTCAGGGAAAAACCAATATAACACATAGCAGAACAGTAAAACGAGGAGAGTGATAAAAACCAGCAGCACCAATAAAAATAATCAGATTAAAACCAGCATGCTGGAAAGTCATCCTGAGTAAATAAAAATCTTCTCCTAGCACCAAAAGGACATCAAGTTTAGAGCCAGGTAAACGTCCCTAGAAAAGCTTTCAATATGCAGGGTACCACAATTGAAAAAATCTTGTCTCCTATCACCATACAACTCACTTCAGACAGCATGGCGTCCAACAATCACCTTTGTATTCAGGCAGGTTTATGTGGGAGAAGGAAGCCCTTTAGATACCCAGATTCCATATCATTGGGGACTTTAATGGGAAGGACCAACATTTTGAGTTGTGCCCAGAAATGGCTCAACATCCATTATAGTCATCATTTGGTGGTCCGTTAACTGATATCTGAAGTTCTTTAAAATGCAGAAATATCAGGGTAAATTCCATGCTGAGTTCAGTGGAAAGACAACAATTAATTCTTATGGATTCCACATGAAGGTTCTAATCTTTCTATTTATTAGGAGCATATTTCCTGTTTGTAGCACACAGTCCACATGCATTTTGCTGGGTTTTTTTTAAACAAAGCATACAATTTTTTAAACTTGGGCAATGAAATACATCTTCCAGGGCTATATTAGGTTCAAAAGTTAATGTTTGCTTTACAATTTTAATTCAGCACTTAATTAAAGCCAACAGAGGATAAAAATTAGACAACAACTCTTAAGTTTTGCTCCAAGCATTCTTTCACTTTTCTCAAAAGAAAATAGGCCCTCTTCCTAAATATATATTTAGATTATGATGACTGTACTGAATGCTACATTACCTTAGGCAAACCTTTTCTCTCTCCTCTCCCATGGCATGCCATGTATAAATACAATTCTCCACTGGTACCACAAGCACAAGGGAGGCATGGCCAGCCTTCTTTCTTCTTCTTCATTAAATTTATTTCCTACCCTTCCTCCCAGAAGGAGCCAAGGGTGGCAACAAGGACTAAACATGCAATCTCACAACATTAATCAGCACAGTTTGCAAACTGGAGAAACTGTTGTGAGCCCACTACACACACACTCCAGCCAAGCACACACCACAACCTATTGTATTGGCGACAATGAAATGCTTCTATCAAGCCTAGTTTCGGAGACAGGAGAAGTGGGAAACTCTGTGCCAGAGAAGCCTTCTGCAGGAGCAGGAGCACCCATGGGCACCATAATGGTAGCCCTATCCTAGGTCTTTGGTGGTAGAGAATTATAAGAATGCACAAATATTTGTTGTGCCAGTTTAGGCTTTCTCAAAAGATTTCAGGCTTGGAGGACTTTCTTGTGAAATCCCACAGGATCTGGTGCTTAGCTGGTCTTGGTTACTGAAATCTTGTGAGAACTACCTCTTGTGAGAAATGCACTTTTTACAAATTTAAGAAACCAAGTGAGTCTTCTGTTGTGCAGCTGTTGCCATAGGAGGCCTTTCACATTAACAGATTTAACAATACCAGGGTAATTTATCTCCTCTTCTCACAATACATGAATGCTTCTTTATATTATAAAATTAGACCAAGCGCACAGGCAAATATTTTCTTCATAATGGAGGTGAAGTGAGTCAGTGCTGGAGTTGGCCATATAGTGAAGTTGCCTTTTGATTTTGTGCTGCACCAAATTTTCATGAGTTTTGGTTTTCATGGAACTTACTATTTTGGGTGGGAGTGAAGCACATGCTAAAAGATGAAACCATCCCTTGCAACTATAAGAAAATAACTTTTATACCAAAAAGTGCAGTGCAGCCCCTCCTTTGCTAAGGGGGGGGGACTGAGTTATAATTTACACTTCAGATTGTCTGTTTTCTAGTGGAAACTGCCACAGTATAAGAGGCAGTCCATAGCATGACCAGCACCCTGTTTTTGTGAGGTGCTTTCCAAGAGGGAGGTAGAACAAGAAGGTAGATCAAGAAGGTAGATCATGCTGGGAACATCCTCCTTTCATGTGGCAATTGTCATTTCCAAGGACGCAATTATCATCACCCCAAAAGATGGCCAAAATGTATGTGTGCACAAACATTTTGTCACATGTTCTGCTTTGCCATTCAGCTCAATGAGCAAGCGCAATGTGTTGACCAGCAAGCTGAATGGCTGACAAGACAGTGTGTGGCCATCTTGAATAAGGATTCGTTCTAGCCATATGTTGCCATGCAACATGTGAAACAATCCTAAATTAGAATGGCAGGGGTGCTTGATGCAGGGGAAATAGCATACGCATTAACTGTCAGCAGGTTTAGTGTAACATATGGAATTCTGCCAGCACACAATGTGTGCCAAAAAGCACATTTACACTCAGACAGCTGCATAGAGGGATTTGGCTCTACAAGCAGCAAGGTTCAGTAAGCAGCACATCTCCAAAGCATTATGCATGCATTGATTTTGGTTGTGCAGAGTGTGCTGAGCCTATGTCCGGGTTAATCCAACAGACTGGGTCTTTCTTCCAGTTGTGGCTGAAACAGTAATACCACATGTTTGTGGTCTACTGTTCTTACTGTTCTCATCATAGTCTTAAAAAATTATTTTCAATATTTATGTACCACCCAAGTGATCTCTAGAACAGGTCTCTCTCAGAGACTGGCAGTGGCCAGTATAATACACCTTACCAAAGAGTTCAGCCTTTTGGTAGCAATTTTGTTCATTTGACAGACCTGGGATATTCATTTCAAAATTTATTATTCCATTGGCTGAGAGCCAATTCGCAAGACCATCAGATTCATAGTACATTTGCGATGGCACTCAGAAACTTAATACTGCATACGAACACTGCCAGCTGGCCAAAACCGAAGAGCCAATAGGCACAGGAATTTTAAGAGTTATCACAAGCCCAGTGATTAGCAGATCTCATAGCATGGCTTGTGCCTGCTGTACCCAAGGTCATTTACTTTAGCTCCTGTTAAAGATGCCTCAGTTGGGATCACAGTTGATGAATGCCATTCCTGGGAGGTCTGGTTCCTACAAGAAGAAATCTCTAACCCACAACTGTCCTTTAAAATAAATAAATGCATCATTGTATTCTGTTCATTGATGTATTTATCTTATTTATTTAGTTAACTTACGTACTGTGTTATATTTCAACAGAAATCTGTAAGCGGTTTATATATCCCAACAAAAAATTAACCAATATAAAAATACAATGCAAATTCTACATTTAAAACTAAATAAAAATTGTTAATAATGCTGATGATAATGTCTTAGGGAAAGGTATAAAATTGTTACCACTCTGCTCCAAGGTAGATGATGGCCACCATTCATGCTGTGTTGTAATACCACATGAAGTGAAGAGATTATGGCCCGCTGGTGGTAGGACACGTACTCTGCATGTTAAAAATCGCAAGTTCAATCCTAAATAATTCTAGTAAAGAGGTTTTCCGGTAGAACAGGCTGGAAGACGTTTTTCTTTCCTGAGATTTTGGAAATCCGCTATCAGTCAGAGTAGATGGTATTTATCAAGATGAATCAAACTTCTGAAAATAGCAACCCCTAATCAAGGAAGTGCTACCAACCAGCATAGGATTTTACGTAGCAGTTGTCATTTTGGACTATAACCATCTTGGCTGGTTTTGTAAATACCTATTCTGCCATTTGTCAACAGTTGGCAATCAATCTGACAATCAGCAGGGAGACTAGCACAGTCCCTGTGTGTTCTCTATTTTGTTTACTTATTTATTAAATGTATATCCTGCCCTTCCTTCCAGGAGCCCAGGTACTGGGCACATAGAATCTGTGTACCTAACTCTTGATAAGCCCTCTGTCTGGAAGCACCCTAAGATTAACTTAGTAACCGCACTTAAAGTACGTCTCTGTCCGTACTAACAAATATCTTGGTCTAGATGCAAAATGGCAGGATTAGCAGAGTTGAGAGGTAAGAAAGTGCCTGTCGCACTAATCTCGGACTCTGGATTATTACATGGATTTCCACTGTAAAAGTTGTATAGAGTGTGCAAGTAAAAGCACAGTGATTTCTACCTGAGGCAAATGAATAAAATCGCAAGCAGAAGCAAGTGAGCTTTTTGTAGGGGATAGGATGAATAGGTTCAGTAAAAATCAGATAGATACTTCTGAGCAGTGGCCAAGAATGCTTCTGGCTACATAACATCCTTAAAACTCACAACAGGGAATGCAAGTCTCCAAACTGAAAACTTAAAACAATGGGCCTGATTCTATTCTTCTTCACACTGGAGAATACATCATGAACATTTCTGGTATACATTTTCCAAGCACTATACAATATTCTTTTAAAATAATATATTTATGGACAACTTACAAATATATTTCCACTTATTTTTTCCCTAAGATAAACTATTAAAAATTCCATTTAATCTCTTTAGTAGCTCTGATTAACTAAACTGAAACTAACCTGAGTTTCTTAAAATGTATGTGCATAAGGAATGGTCAAGGAATGCCTAATCACTTTGAACAAGTTCAAATCTCCAGGGCCCGATGAACTGCATCCTGGAGTATTGAAGGAACCGGCTGAAAAACTCTCGGAACCTCTGTCTATTATCTTTGTGAAATCATGGGTGAAGTTCCAGATGACTGGAGGAGGGCTAATGTTGTCCCTATCTTCAAAAAGGGCAAAAAGGAGGAACCTCAGAACTATGCACCAATCAGCCTGACATCAATCCCTGGGAAAATTCTGGAACAGATTATAAAGCGGTCAGTCTATAAGTGTCAGCTCTACACTGCATCAGCAGTGCCGGTGGGGGCTGGAAATTCCTGGATTGTTGGCAGGGAAGCAAAGTCCTTAGCCGGCAGTCTGGCCGTAAATCTGCCAGGTCTAGGAGGAGGGAACCTGATAAGGGCCAGGCCTGTCCGAAGCGTACTTGCCGAGTCAGAAGTCCAGAAGCGAGGTCAGTAGAGGTCCGGGATCAAGTGCCAAGGGGTCAGTCCAAAAGAGGTTGCAAGGAAACTAGGAATACACGAAGCCACGCCTGACGTTGCAGTCAGCAACAAGCTGAGGCCAATGTGTGCCTTATAAGAAGCAGGTTTGACAGCAGGTGTGAGCCCTCAGCATTTGGGCCTTAAGGGGCCAGGCCTGCCTCTCTTCTGCCTGATCTTCTGCTGTCTACGTTCTGCAGGTGAGGGGGGAGTATCCTGTTCACTGTCTGCGTCTGGCTGCAGGGCCTCTACTGTATCTGGGGTGCTCTGCAGCTGAGGGGTAGAAGGAGCTGGATTCTCAGGAGTCTCCTCCATGTCTCCTTCTGGGTCTGCTGCTCCTGGGCCTGCTGCTGTTACTCCCAAGTTGTCCTCATCGGAGGAGTCCTCTGACGGGGCCATGACAATAAGCACCTTGAAAACAATACAGTGATTACTAGAAGCCAACATATATTTATCAAGAACAAATCCTCCAGACTAATTTTATCTCATCTTTTGATCAGATAATCTCCCTCATAGACTGTGGGAATGCTGTGGACATAATATATCTCAGCTTCAGCCAAGATTTTGACAAACTGCCCCATGATATTCTGATTAGCAAGCTAGCTGAATATGGGCTGGATGGAACAACTATCAGGTGGGTTCACAGTTGGTTACAGAATCATACTCAAAGAGTGCTTATCAATGGTTCCTTCCCAAACTGGGGGGGAGGAATCAAGCAGGGTACTGCAGGGCTCGACTCTGGGCCCACTGCTCTTCAACATTTTTATTAATGACTTGAATGAGGAGGTGCAGGGAATTCTATTCCAATCTGCAGATGATACAAAATGGGGAGGGATAACTAACACCTTGGAAGACAAAAACAAAATTCAAAGGGATCTTGGTAGGCTGGAGCATTGGGCTGGAAACAATGCTCAGAATGAAATTTAACAGGGATAAGTACAAAGTTCTACACCTAGGAAAAATAAACCAAATGCACAGTAATAAGATGGGGGATACTCAGTTCAGCAATACTACATGTGAGAAGGATCTTGGAGTTGTTGTTGATCACAAGCTGAATATGAGCCAACAGTGTGATAAGAACATAAGAACATAAGAAGAGCCTGCTGGATCAGGCCAGTGGCCCATCTAGTCCAGCATCCTGTTCTCACAGTGGCCAACCAGGTGCTTGGGGGAAGCCCGCAAGCAGGACCCGAGTGCAAGAACACTCTCCCCTCCTGAGGCTTCCGGCAACTGGTTTTCAGAAGCATGCTGCCTCTGACTAGCTGCCTCTCGGCTAGTAGCCATTGATAGCCCTGTCCTCCATGAATTTGTCTAATCTTCTTTTAAAGCCGTCCAAGCTGGTGGCCATTACTGCATCTTGTGGGAGCAAATTCCATAGTTTAACTATGCGCTGAATAAAGAAGTACTTCCTTTTGTCTGTCCTGAATCTTCCAACATTCAGCTTCTTTGAATGTCCACGAGTTCTAGTATTATGAGAGAGGGAGAATAACTTTTCTCTATCCACTTTCTCAATGCCATGCATAATTTTATACACTTCTATCATGTCTCCTCTGACCCGCCTTTTCTCTAAACTAAAAAGCCCCAAATGCTGCAACCTTTCCTTGTAAGGGAGTCGCTCCATCCCCTTGATCATTCTGGTTGCCCTCTTCTGAACCTTTTCCAACTCTATAATATCCTTTTTGAGATGAGGCGACCAGAACTGTACACAGTATTCCAAATGCGGCCGCACCATAGATTTATACAATGGCATTATGATATCGGCTGTTTTATTTTCAATACCTTTCCTAATTATCGCTAGCATGGAATTTGCCTTTTTCACAGCTGCCGCACACTGGGTTGACATTTTCATCGTGCTGTCCACTACAACCCCGAGGTCTCTCTCCTGGTCGGTCACCGCCAGTTCAGACCCCATGAGCGTATATGTGAAATTCAGATTTTTTGCTCCAATATGCATAATTTTACACTTGTTTATATTGAATTGCATTTGCCATTTTTCTGCCCATTCACTCAGTTTGGAGAGGTCTTTTTGGAGCTCTTCGCAATCCCTTTTTGTTTTAACAACCCTGAACAATTTAGTGTCGTCAGCAAACTTGGCCACTTCACTGCTCACTCCTAATTCTAGGTCATTAATGAACAAGTTGAAAAGTACAGGTCCCAATACCGATCCTTGAGGGACTCCACTTTCTACAGCCCTCCATTGGGAGAACTGTCCGTTTATTCCTACTCTCTGCTTTCTGCTTCTTAACCAATTCCTTATCCACAAGAGGACCTCTCCTCTTATTCCATGACTGCTAAGCTTCCTCAGAAGCCTTTGGTGAGGTACCTTGTCAAACGCTTTTTGAAAGTCTAAGTACACTATGTCCACTGGATCACCTCTATCTATATGCTTGTTGATGTGGCTGCAAAAAAGACAAATGCTATTTTAGGCTGCTTTAATGGAAGCATAGTTTCCAAATTGCATGAAGTATTGGTTCCCCTCTATTCGGCACTGGTTAGGCCTTATCTTGAGTACTACATCCAGTTCTGGACACCACACAAAGAAGGATGCAAACAAACAGGAACAGGTTCAGAGGAGGGCAATGGGGATGATCAGAGGACTTCCGAAGTAATTTGCAGAATTTTCCAGAGGCAGCATTGGTGGAAACTTTCAAGAAGTTGGGAGTGGCATTTATAGATGGTCCATGTTTAACATACAGTAAGGTCGGTAGTACAATGGCTTTGTAAATAAGCATTTTGGTCTCCCTGCGAATATCCTGATCCTTGAACACTCTACGTTTCATTCGGGAGAATGCGGCACTCGCAGAGCTCAGATGATGCTGAATTTCAGCATTGATGTCAGCTTTTACAGAGATGGCTGCCAAGATAGGAAAAGTGATCGACATTCTCCAGCATCGCACCATTAAGCTGGATTGATGGTGCTACAGAGGGATTGGTTTGCACTTGCTGATGAAGCACTTTGGGGGTTTTTTATGTTAAGCGAGAGGCCAAGCTTTTCATATGCTTCTGCAAAGACATTTAGGATAGTTTGAAGATCTTCCTCTGAATGTGTGGAGACTACATTATCATCAGCATATTGAAGTTCTATGACAGAGCTTGACATTACATTACTTTTTGCTTTCAGCCTACTGAGATTAAAAAGCTTTCCATCTGTTTGATATATGATTTCCATACCAATAGGAAGTTTCCCCTCAATGAGGTGTAGAATCATAGCAATGAAGATAGCAAATAAGATAGGAGCAATGACACATCCCTGTTTGACATCTGATCCCACTTTGAATTGATCACTTTGAGAGCCATTGTTATCCAAAATTGTTGCCGTCATGTTGTCATGGAGGAGTTGCAAAATATTCACAACTTTATCAGGGCATCCAATTTTCAGAAGGATGGTCCATAGAGTAGTTTGATTCACAGTATCAAAGGCCTTAGTCAGATCAATAAACGCCATATACAGAGGTCGGTTTTGCTCCCTGCATTTTTCTTGAAGCTGTTGTGCAGTGAAGATCATGTCCACTGTCCCCCTGGAAGGGCGGAAACCATTTTGGGATTCAGGGAGGATGTCTTGTGATACAGGTAGGAGGCGACTTGCGAGGATCCTTGCAAGGATTTTACCTGCGGTAGCTAGAAGAGAGATGCCTTGGTAGTTTCCACAATCTGTTCTATCACCTTTCTTGAAAAGGTGTTCTATCACCTTCCTTGCTGGGTTTTTGCAAGTTTTAACCGGAGAGTTGAGAGTCGTTCATTAATGCCAATAAGAACTTCTGACAAGAGCTTCACAAGATCATTTTTAATAGCAAAGCCTACTCCATGTATTCGTCATTCTTGTTCAGGCAGTCCTTTCCAGAAGAAGGTGTAACCTCCTTTCTCTTCCTTCAATTGTCCCTATCCTGCTCTTCGAGTTTCTTGGAGTGCTGCTATGTCAATATTAAAATGTCTCAACTCCCTCACAATGATGGCAGTCCTGCGTTCAGGATGTTCACTATCTGTATTGTCCAGCAATGTCCGTATATTCCATGTTCCAAAGTTCATTTGTCTTTTGCGACCGCTAAGTGGTGACCCCACTGGACGCGGTGATCCAGTCAGGGAGAGAGATGAGGCAGACTATGTTTGGGGCACCTTTTCTAGCCCCCTCCCCATATGGGGTGAGGAGAGTGGATCCTGAATAGGACTGCTCATTTGTGGATATAGCTGCCGAACTACTCAACTGCCTCAGTCCTTGAGCCAGGATGACCGAGTCTGTATCCACCGCCCATGTGCCGGTCCATGACTAGGGGCTACCGGATTTCACAGTCCTGCCCCTGTTGCCATTTGCCAATCGCCATGGGACTTTTGGTTTGGTTGGTTGGAAGACGCCTGTGTGTGAATTTGTTTTATGGGGGGAGATTGGTGCACAACGATCAACACACAATCTTGACATAAAAAGGCTTTGATCCAATGGCATGGATACCACGTTGATTGGAAGTCTTTTATCTGCTGCAGCCTTCATCCGCCTTCACAGCCGTTGTAACATACACATTGTTATCCTCCTCCTGTTCTGCCATTGAGGACTTTCTTGGATCCTTCTTTGTCTGGTTCCTCTCCCTTGACCTTACTGCCATGGCTGACCCTGCTGGGAGTACATGACTCCCGATGGATGAATGAATGTCATACCTAAACTATGTTATGTTTATTAGCCTGGAAGGTGGCCAAAAAGGAACTGGTCTGGCTGGAATTCTGGAAAGCTGCATCCAAACCCACACAGGCCCCTGAAGGGCAATGAAGGCTGGCCACGTGATCTGCCTTATGGGCGACAGTTTATCCAAAGGACTCTCAGATATCATTTAGAAGGGTTGTCCAGTCTAAGTTCGTTTGAAAGAGACATAAGTAGGCAGAATCAGGGCCTTGAAGCTACTCATCAACAGCTAGCACCTGAACAGCAGAATGAGCAGGTCCACAGGTCACTCAGTCAGTCTTCCCCAATATGGTGAGATGTGAATTTCTACAGAAATCAGGGGTGTGGAACCTCAGACCAAATGTGGTCCTCCAAACGTCTATATCTGGCCTTCAGGACCCTCCCTGGGCCCCACACCCTCTCCAGCCACACTTCCTTTGGTTCTACCTCACATCCCCCTTGGCTGGAATGTGTCCTTGCACTCAGATAACAGCTCTTGCTTGCCTGGATGGAGGACAGAGAGGAGTGTGCAAGTGTGTGTAGAAATGAGCCTGCTGAATAAAGGCACTGACATGTGTCCCCCAGAAGGTGGGTCAGAAGGAAATGCAGCCCCCAGTATGAAAAGGTACCTCACCCCTGATTTAAATTACAGTAATTATTTCTAAATTTCCACCTATACATATAAATTAGCATATGCACATTTTATGTAAACCTTTTTTGTGGTATGTTTCCTCCTTTTTCCTTTTGGCGATGCCTTAGTGGCCACCCTAGGACAGTGTCCTGAAATGGGGGCAGCAAACAGAAAGTACAAAAGCAGAAAGTACAAAAGGCTTCAGACTCCCTGCCACTTGTAGGGTCCTCCACGAAACAGTCCTGATCCTTTCTGCACTGAAGAGGACTCTGAGGCTTGAGCAGTGCACTCACTGCCCACAAGGCTGTGCCTCACACACAGTTCAAATTCTGTACCCCCCAATGCTCACAGCCTATGGCTATGGGTGGAGTTGCTTGAGCTGTTACTGTCAGATAATGGGGGGGGAGTTAAGTCATGCCTGTAGGAGCCAGAATGTTGTGAGGCTCCTGTGCGATCATCATTTAGCAGCAGTTCAGTGACATACTCGGCACATATCAGAAATGGCAAGGAATCGAGGCCTGTCACCTGTTGCTAAGACCACCAGTGACTTGACCCCAGGCTGATGAACCGAAACCCACCACAGAGCACAGACCCAATTTACTTGGAGCGAAAAGCTCTCAGGGCTCGTTTAGAAAGCCAATCCAAGACTATTCAAAATGAGGCTTCAGCATTAACGGAACATTTGCTTACAGTAAGTAACAAGGCCATAAGCAAGCTGAGCTCCCGTCTGCCTCTTCTCTTGCCACTGCATTAGCAGCCAATGTGACTGTTCTGTGATAAAAATGTTTTTTTTCAATTTCTTCCTCATTTTTTCATAACCCACTGAAATGAACCCAGCCATTTCTACAAATGGATGCCCTGTGACACTGCACTTTTAATATCACTCGGAAAGATACGGCCATTGCCTTTATTTGACAACATTATGGTCCCCTAAACACTCATCTGCTATTTGTTTGTGACCTCAGCAGAACAGCGTCCCATAGCTAGAGCATTTTCCCTAATACATTGTTGACATAAAATGTCATTTAGCAGAATAGACAGGGGACCAATTTCGTACTGTCTGGAAAAATAGTTGGCCTCAGTTTAAAAAAAACACCACCACCACAAAGCAAGACCAAAAGCTATTATATGATGGGAGGGAGAAGGGAAAGAGAAAACAGTGCCTCAGCAACCTTGCAAATTATTGGGCAGGGAGTAGGGATGAAGAAGAAATTCATTCAGTTTGCACTTTAATGGAAACTTGCCTAATTTGCATTTCCTGAACCGCTACATGAATCAAAATGCAGCTTCGAAATCCTTCAAAATTTGCCACTCTCCAAATTTTGTGATACAGTTCTCCAACCAAAAATGCATACAAAAAGTGCATGTTAAGGAAAATGTACACAAGAAATGTGTGTACGTGTGAAAATAACGCACAAAAATGCATTGTATTAGGAGACCATTCTTGTAAAATGCACATATTAAGCAAAACTGTGTATAAAATGCATATACTAGGAGAAACGTATATGAAAATGTGTGTACATTATCATGTGGGATTTTTTAAAAAAAACCTGGAACGTGGTGCAAAAATAGGGCAAACCAAACTTACAAACGAAGAAATGAGAAACTGAGGGAAACCAGAATTGCCATATTCATCCATCCCTATAAGGTGGATAAATATCTTAGCTACATTTACACACTGTGGTGTATATATAGCTTTGAACAAGACTGCAGGGAGCTGGTTTGTCTTTTCTCATGGAGGCTTTAGCAGGGTCTCTCTCTCTACCTCAGTGCAGGCTTGGAAATTGAAGCAGCGTGCCATGTGGCTTCTTAGAAGCTAGTGTCTTCTTATAAATGATAGCAATAAAGAACCCTGTTGTGGAGGTATCCAGGTCCCTTATGTGTTGCCTGGAGAGCACAGCCTAGGGGTGGACTGGAAATTGAGCAGGTAATTTCACCTCCCTTATAAACCTTAGGTACCTCACAAAGAATCAAACAGCATCTTGTCTTTGCAACAGCAACAATTTTTGAAAAAATATGTTTCAAGTACTTTATGGTGTCGCACTCTAAAGCCCCATCTGGTAGCCTGACAGAATGCGTTCTTGACTTGTTCTGTGTTGCATTGGCTGCCTGTACGTTTCTGAGCTCGATTCAAGGTGCTGGTTTTAACCTATAAAGCCTTACGAGGCTTGGGGCCACAATACCTGATGGAACGCCTCTCTCGATACGAACCCACCCGTACACTACATTGAAGATTAAAGGCCCTCCTCCAGTTGCCTACTCCGAGGGAAGCTCGGAGGGTGGCAACAAGGGAGAGGGCCTTCTCAGTGGTGGCCCCCAAATTATGGAATGATCTGTTTGGCGAGGTGTGCCTGGCGCCATCACTTTTTTCTCTCTTCGGCACCAGGTCAGGACTTTCCTCTTCTCCCAGGAATTTTAGCATGTGTTTTAAATTGTTCTAAATTGTGTTTTAAATTGTTTTTCAAATATGTGTTTTAAATTGTATATTTGTTTTAATGTTTTTGGTTGCTGTAAACCGCCTAGAGAGTTGTGGCTATGGGGCGGTATACAAGTGCAATAATTAACTAAATAAATAAATATTACATCCCATTAGAAGGCCTCTCTCTCCAGCCTGAGGTATTGTGCTCTGTCTCTCAGTGTGTGCAGGTTAGTACTTCAGGAGATAATATTTCTTATGTTTGAAGTAACATTACCAGTGTCTCTTGTCTCTCTGGACAGGAGAGTGGTGGACTGCAAGCTGGACAAGTAGGGTGCTCAAACCAGCCACACCCAATGGATCGCTACAGATGGAAGCTTGGAGATTTCAGTGAGGGGGAGGGGTTTACAGCAACATTCAAAGGCTTGCTTTTTTTAAACTGAAATTTAAAAAGCAATTAGCACATTACAAAATAAGCACGTTTATTTTGTGGTCTGCTTGCTTTTGTTACTGTTGTTTATCTAACAATGTAGGTTGAAAGTTCAATCTAATAGCATCTGATCTAAGTCCTGTGAATGAAGAGTGAGATGGCACCAGCCCCTTTCTGTTTCAGTCAAGAGCTAAGGAGCTATGCCCATTTTCAAGTGACACATGCATCCCATGCATCAAAGCAGTGGCTCAATCTGTACTGCAATAACACACTTTCCCAGCTCAGCAGGAGTGCTGGCCTTAAGCTGCAGTTTTGAGTAATTGACATAGTTGCCCAATGCTAGAAAACAAACTTGGGAACTATTCTCATTAGACATCCCCCTGGTTAGCTACTCTGTTATTGTAAAACCCAAATGCTGAGATCCTAGCAGCATGGTTCTGTTTTTAATTAGTTCTGATGGCACTGGGCTAGGTGCCAAGAAAGGGGGAGGAATGAATTTCCTGCAATGGGAGCTTATGGCTCAGTATGTTGCTCCTCTGCACTGAGATTGTTTTCGCAACATTTTATGAAAAAGGGGGCTACTGATAGAAATCATGTAAGTTTCTTTACTGCTTTTGATTCTGCCTTCCTCCTTTTCGGCCTCATACAAGCACTTCAAGTGAAAGGAATCCTAAAGTTACACAGCAGAGATTTGTAAGACCAGCCTCACTATTCCGCTGATTAAAGACATCCTAGTACATTATTTTTTTTTTAATGGAGCAAGCCCAGACTCCTGTTAAAATTTTAAGACCAATGACTTTTTAGTGTTTTAAGTAAATTAATTTAGACATTTTAAACAGTGCCTGTAGTAGAAGTAGTGAAAATAATCGCAGAGCACATAAATGCATTCCAGCCATGTAGATGCAAAAGCTGTTTACAAGATAATAGCAAAAGGATAGTAGCTACCTACATTTTTTTTATCTTTCAAGTGTGTTGTTTTGATTTCTTTTTAAAGTAATTGTATTGAAGAGAGACCACTTTGCTACAACAGCAGTAGCAAAATTAGTTGAAGCAAAATAAAGTGCTCAGTTTGCACAAGAGAGGCAATGGGATCAATGTCCATGTCATGCAACCCACCATGGAGTATCAGATCTCTGTTTTTCAGCCAGAGACTCAGGTTTTTGGAGGTCCCCTCTGGATCTCCTGGTGACTCACCTTAATCTCTGGACTTTCAGCTTTCAATTTAAAAAAATTAAGTTTCTAGGTGGTCTGGTTCCAGAGATATACACCAAAATGTCAGCCACCAACTCCCACAGCTTCTTAGTTGCTCTAAATTCTGCTGTAATCCCTGCCCTTTCAGATTTTTAGCCAATAAGAAGTCAGGGTTCTGATTGACAAGGCATTATAGAGCCAAAAAATAATAGAGTGAACTTGAATTGTGTGCCTTCAAGTTGATTCTGACTTATGGCTACCCTATGAACAAGGTTTTCATGGTAAGCGGTATTCAGAGGGGGTTTACCGTTGCTTCCTTTTGAGGCTGAGAGGCAGCGACTGGCCCAAGGCTCAGAAAACATGCTTTTTCCTGCTTTTCTGAACTTCTCACAGATTGAATAAGTAAGCTTTCAGTCTTTTTCTCTCTTGTGTGTAGGAGTAAGACAGGTTTAAATTTTGAAGAGGGCAGTGTTTTGCAAACTTCCCAATATGAAGCTTTAATCCAGTACCTGCTTTTCCAGAGTAAACATAGCCAGAGTAAACCCCATTGAATTCAGTAGGACTTCCTTTTGAGTAGACATCTTTAGGATTGTGCTGTAAATTGATGGGAATTTTGAGTGAACATAGGAAAGAATTGTGTTTGTGTTGTATATCTTTTCTCTCTCCCTCCAATCCTATTTTTAAAGCAATTAGGCAGGGCTTACTTAGGTATCACTGTTTTTATTATGTAGGAAACTAATACTGATTTTATTTTTTTAAAAAATGTTCTGCAATGATCAGCTGATTTTGACAATAAACTATTATGTGAGGTGTATGTATTTTTACATCTCCAATGTGTGTGTGTATATGGGAATCTTTCCAACAACTCTGTGAGGTAGGGTTGCAGTCTGGAAACCAAGTCAGCTCACAATAAGAAATAAATCCCTTTAAAATCCAATAACCGTAAAAACAAGTATAAACAGTTGCAAAACAGCTTAAAGTGGCATATTCTGAATTTTGGATTGTGTGAATGAAGTGGCTTATCACTTCAGGTTGCAGTTCTGTCTGTGTTTGAGTAAGCCCCACGGAATACATTGGGACTTCATTCTAAGTAAATAAACATAGGATTGCACTATAAATATATTTTCAGATTGTGTAAATAATAAACATATTTGATAGTCATGCTTATATAAATATTTTTTCACACTATAGTTGTACAATATTTCCTCTACATTTTCAGTGTGCCCTTCTTCCTTGGCGTGGTCATGGTTCTCCTCTGTTGTTTTCATCCTGAGGGTCAGATTAAGCAGAGATATGGTGAGTAACTCATGGTCGCCCAGTAAACTTTATAGCTAATTTCCATTTTAAAAAATTAATTAAAACAATTTACATGCAGGCAAAGTTGATTAAGTAGATACACACAATATGTTTAAAGCATATCCAACTTGCATATAAAGCACATGACAAATAATCCTAGCAAGTGTGGTTTCCCCCTCACAATTATAGTTCCGATCATCCTTAACAAACTACAGTTCCCATGATTCTGTGGTAGATTTCATATGCTTCAAATATGTGTTGAATGTGATATAAATGAATGGTGTGGATCTGCCCTAGTATGCTGTGCATTCATTAGTGAATTGAAAAGAACAATTGTAAAAGATTTTTTTTAAACCGGGGAAGGGTTGTAGCTCAGTGGTTGTAGTTCAGTGGGTACATGCTTTGCATATGCAAAGATCCAAAATTCAATCTCTGGAAAAGACTATTGCCTGGAATCCTGGAGAGCCAATGCTGTTCCATGTCATCAGTACTGGGCTAGATGGCATCAAATGGCCTCAGGCAGATTCATTTGTTCTTAAAAATGGAACGAGACCCAAAGGCCACAGTGACTCTAAAATTTATTGATGTATTTTAATTACAACATTTATATACCACTTTATTGTAAAAATCTTAAAGCAGTTTACAGAAAGAACTAAAACAAAAATATTTTTGGCAAAAACAGTTAGACAGGTATTTAAAAATATTCAGAATAATAAAACCAACAATGAGTTAAAAATAGAGAAAAGCATAATAGCTTCTACATGCCTGGGTAGGCTTGCCTAAACAAAAATATTTTTAGAAGGTGCCAAAATGAGTACATGAGGGCAGGGAGTTCCAAAGCGTAGGTGGTGCCACACGAAAGGACTGGTTTCTTACAAGAGCAGAATAAGTAGTATGTGGCACCCATAACATGGAAAGCACAGCTTGAACTTGGCCTGGTAGCAAATCAGCAACCAGTGCAGATTTCAGAGCAGAGGTATTATGTGCTGATAGGGTCTCACTCATGTCAGCAATTGTGCCACAGCATTCTGCATTAACTGCAGCCCCCAGGTCAGTTTGTGCTGCATGGGAATTTCTGTGACCTTGGCTGACTGGCTGCCAGGATTTTTTTAGGTTTGGTTTTTGGTTAGGAATCCTGACTGGTTGTGGGATGCTGAGTTTTCTGCCTTACTCATAGGAATCTTGTTGTGGATGGTATGGTATTGCATTTAAGAAATCATCACTGTCTTTTGTTGTTCTTGTTCTATTTGCATTTGATTTACCTTTATCCTCACTCCCTTTCATCCATAAAAGCAACAACAGTGGTTCCATGCGCTCCACTCAACCTTCTTAAAACCACTGATGATGCACCTTGTTGTTTGTTTCATGCCCAACAGTAAAAGAGAATTCACATACTGGGCAGTGTGGCTGCAGTTGTTGTTGTTCCCAAGCTGCTGCCTATGAAGGTAGGCCAAATCATGTGTCCTTTCTCTCTGTCAGTTCTAGTCACTGGAATTGGGTTGACTGACGAAATGAGTTTATAGCAGCCCACAGGGAGACAGAAACGGATAGAGAATCTTCTTACTCATTTCTCAGACCTCTTTCTGCAGTGAAGGGTCAAATCTGTACAGAAATATGAATGTTAAAAGGTAGGGGCAGGGCATTCTAATATCTCCACAACACTAGGCTCCTTTCTTCCTACAATGGCCTTCTGGTGACTGGCCTGGCCTGAGGGCACTTAAACCCTTTTTGCCAGAAGCGAGTTGGCTAGACTAAATGTTCCCTACCCAGACTCCATCTTTTAGCTAAGATTTCTATCTTAATTTCCAATCAGAGAAATGTTTTTGTATGAATTGTATGCGTCAAGCAACTGTGGTTGATGCTTAATGTATCATGCTTAATGACATCACCACCCCATGATGTCATTCAGAGCCATCCCATGATGTCACTTGAACCCACCCTGTGATGTCACTTGGACCCGCCCCATGACATCACTCAGCCCCCCCCCCCAAAATCTCAGGGTTTGGGATGCTTCTGACCTGGCAACCCTAGACTACACACATGTAACTTGGCCCTGAATGATGGTGTGTGCAGGAGTTTAAAATAAGGTATGAGCTAGTAAGTCTGTGGTTTAATACTTGCCTTATCTTTGCTAAACAAGTTTGGCATGTCACTTTCTCTCAACTTCAACCCTCTTTCCCGTCTGCAAAATAGCAATAATAATACTCTCTGTTTGTCTACCTTGCTGGCCTGTTGTATTGAAAAAAACACATACAGTGCTGTATAAATTATGTATTATCATTTTTTATCTCAAGGATCCCATAGATACACCTTGAAATATGCTCATCATGATTTCAGTAAGCTCCCTAATATGTCTTTGTAGGAGATTTTAAATTGTCCTGTCTGTTGCTATTCATCTGCATAAAAAACTGTGAAATGGTGCCTTTATTCCCATAGAATTTTAATGCATAATCACTAATATTTGAAGTCTGTGCAGGGACAAAGACTTCCATGGATAAAGATTTTCTTTTCAGAAGTCTCCCCGTGCTTAAGTCCTTAAGGACCTACGTATATTAGAACACTTCATGGGGACAGTAGAGCAAATAGTCACTGTCCCTGGAGCTGCTTAAGAAATCAGCCTCAGGAGTGGGGAAAACTCCTCATTCTTTTTTGATTGCCCATATTGCCTCAGTCCAAATGCTGCAGGCAATATATAATCCTGTGAAGCACCATCCCCTCCGGGCAACATTACTGAGCACAGATTTGTAATGTGCATGAGAACAAGATCTACGTCTATCTATAATGACATTATTATTTGAAGTACTTTTATGGGTGAGGAAAAGAAAGAAAAAAACAACACTTTAAAAAAGTCCCCATTGGTCTGGCAGAAAGAATCTGAACTCTCAAGGATCAAGTCTAACTAAGCAGGAAGGACAGAAGTCGAAAACCAGCTCTGCACTTCATGTGGGGACAGGTGATGTATCCGTATCGTCAGCCTTTTGAACTCTGCTTCAAACCCTTTGAACCTCCTACACTAGCTACAATAATTTGTTTTGTGGCTGAGGAAATTTGTACAGAATATATTAAGTATTCTTTTTTCTTTAACCACTGTCTACAGGAAGGAGATTTGCTGTAATCCCAGAGGAGAGACTGGCATGGGCCACTAACTTGGAGCCCCCTAGGAAGAACAGAGGGAAAGTCTGGCATTGCTAGATTCTTAAAGGACACGGGGCACAGGCCCATGGCACAAATCTGCATGATATTTGCACAGTCTGCATCTGTGTTGGAATTACTTTTTAATATGTTTTTAAACCTTTTTTAAAAGATGTTTTTTAAAAAATGATTTTTAAAGATGTTTTGTTTTAATATATTTTAAAGTCTGTTTTTATGATGTTTTAGAGTGTTTTTAGTGCTTTCGTTTGCTGCCCTGGGCTCCTAATGGGAGGAAGGGCAGGATATAAATCAAATAATTAATAAATTAGATGAATAAATAAATATGCTAATTTCTATTATCGATGTAAATTCAGAACAACTTTCAGAGAAAAATTACTTTGCCTCTCTTGTGCAAAGTAAGACCTGACAGTTATGGGGTGCCAACACCATCACAAAATGTGCCACAGCTGGAAAGCAGGAGAACCCTGTAAGTGCTAAGCAGGTAGCTCAAGAACATTAGCCAAGCCATCCATGATTATATCATTTATTTATTTATGTTTAATTTATATCCCACCCAGAGCTTGGAGAAGTTACTGTTTTTGAACTACAACTCCCATCGGCCCCAGCCAGCATGGCCACTGGATTGGGCTGATGGGAGTTGTAGTTCAAAAAAGTAACTTTTCCAAGCTCTGATCCCACCCTTCCTCCCAGAAGGAGCCCAGGGCAGCAAGGAATCATCAAGGAATTAAGCATGTAGCAGACAACGTCTGCCCATTTCAGAGACCGGCATATAACAAGCTTGATTTATGACAGATATAATAAACAGTTTGGAGAGATTATAACACAAACAACCTTCTCTCTTTCAGAATTCCAGGTAGTTGGGACAAACAACAGGAAAAACCCTTATATCCATTTCCAGAGGCATCCAGAGAGAAATAATTCAGGGCTGTGGCTCCCTGGGCCACCCACTAGCAAGCCCCTCCTTATTTGGATAGATGGGTGAACTCTACAGGGCTGAGAGGGGACTGAAAAAGAAGGAGAAAGAGGTATAATGCAAAGAGCCCCCAGCTGGCCATTTTAGTGATAAACAATACCATGTAAATAGGGCTTGTCTCATAGAGATGTCGGGTAGAACATCAGTATCATTTTCTAATAGTTGCTAATTGGTGGCTTTCAAATGAAAAAAAATGGAAATGGACTGCCTTCAAGTCGATTCCGACTTATGGCGACCCTATGAATAGGGCTTTCATGGTAAGTGGTATTCAGAGGTGGTTTACCATTGCCTTCCTCTGAGGTGGAGAGTCAGTGACTGGCCCAAGGTCACCCAGTGAGCTTCATGGCTGTGTGGGGATTTGAACCCTGGTCTCCCAGGTCGTAGTCCAACACTCTAACCACTACACCACACTGGCTCTCTTTCAAATGGAAACTGCCTACCAATAAGAGTTCATAACACTTTAAGGTTGGAATAAGCTGAACCCTGTGACAAATGACCAAGAGTTCAGAGCACTAGAACAGTATCACTGTGTTTCTGTCCAAAAAGATAGTCAAGGTATACCTCCCTCTTCCTCTTTGTGGGATAGTCCTGCAAGTCCCAATCCAGACCAGTTAGAATGATATTTTACTCTCATGTAATGTAGTGCAGGATTGGGGAATTAAGGCCCTCCAGATGATGCTGGATTAGAACTCCCATGATCCCTGACCATTTGCCAGGCTCGCTGGGGCTGATTGGGAACAATATTTGGAGGGCCACAGGCTCCCTATCTCTGTTGTACTGTATGGCCCTATTGTGGAGAGAGAGCAGTTGACCCTTTTTTCCAAACAAATGAACAAAAAAAGCCAACCACAAACAAAACAGAGGAGACGTCTGTGGCATTGTGGGAGGGGAAGCCTTCACAAAACTTTTTTAAATGTCTGGAATTAAAAGCATCTTAGTTGTCCAAAACATCATATCTGTGTTGATTTCTCTCGTCCTCTTGTGTAGCATAGTCACGGCACTGTGCTTATGCATTCCCCAGTTTCACATCATTGGCAGCCTCCTGTGGGAGTTGGGAAATGCACAGTCCCGTGACATCACAACAGGTATGGGGTAAGTGAAAGGACAGAACTTAACACAGAGATGCCAGGTTTTTCAGATGTTTTACAGTGCTAAAAACCTTTTTGACCAGAAATGAATGGAACAAAGAAATAAGTATACACGTGAGGGGGGGGGTCTTATTTCTCCTATATCACCTTCAGCTCTCTTAAAAATTGCTGCCTCCAGACTGTGTGCTATTTATATGTTACTGAACTGTTATTTATTACATTGGTATCCCACCTTTCCTCCACTTTCTTTTTTATCCTTACAACTACCCTCTGACGTAGAGTGGGCGAAAGCATAGTGACCGGCCCAAGCTCACACAGTGAGCACCAAGGAACGCTGGGAATTTGAACCTAATCCACACCACCCCTGAATTGCATGTATGTTTTCACAGAGGAGCCACCCCTGCTTTGATGTTCACTGGTTAATTTTATGGAACAATGCACACTTGTAGAATGAGTTGGTAAACTGGTTCTAGGGGACCTTACACCAGGGATTAGTTTGATTCATTAATTTATGTGCATCACATGTACAGATCCCAGCAAGTATTCAATTATATTTGATGTCCCATCTTTTAACTTAATCATTACTTAGATTTGTTACCAAAACAGCCACTTTTAAGAGGCTGTTATCCATCCAGGGAGGAGAGATTTATGCACTTACCTTCCATTAGCATTAATAGGAGTTGCCTATATAAATCACTCAGCACCACTATGGGAAAATCAGGCCCTCTCTGAGTCCAGGAGATAAATTACTTTCTCAATTGGAAGATCATTTTTTGGGGGAAAAGAAATGCAATTATCCAAGATGAGGCTGCATTGAAACTCCATGTTCTGTAGCAGTAAAGTGTATGTAGTGTCTACTTTCCTGTTCTGCTATACGTCAGTGCTTAAACAAAAATAAAATAAAATAAAGAATATTAGTCTTAAATCTTAAACATGAACCATTCCAAAAAATGTTTAAAACACTGATAAAAACATATGAAGATACAGTTTTGTAAATCTGGAGGTTAACAGGGCCAGAAGGACTACTTAGAGTTCCATACTGATCAATCCTGTCCGCCAGAACTGGCCATACCTTCTTTTTGCTAAAAAGATTGGTGGTTAAATCAGTCAGAATGGCCCTCCAGATGTTTTGGTCTATAACTCCCATCAGGCCCAACTAGCATAGGTCTGGAGGGCCCTAGATTAGCAAAGGTTGGGCTAGGAAATAGATGACATGGCCTTCAGTGTTCCAGACATGGGGAACCATCATGTTAGAGGACATAGCACATTCCTCTCCCTTCAACTAAAGATGATGTAATCTTGTGCTTGTGTGTGCGTGCGCGCGCACGCACACACACACATGCACACATGCAAGAACAAGAAACTGCAATGTGAGACTGAGATAGAAAATGGAACAAGCATTAGCTTTGAGCTCTCAACAGGGGAACACACTGAATGACCGAGATGAAATAAAAGGAAGATGGAAGCAATACACTGAAGAACTCTATAAAAGAGATGCCAGGATGACAGATTCGTTCACGGAGGAACCATATGATGAAGAACCAGAAATTTTAGAATGCGAGGTGAAAGCTGCTCTTAAAATACTTGGAAGAAACAAATCACCAGGAATAGATGGCATACCAATAGAGTTGCTACAAGCTACTGAGACTGAATCGGTCTAAATTTTGACTGGAATCTGTCAAGAAATATGGAAAACTAAACAATGGCCCACAGACTAGAAGTGTTCCATATACATCCCATTTCCAAAGAAAGGGGATCCCAGGGAATGCAGTAATTATCGAACTATTGCCTTAATATCCCATGCAAGTAAAGTAATGCTCAAGATTCTACAGCAAAGGCTCTTACCATATATGGAATGAGAAATGCCAGAAGTCCAAGCTGGATTTAGAAAGGGAAGAGGTACCAGAGATCATATCGCAAACATATGTTGGATAATGGAACGGACCAAGGAATTTCAGAAGAAAATCACCCTTTGCTTTATAGATTACAGCAAAGCCTTTGACTGTGTAGATCATGAAAAACTATGGAATGCTTTAAAAGAAATGGGGGTGCCACAGCATCTGATTGTCCTGATGCGCAACCTATACTCTGGACAAGAGGCTACTGTAAGGAGAGAACGTGGAGAAACCGATTGGGTCCCCATCGGAAAGGGTGTGAGACAGGGGTGTATTTTATTACCCTATTTATTTAATCTATACGCAGAACATATCATACGGAAAGCAGGATTGAAAGCAGGAGGTGTGAAAATTGGAGGGAGAAATATCAATAATTTAAGATATGCAGACGACACCATACTACTAGCAGAAACCATTAATGATATGAAACAAATGCTGATGAAAGTTAAAGAAGAAAGCACAAAAGTAGGACTACAGCTGAACGTCAAAAAGACTAAAGTAATGACAACAGAAGATTTATGCAACTTTGCAACTGACAATGAGGACATTGAACTTGTCAAGGATTATCAATATCTTGGCACAATCATTAACCAAAATGGAGACAATAGTCAAGAAATCAGAAGAAGGCTAGGACTGGGGAGGGCAGCTGTGAGAGAACTAGAAACCTTCCTCAAATGCAAAGATGTACCACTGAACACTAAAGTCAGGATCATTCAGACCATGGTATTTCCGATCTTTATGTATGGATGTGAAAGTTGGACAGTGAAAAAAGCGGATAAGAGAAAAATCAACGCATTTGAAATGTGGTGTTGGAGAAGAGCTTTGCGGATACCATGGACTGCAAAAAAGACAAATAATTGGGTGTTCGAACAAATTAAACCAGAACTATCACTAGAAGCTAAAATGATGAAACTGAGGTTATCATACTTTGGACACATAATGAGAAGACATGATTCATTAGAAAAGATAATGATGCTTGGAAAAACAGAAGGAAGTAGAAAAAGAGGAAGGCCAAACAAGAGATGGATTGATTCCATAAAGGAAGCCACAGACCTGACCTTACAAGATCTGAACGGGTGGTTCGTGACAGATGCTCTTGGAGGTCACTGATTCATAGGGTCGCCATAAGTCGTAATCGACTTGGAGGCACATAACAACAACAACTGGAGTATCTAATGTTGGGCAGTGGAACTGATTCCTGTAGGAATGTTTTGTATGCCTTGACCTGCATTAGCCTTGTAATATTCAATATTACAGAATCCCTGAAGACTCCAGTCATCTCCCCTTCCAAAGGGAACCAAACCCAGGTAAGCACTATCCTGAAAGTGCTTACACTTGGGGAAATAACAATATTGGCTGTGAACACACTGGTCACCAGAGCAAATCATTTCCATTAGACACACCTGGAGGGGGAACAGATTGACCTGCCGGTCAGTTGTGAAATCTTTTTGAAGCTGATTTTTTTAAAAAAACACACACACAGCTGCTTCCATCAGGTTTTACAGTAAAAAGGTGTGGGGTTTGACTAGCGTTGTGTGCCCCCATTTTCAGAAGATGGAGACCAGCAGAATGGTGATTGTGTTTCTACCCATAGTGTGGTAAATAAAGAAAATAAAGAAAACAAGTAGTTACACATTAATAATTGGTGGAGGGTTCTTAAGCCCCCTTTGCCACTGAAAGGATAGGGATAGGGGATTGGGTTCAGAGGATATACTCCTTAGGTATATGATAGGAGAGAGTGGAATTGGACTGGGAGGGTGTACCAGACAAGGTGTACAATACACTTGTTCAAGGTCAGTTCCCATTCATGATAATGTCAGGGCTTAAAGAGGGAAGGAAATTGGGCTTGACAAATGTGTGCCCTGTGGATTGTGGCCTCTTTCAGCAGTGAAGGGGCAGTCCCCCTCATTGCTGAAGGGATCCTATAAAATGGGAAATTGGGCTGGGAGAACATGGATGACAGGACAGGCAATGCTCAAGGCCACACCATCCATCCCCCAGATCCTTCAACAACAAAGGAGGTGTCTCTCCCCACATTTAAAAGGTCCTTGGTAGGGAACTGGACTCAGATGACAGGCCCCACAGATATCATCTCTTCCAAGCCCAATTTTCTCCTGCTGCAAGGGCAGACATACAGTAATAGTTAAAGAACTGGATGCCACTGAGCACATGTTCAGCCCGGGAATTTGTGATCAGTACCAGAACTAAGCTCACAAGTCCTGTCACACAAAAATCTGCTCCTGTTTCCCCCCAGCATTATTTTTCCCGGGCAACCTCATTTAAGGGGTAGAAAGTGTGGTGTCCTGAGTCCTGGGCCTACCACCCTTCCTGCCTGAAAGAGGTGACCCCAAAGCCACCTGCCTCAGCTTTGGCCAGTTACCTACTGCACCACATGTCTCAGCAACCCCACTTCATCCCTGGAAGTGGCCAGTGGGTTAAATTTGGTTTATATCTGTGGGTTTATCTGTAGTTCTTAGGATTAGACCCTTGTTTGGTAATGAAGTAATGACCAAGCACGCACTTGGATTTTTGAAATAAATAAACAAATATTTATTATGTTTACAGAATCAAAGATTTTATATACAATATTGATCTCACGAACAGCGCTGTCTAAATAATAGCTGTCACTCTATCCCTTTGTAAACCTTTCACTCACTCACTCCCCCCTCCCTTGCAAACACCCCAGCCAATCACACTCAATATTCTATTAACCCTGTCGTACCTAAACATGAGTTAACAGAAATAAACATTGTGATTTTGTCACAATTGCTTTTTCATTGTTGCTTTTGTTAAGACAATTTGGAGTCAGAAACCCTTGCTGATCTACAAATCTCTCAGAGATCTAGCATTGGATCCTGATATATCATTGGCCCAACCTTGGCCTATATACTGTAGCTCTCATTCTTGATCAGTTAGGGGGATTTGCCCTTCCCCACCTTTAGGCTTCCTTGGTGTTGGTGGACAGCATGCTCTCTTTATGGATGGAACGATAGTCAAAGAATTCTAGAACTAGAGTAGACCATCAGGGCAGGGCAGTTTAATCTCACTACAGTTTTCTCAATAGTGGATCCTCAGATGTTCAACGGGATTTACTACAATGTGTGCACAACATTCTAGTTTCAAAGAGCAGAATACTCTAAGCTTGAAACCATACCTGAGAGATACACATCTAGTAAACTAATATTGTAGACTCTAGCATCTGCAGAGAAAGAGATTTCTCAACTTTCCAGAGCAAACTATTCTGCAATCCAACTATTTTTACCATTAGGAAGTGTTTTGTTACATCCCACCTAGATCAGTTTTGTTTCCTCAGGAGCCCATGTAATGGTATACCTGTACTACAGTCTCTTAGACATATCATTGTATGAAAGAAAGTAGCAACATTTAGTCAAAAGTAATTGAAAACTGAAACCCAGTTTTAGTGAGAGAAAAAAGAACTTTTCAATCAATTTCCACATTCCCTGCTGAGTTCAGAAAAGGCCAGCGTTTTTGTTCAAACACCACACCAAAATATTTTTAGCCAATGGATTCATTGGTATTTAGGGAGAAAAAGTCCAGGTAGTCCAATTCATAGCAAACTATTCCTTAGGATTAAGATGATCTTGTGGTATCTCTTCATTATTTAGAACAAATAATTAAATGAGAGGAAATAATTATGTGATCCTTAATTCACTATAGGTTGCCACCTGTTAACTGTAATATTTCCCATTTAACATACCTTTTTTATAATTTTCCACATCATAATTTCCTTGAATAGCAAACCTGGATGAATGAGTAGCTGTTAGTTTGGAAGAGAAATGGGTGCACAAAACTAAGATAGCAGTTTCTACGAGCTTAGGGAATTCATTAGTTAAGCAGAAGTTTCTAAATTAAAAGGGGAAAATGCTTTTCAAACTTTTAATTACTTCATTTCTTAGTCATTCAATAGCTAATGTTATCTGAGTGACTTACAGCATATAATAGTAACAAAAAAATAAAATGCAAAATACAATTCTAAAGTGCAGCATTAAAAACTAAAACCAACATGATGCAACCAATCTAAAACAGAATTTAGAAGGCCTTTGAGAATAAAAAGGTAGTTTTCTGGCAAGAAAAAGACATTAAAGTTGGTGCCAGGTAGGGATGGAAGGATCTGTCAGTTTCTGTTCTCCCCATTTATCGTTTTTCCAATCCTAAATTCAGTTTTGCAGCAGTTGGCAAAAAAATTTCAAAAGTCTTCATGAAAATTCTTCAGCATTTTAGTGTGAATTTCTCCTAATAAAATTTTTTTAAAGAATAGTTTTTATTGTATATACATAAATAAAGATAACAAAAATGAAAACAAGGCCAATTTGGAGTGTTAAGTTAGTAGGGCCAATCCTACAAACAGAGTACATCATGCCATCTATATGTCCTGCATAGAAACAGGTAAAGATTTATTCACCTCAGTATCAGCAGAGTATGAAATAAATTCCCACCATATTGCATAAGAGAGCCAGTGTGGTATAATGGTTAAGGTGCTGGACTACGACCTGGGAGGCCCGGGTTCGAATGCCCACACAGACATGAAGTGCACTGGGTGACCTTGGGCCAGTCATTGCCTCTCAGCCTCAGAGGGAGGCAATGGTAAACTCCCTCTGAATACCGCTTACCATGAAAACTCTATTCATAGAGTCACCACAAGTCAGGATCAACTTGAACGCAGTCCTTCCCCCCCCCCCATATTTCATAAAAGCACTCTAGGTCCTGAGATCCACTGGATACGCATAAATCATGTGTCAATTTCTCTGAGATTGCCAAATTCCACAGATCTTTATACCATAAACATCAATAAAGATCCTGGATGGTTTTCCATCATTATGCAATTGAGATCCTAGTCACAGCCAGCATCCACATCAGCAGTTTTTTAGGACAAAACTTAACTATCTGAGAGTCCCATAGAAGTTTAACAAAGACAGTTGGGGAGTAACTGAAATACCTGTTTGAAATATCTTTGAAATTTCTTGATATACTTCCAGCCAAAAATCATGAACAAGAGGACACTCCCACCAAAGATGTAGAAATGTTTCCCTTGTCCCACATCAACACCAACAGGCTAGGGATACAGCTAAGGTCATTCAGGATAATTGCACGGGCCTATGGTACCACCTATGTGTCACCTTCATGGATCCGCATCTGCCACCATTTAGCATTACTAATCTCCTTGTGCAAATTTCCTTCTCAAGGGCTTTAAGCCCCTCAAGAGGGCCACTGAATATATTGAGCAACAGGCTATACATAAATAAAAAACTAACCCTTTCACACATATCCCCCAATTCAATACCATAACCTCAAACTCTGACTCAGCAACAAGTGCTTAAGTTGATATTCCTGAAACCAGGACAGATTAGTGGCTCCTGTAGTTATCTTGATTTGCTCTATAGAAATGGGATTATTATTAATATAAAAATACCTTAGCCTAAATAAATCTTTTTTGTCTGAGGAGTAGATCAGTGAACGGAGTTCCTCATCAGCCAATTCTGGATAAAAATCCAATGGCAGTAAAGGTGAGCAAATCAAAGAAAGCTTACGCTGCCATTTCTTCCAGGTTTTGAACCATATACCTGTGGTGAGACGTCTAAAAGGCAAC
This sequence comes from Rhineura floridana, assembly GCF_030035675.1. Classification (NCBI taxonomy): domain Eukaryota; kingdom Metazoa; phylum Chordata; class Lepidosauria; order Squamata; family Rhineuridae; genus Rhineura; species Rhineura floridana. The sequence continues at coordinate 5,901,784 of NC_084483.1, read as the reverse complement.
ACCGAGCGCAAAGTGTGTGGTGTCACTAATAAACACATTCTTGCATACAGTTTTGGCTAGTATACATAATTTTGCAAACAGTTTTCCTTATCATGCATTTTGTATGCTATTTTAAGTAATATATTCATTTATATCCACACTTCCCCATAACGTATACATTTTTGTAAACAGTTTGGAGAACCCCACTGCAAAATTCAGATATGTGCAAATTTCAAAGGATGGCTGTGTTTCGGTTCTTATATTGTTTCTGCCACTAGTGCCAGGTGAGCATCCCTAGGAAGGGCATCCATCAAGGTGAGAGGGCACTTTCTCTTGTGGCAATCTGCCTTCTCTTAGCTTCTGGGGCCACACAAAAGAGGCCCTGCGTTGGTTACCTCAATGCATGGGCATTAGGGTTGCCAGGTTCATGGCCTGAGACATCCTATATCTTCAGGAGAAGAGGAAGTCAGCCAAGTGCAGGTGTTCTTGCAACCCTGTAATAGAAAAAACCACAAGGTGGAATTCTCCCTTCCCACTGCACAACTTTTAAAGATACAGAAGACCTCGTGGTTGCCGGGCCTGGCCTCCAGCCAACATCCTTTCGCTGACTTTCTTTTCTCCTAAAGATACAGGATCAGTCTCAGGCCATGAACCTGGCAACCCTAGTGGGCATATATGTGTGTATGCAATGCTTCTTTTAGAAATTAATTTTTTAAAAGGAAGTGTTTATATCTTGATAAAAGTGCCATCAGTGCCAGTACAAAATGGCTGCTAGGGGCAGCAAAAAAAAAAGTGACAATACTCCATACTGATGAACAATGTCACCAAAAAAAGCACTTTATGGGGAAAGGCGATCACTCAGATCTCTGTTGCAGGCCCCCATTTTTTTCACTTTAACTGTAGTATTTCCCATAGAATATCTTCCATCCCTTTTTATAATGCACACACAGAAAAGTAAGGATGGATAAACATGGTAGACCACAATGTTTATTCTGAAATGGAGAAATACCGTGAAAATTAAAGTAAGAAAAAAGACTTAAAAGATACTAATACTGCCAATAGCTAGTTTGGACCTCAATCATGTATACACTTAAGGTAGAGACACACTTACTGTTCTGCCCGTTCCAGTGTGTCTCCACCTCTCTTTTCTAACAATAGGGATACATGACACCAATCAAACCCTGCCACTTTTTACTGTAAAACTTGGTCAGATCAGCTGGGGAGAAAAAGTGCTTCAAAGAGATTTTGCAACCCATTCCTCCTCCAGGTGTGGTCAATGAAATACTTTGTCCCGCTGAACCCAACGGAACTTACTTCTGAGTAGGCATGTACTGGATTGCAGCCTAGGACGCTAAGTATGTTTAAGTTCCATTATTTAAGTTTGACTCCTCTCCAAGTAAAAGGTATGCTTAAGATTGTTGCCTAAGGCTGCAGCCTTAGACTGCACAGGTAACGTTCTGTGTGTATTTATATAAAAGTAAGAACAAATGAAGTAGGTACAGGTTGTGCCTCACTGAAGTTGATGGGATTTAAGGAACCTGACTGTGCACAGGGTTGTAGTGACAATTCCAAAAACATGTTAATTCTTGGTAGTTTAAGCCATTTAGAAAATAAATACAGACAGCACCTAAAAATAAATTTCTGAAAAACAAGAGAGGCAGAAATCACTGAAGAAATCTTTCCCCCACCCCTCTCCACCCCCACCATGCCAAAAGAAAAGCAGTGAAATGGTTGATTGTCTTTTTGTGACATATTTTTTCTCTCAGCCTTGCGTGTTTGCATTAAAGTGATTGTGAATAATGTACATTTGACCAGTGCTGTCTGTGGAACTAATGCCTATTAAAGTGATGGGAAGTAGCATATGTTGTGCCTAGGGCAGAGAAAGTCCAATCACCCCCACTGTGTGAATCTCCAGCTCGAAATGAGGGACAGCCTGGGTTTTATCCTAAATGAACCCAGCAGGGAGAAACAGGGCCTAGCCCCTCAGACTACGTTTAAGCTTCTGTATCAACGTCTGAAGAGTTTGATTGTGAAATGGCAACTGTAACATCCATCAGTTAATTCACACTGGTGCAATGGCACCCTCTTTCTCTTTAGACCAGCTTCATAATTACCAGAGAAAGCATTCAAAGGAGGGAATGGCACATGCATTCACTTGTTTCAAGATGTATTCCCTTTATGTGCAACCAAAGCAAATTGGGAAAGGAAGGGAAAAGAGCCCTCTGCTCCAATTACTCTCTCTGCCAGTGCACAATTCTGCCAGTAATTGTCAAATGACTTGGATTTGCAGTTTCACTTTTATATTCCTGGACTGTACTAGAAGTGCTCTGCTATTTCAGTGCTATGTAAAACATCTCCCATTCTCTCTGTCTTTTTGTGAGTTCTGTTGCATAAGCCTTCTAATGACCTTCAGCGTTAAGTTCAGATCCAGAACAGCCTTTCTTCTCCTTCTGTGAACTGGATAGCTAAGGCAAAAAAAAAGAAAACCACCACGAAAACTACCCCCCATTAGGCAATTATAAAAATGTACAAGAATGAAAAATTCAGCTGAAGTCAGGGAATAAAAGTTGCCAACTTGTCATGGTTACCTCTGCCACGATGCCTTTTGCTTCATTAGATGCGGCTTTGGAAGTATGTACGTAGTAGAAGGTAGCTTTTTGATAACAGTCGTTTTGCAGTCTCCCCACCTCCTATCCCCAGCACCACTGAATAGAAGGGCATCATTTTTATTTATTTCTTTTTCCTTTTTTTAAGGGGAAAAGCCCCATACTTTTAAGTATTTTATCAGCATTCCTTGTCATGAAGGTATGATAGCACACCAATTTCATTTGTAATGATATAATCAGAGAGCAAAGTCACTGATTCTCAGATAAGGTGTGGAAATAATTCTAGAATGGTAGAAAAGAGTGTAGCTGAAGTATTAGACTCTGGACAGAGCTTGGAAAAGTTATGTTTTAAACTACAACTCCCATCAACCCCAGCATGGCCACTGGATTGGGCTGATGGGAATTGTAGTTCAAAAAAAGTAACTTTTCCAACCTCTAACTCTGGAATTCAAGATTCATTCATAGTTATCTATATCCTACTTCCAGACTTGCCGGGTTGTGAGGTCATAACAGTCATTACTAGAGTTGCACTGATTTGGTTTAGGGTTTAAAGGAAACTGCACACATTATAAGTGTTCAAAAGAAGAGAGGGTTGGGGCAAAAAATTGCCCTCAAAATCCAGAAAAGGCCAGAGGGCTCTTTAAGGGCTAATAACAACCTTTGGTTTGCCTTCAGTTTGTTGAAATGAGTATGTGTATGTTCTGGCATGCCCAAGTGAAGCAAAACTGAAGCGTTCCAAAGTGATGCAGAATGCTGATGGTTGGAAGTGCCAGGTGGACTTTGAGGTGGGCAAAACTCACAACTAAAATTCCACGGGCAAATGTGTACAGTCAGCCTCAACCAGCAGATCTCTGTAGAAAATTACAAGGGTAATTTCTGCTAGGAATCCTTACATGCACAGAGGCCTCTAGTGGCAAAGTAGGTAAATTACAACATTGCTTCACAAGAGAGTTATGGTCAAACTTGACATTATGGCGGAAGTTCCATGACTGGCTCTCTCATAATTTTTAAAGGGGAGATGAAGTTGCCAGAGGTCCTTTACATAGGATCCCAGGGCAGTGTACAAAATATTCAAAATAACCAAATCACAACAAAGTCCTAACCCACCACATACATATTAAAATATGTAAAGCAGATTAATACCAACAATATTGATGTCAAATCATCAACCATATCTGCAGGTGTAAGAAATACAGATCACTAAGCTTAACATTCCTCCTGCAAATGCCTGGGTGAAAATATGTGTCTTAAGGTATTGCCAGAAATTCACCAGTGAGACAAATAGCCATATCTCCAGATGGAGGAAGTATTTGGGGAAGGGCTAGCAACCCAGCTACTTGTTCTACACATGGACACACACACACTTTATTTATTTTGCAAACCATCAGGGCAGTGTACAGCAACATAAAAACATTTAAAACAATACAAAATAATAATTAAAATGACTGGTTATTTGAAAACATTTTAAACATCTGCACAGGCCATAAATTCTTCAAGAGACACCTGAAAGTCAAAAGTGAAGTCCTCTGGGCCTATCCACTAACTTTTAAATGCTGTGCTTTAACTTATGCTGACTCTTTTGCAGAAAGACCCGTTGTCACAGGAAAGAGTGTGCTCTGAACTAGGATTTTGACTTGACTCTCATCTTCCCTTCCCATGCCACTGCTCTTTGCCTACCTTGTGCCCCTTGTATTCTACCATAATAGCTTCCTGGTGGTGCAATGGTGTCTCTGCACTGGCACAGGATGACCTATAAGTGATTCTCTTCTACCCATAAGGGGTAAATTGAGGACAAGATTTTTCTGTTAGTTGGAGGAGGTGGGGGGGAGAACAACATCATGGCTTTTCTCAAGCAGCCTTTGTCTCCAGTTGCTTTAGCCTATCCCATGGGTTCTAAAGAATATAAGCTAGTTTGGCTGAAGTCAAGGCTGCCTTGAAGCTGAACTCTCCAAACACACCATGAAAAATTATACCAAACATTTCCTGTGACTGTCTGGGACTTTGTCAGACATTATCTTAACAGATGATCTTCTGTGATTCCAGAGATTATTGTGAATTATCTCATTATTATTTTATAATGTTCCCTCTTGTAAAATCACTTGCTTTCTGTTCTTTCTCCCCCCCCCTTTAGTCATTTCCCTTAGAATGGAATTTTCTTGTTAGTAAGTTATGAGGTCCAGTACCCATGAAATGGAAGAGGGAAGGGTGTGGGTCATTATTTCAGTAGCTTTTTCTCTCATCTTATTGGAATGTCTTTCCTTATTTCCAGTTGGATTTCATAACTGTTAATATTTGCAAGGGGAAATTGCTTCTTCTGAGGTTAGAGACCTATTTTTGCAATAGAGTGTTAAATTCAGAGGTTTTTGCACATTAGAAGTTGGGCAACCAGATGCAAAGGAGAAAAACACTCCTATGTTTTTCTCTTATGTGCCTATTAAAATTCCCCCTTCTACTCATCTTTTAAAGGTACAACAGCTTTATCTTTTAATACGATCATACTAACTATAACAAGTCTCTCTATGGTCATAAAAATATTAAAAACCCAACAGAGCTATTTCCTTTTAAACAGCTGTGAATCAGGGCTGGTTTTGCTATTACAGTCCACAGGAAATAGTAACAAAATCCATATGTTTTCCATACATGCATACATTATTCAGACATTATTACATTTCTAATCGAATGCTAGCATCAGTCCCTCCCACTTTCAAGCTTCAAGTGATATCCCAGAATGCCTAGGGCTGGAAAAGTGATATGGGTTTTATTATCGTTAGTAGAACTATGTGCAGAATAATCTGTTTTGTGTATTATTGTAACAGTCCATATTACAAGAAGCAGCTAACTCTTCCAAAAAACAGTTCCCTTGGAGTACCTGAAACAAATTAAAATTACAATGGGAATTCAATTAAAGTTACATACTCCATGCCCCTCTGCGGTCAGAACAGAAGGATGGCTTGTGGACATGAGACATGACCTGTTTCGGTGTGGCACCAAGACTATGGACCACTGTTCCAAGACAGGCCTCTTGCCTCCATCTCTGTACACCTTTTGGCAGGCAGCTAAGACATATCTTTTTCAGCAGGCTCTTTTGGGTGCTACTTCTTAACACTTGGCTGGGCTCCTCTCACATTTTTGTGTCATTTCTCAAACTTTTTAGTTTGATATATAGTTGTTTCTACTGTTTGGTACCATAAGCAATCTCCTGATTAATCTGGAGAATTACATGCAAAATGATATGTGGTTGTAGAAATTATCACACATACACAGATCTTTTACATGATGTTTTATCAGATTTATCCATCTGACATGAACTTTCATAGTGAATAGATTCCTGGATTATATGATCTACCTTATTGTCCCATTAAGCCCTACCTTTTCAGTATGTTCACAAACGCTTTACCTACGCTCTTGAAAACATTAACGAAGGCTACTAGTTCAGTTCAGATAAGATAAAAAACAGATGAATATTTGTCCATTTTGCACACACAAATTCAAACCAGATCTGTGTTGTGATACTGAAATGTTCTTTTCCTTGTTTTGGAAAACCAGGAGAGGAAACGGAAATGCCAAAGCTAGCAGAAAGCCTACAGTTCTCATAGTTGGATAGGAAGCAGATGTGGTTTTAAAAAAAGATCTCAAAGGAGAGGTTTTTCTCATAAGACATCCTTCCAGCATAAACGTACGGATTTACCAACACAATCTTTCATTCTGATTGTATTAAGACCCATTTAAGCAAGCAGGAATTACTCAGGAAATGCATCCTAAGGATGATAACTCTGATACTCTACAAAGCTGCCCAAAGTTTTCAAAATTGAAATTGTGTATACAGCCCAATTTAGGGCCAAACTAGATGACATGTGGAAAATTCGGGATTGGGTAATTTTTCGGTGCTTAAAAGCAGCTGTCAGGGGAGAAAGAGACATTTGGATCAGCTGTTGTCACAAATGATGACTGTGTTTGTTTTTGTATTCTGCACATCAGTAAATTGAATGGAACTGTTATCATGATTTGGGTTTCATTTTAGAACAGATCCCTTCTGCTGTTTGCACTGAATTAGCCACACTGAGAGATGGAAGTGCAATTTTTTTAAAAAAAAGTGTTTTAGAATCATTTTTGAAAATGCCTTTAACATGCTATTTCCCAATCAAATAGCAGGCACACAGCCTTCACTTCACATCAGGACCATAGCAGAGGGCTGAAGGTTAATGCCTGCTTATTCTCCACCTACTCCAGCATCCTGATCAGTCTCTGTCACATACACAAACACAGAAAGGCTGACTACTATTTGTGAAAGAAATATATTGTATTGAAAGGCAAACTGCACGACTAACATCACATGTACACTGCGCTGAGACTGTGGCCTTGTCTGCACTGCCAACATGTGTCGTCCTTGCACCTTTTAAACTGCTATGGGTTTTCCCAAGGAATCTTAGACACTGTGGTTTGTCGTGGTGTGGAGAATTCTCTAGAACCCTCCCCACTCCCCCTCAGAGAACTAAAGTTCCCTGAAAAGAGAGATGACTGTTGTACCAGTTTAAATTTGTAGTGTAGATAATATGCCTTTGGGCAGTGATGCAGTTAGGTCCCAAGTCCAGCGCCCTACTGCCCAGCCAGCCCCCAGCCATCAGTTGATGGAGCAGCAGCAAAAAGGCCCTAGATCAGCAACTGGCTGGGCCTGCATAAGTGTGGAGTGGACCCTGGTCAGCACAGTGTCTTTTAAAAGCTAGTGAGGGCGCAGAGCTTGGGAAAGTTACTTTTTTGAACTACAACTCCCATCAGCCCAATCCAGTGGCCATGCTGGCTGAGGCTGCTGGGAGTTGTAGTTCAAAAAAGTAACTTTTCCAAGCTCTGCTGGGCATGTACATGGTGACTAATGCTAATTTTATTATTTTCACTTGAGAAATATAGTATCATTTTCTACAATGAAATAGTGTGTATTCTCAAAAGAATGTGTTTAGTATCAGGGCTGCAAAGACAAACCCCATTTTCTTTCCGAAGTCATGATTTGGCTGTGAGTTTAAAATGTTGAAACTGAATGTGCCCAGAGTATTTTTTATTTTTTTTTAAGCAGGGTTGCCAAACAGTGTTTTGTTTGCTTGTTTGCTCTGACAGATCAGGAATGTAGAAGCAGTTGTTAAAGCATGGAACGGCAGTGTTGGGGAGGGAATGGAGAAAAGAAGTGTTAATTGTGTGTTCCACAAGTGAAGTAATATATATGGCCGTATATGGTCATTAAGTCCAGGTCTAAAATTACTTACTTGCACCATTGCCCAAAATAACTTTCCCATGCAAAATCTTCCCCATTGTTGCACGTTGTCTGCAATTTTTCCTCAATGCTTTGTTTCTGTTGCAGAGATACTGCATTTTTGCAACACTCAGACAGTCCCCCCCCAAAAAAACGTTCATTGGGATTGCAATATGGAATATGGCTTTTCAAGTTTTTTTGAGCCTGATTAGTGATGTACACAACCGTATCATCACCATATCTGCACCATTTTGCTAACGTTTTATGTCTGATTCAGTTGTATGTCTAATGTTTATACTGCTGTACAAGTCCAGTGTTAAATATCTTAAATATCAATACTTAAATATAGATTCCCATCGACCCACCCCAAGATGACAAACAGCAGCAAGCCCAATTCCCTATAGCAGGGTTATCCAAACTGTTATCCATGGATCGCCATTGCTCTATGAGGTTCTTGTATGTTACTGTGTTACAGTTTGAATTATATGGAACTGAAGTTGTAATACAATAAAATACCATATAAGAAACAAAGAAAGCAATAAAAATGCAAATAAAACAGCATACAGCATTTAGCATGACACATTACGGTTGCTACAATAGGCAGGAAAGGGTCTGATAATACCCTCAGCAATTTTCAAGTGACTGAGGGAAAGAGTTTGGAAACCAGTCTGCCCCACAGCAGTGCTCGGCCACTTGTAAATCCTTCATTGTGTCTTCTGCTATTTTTAAATACTTTGAAGGCTGTTTTTCTCCTCTCCTGAGCAAGCATATATGTCCCAGCAGATTTGGACAGGGGGCAGGGGGGAGTAACCAGAACATATCATTCTAAGAATACAGGTTAAATATGGACGATATATTTTGAGAGTTCAAAGCATTATGACAGAGAAATTGGGTCACATGGTATCAATCTGCACACATTTCTCTTGTTCCAGTGTCACCTTTGGTCAAACAAGTTTTGCAGGTTCTTTAAGCGCTGCAAAACCAGAAATGAGATTAAAATGCGCCTTCATATCAGGCTCAAAAAGCATGTATCTACCTGGAAAAAAAGATAATTTGTCTCCCAGCCCCAGTAGCAAAAGAGGCTGGTTTAAGTAATTAACATTTGGTCTGTCCTATTCTGCTTATTTCTTAAAAACTGCACCCAAAGAGGCTCATGTGCATGCTAAAAGCACTATCATGCATGCATACGGAGTCAGCCAGATTTCCCATCTAGTTGGGAAGTATTTTTGGAAATGCTGATCAACACCTAATCACTTTTGTTAAGAGCAAAATGACATCTCGTGTGAGAACTGCCCATTCAAAGCCCTTTTTTTAGGAATCAAAGGAAGCTCATGTTTCTATTGCTCATCAAATTACATATTATTACAGGAATCAGACCAAAATCTAACCTTTGAACCAGCATGGGGGAAGTTCCCGTTTCAAAGAGAGCTTTCGTTACACGTGCCAAGAATGTGCACTGTGTCCCCAGTTGGCACAATGTTGGCAGCCATTCAAAAACCCATGTTAACAATGATGCGTTTTAAAATAGATATATCTGCATAGTAGATCTTCTGTGTCTCAACACACTTGTTTCAACAGCATTTCCAATCTAAACCACAATCTTCATGAATATATAAGACGTTCCAGATGTTCCATCCCAGCATCCCAGGACATGCATTTTAACCAAGTTCATCTGCATTTCTATTCTGTCATGCAGAAAAGGAATATTGATTAGACTTATCAGTGAGCTGCTTGTTTTGTTTTGTTTTGTTTTATTTTATTATCACTTCCTTCTGGATGGCCTTTTCCATTAAGCAAACAGCATTTCATACTCTTTATTATCAATATGTTTGAGGCTCTGTTTTAAATACAATGAGGACAGTATCTGAACTCTTTGCAGTATTTCATGTGTTTCTCTGTTTGCTTTGTTCCAGAAGCGTATGGTGAGGTTGGGAAAGAGTACAGGTATTCAGCTACTCAGATTTCAGGTGGCACCTTATCAATATTATTGTGCCTTCCACTGCTAAATCACTTTAAGAACTGGATGCTAGGATCACCAAAAACATTTAGTGAATCAGAGCTAATAGGTGTCCTGTAAGCAGAGAGTGGTGTGTGTGTGCGCGTGTGTGCGTGTGTGTGTGTACGTGCGATGTGCATGCTGCTGGTCTACATGAACTGCTGAAGGAAAGGACAGAACAGAGTAGTCGCTACATTCTGTTTCCTGAGGATCTCAGCTTTCATTTTGAGAAGGCCAAGCTTCTAGTCCATCTGTGTGACTGGAAATATATGGTTGAAGGTGAGTGTGGGCAATGCATGATGAAGCACAGCAATCAGAGGAGTTGCTAAATAAGTTTTCCAATTGTTGGGGACAGGGGTGAGTTCCTGCATAGCTCCTAACCCTCCCCATGAATATAGTCAAATGGCAGAATTCATTATGTAAAATCAATTAGGCATAATTTTATATGGTATGCAGGTCTAAGCATTTCAAGAGGGCTTACTTCTGAGTTATGATTAGGCTGTTAGCTTTATTTACCACAGAATTTAAGTTGCCTAGATGCAGAATTTTAGTTACTTTTTTTGGTGTGGAGTACCCACAGCCTTGCCTTGCAAACTGATATTGGAGGTGATATACAGCCATCATTATTAATAGCCATTGACATCCTTATCCTCCATAAATTTGTCTAATACCCTATTAAGGACATCCAAGTTGGTGGCTATCATGATATCTTGTGGCAGATAATTCCATACAATAACTATGCACTGACTGCAAACTGTAGATTGTATTGAGGAGTCACAAAGATGATACTATATCCAGCAGAGAAAATACATAACCAGTGAAATGTGGGTGAAGCGCTGAATGTGGTTGCAGTGTGTGTGATCTCTGCATATATATAATGCATCAAACATGTTTTTAATAGAATACATTTCCCCTCACAGAAAGACTTTGTCAGACTTGTGACGTCTGTATGTTCCTCTAAATGAATTTCAAGCAAAATATGCTGCTTTTGGGGGTATAACGTGAATTAACCATTGACCCCAGGCATCTGCTGAAGCTTTAAAGTCTACCAAATTATTCTTATTTTCGAGCCAAGTCCTTGTCGGAACTGGGTCTGACTCATTCGGGGATCCTATAATTGCATTTTCCCTTTAACATGTCCTATTTCCCTTTCAAAGGAGGTGCCAGACATTCCCTGTCCTTGGGGACGCTTTCTAATTCAAAATGGCCTCCTTTAGTCAATGGGCTCTGCCCTATAAGTTCAATGTACTGTCAGACACGTCCACTGAACATACCGTTTCCCTTAGCACTGGAAACCAACTTGGGGGGAGTTACTCCCAAAATGCATTGCCATAATAATATAGAACGAAATTATTCACAAGAAATATATTACCAGAAAAAGACCTTGCTTGGCTGTCCACTGGATTAGCTCCCTTCTGCCATTTAAAGAAAGAAAACTACTTTGTAATAGGAAAATTATTTTTATATCTCTGATCTCTCTTGCTGCTTTCTCCCCTTCTATTCTGCTGATAATTTCAACTTTTTTTTTATGAAGAGCAATTCCAGACTCTATTATTGTTCCATGCTCAGACATTCTCATAGGAAATGAAAAGCTGCCCTAACCTTCCTTCCTGCTCATAAAGTCCTATGTATGGTGGATAAGACCAGAGTCTCCCAACGTATGGTACCTTTTAAACCATTTAACATAAGTCCCTTGGGCAAAAGGAGGTAAAACTATATTTCAAACCCAGATCCAGATATTTCTTATCGAACATTTTACTTGGCAATTACAGAGCTGCCACCAATGAGCATATTAAAAGATATGCTGAATAATGTAGTGTTATCAGGCCTGGCAAGTAATGAGCATGGCAGGAGACATAAACATTTAAATCAGTATGCCTAAATACTAGAATGCCCCATTTGGTACAGCCTCATCAGAGAAGCCCCTTGTTTTTTTTAGTGGCTTCCAAGCAGTGGTTGTGGTGAAATCCAACGTTCTTGGGAACATTCGTACTATTGAGCAACCTTCCCTGAAACACAGCATATCCACCATTGTTGAACCTCTGCACTAACAGTAAGGCAAACACTCCTGGCTTCACTCTGTGACTGAAGAGGACCGGAAGTGGATTCTCCAGAGAATTCAACAAAGTGGGAAGCTCAGGTTGTGATCAACCTTGCCGTTCTGTCTCAGCACACTTACTGAGGAACAAGGGTGGTAGTCAATGCTAGTTCTACTCAAAGTAAAGTCACTGAATGTAATAGACATGACTAACTTAGGTTCATTAATTTCATTGGGTCTCTTCTGAGTAAAAGTTAGTTGAATACAACCCAGTGAGATTTACTGCTGAGGAGACATGAATAAAAGCAGGATGCATGTGTCAACTGCACTAGAATGAACATTAACTCAAAATATTAGTCATAAATGATAAATTCTTATTTTTTATTTGTGTTTTCTTTTTTTATACCAGAATTGGTATGAAGCAGCCTAAGGCTCAGCACTGAGCCTACCGGACCAAAAAAAGTAATAAAATGTGAACAAACTCCAGTAAATATTTCTGCTTCTAAACACCATTTTTACTATTGGTCCTGCACTTGGGATAATGTTTGACCCTGTGGTTCTCTTCACATATTACACTGTTTTAGGTGTACACCTGAAAATGTAACGTGTGAATGTGACAATTACACAAATGCCATTTCAATACTTGTCAACAGGGTGGCCAGATGTAAAACAGACTGGGGGCTCCTGCACCGGTCAGAGTTGTGCAAAAGCAAGAATATCAGCAGGTGTAGCTTGTCAGACAATATAATATTATTATAGTATAACCTTTATAACTATAAATATAATTATAATTAATTAAAATTTAATGTATAATAATAAAGATTATAAATTTTAACATAGATGATGGGAAGCCTTTAATAGATAAAATATGAGACAAATATCAGTAAAAACATAATCAGTATAACAATAATCACCAATCCAAACATCAGCTTGTGATCTAAAATCTCTAAAAGGTTCCAGAGAATAAAAGCGAACTGCCTATGCCTAAAATGTACCAGAATAGGCATCAGATGGTCCTCTCTGGGGAGAGAGTCCCACAAATGAGATGTCACATGTGACTGTGCCCTCTCCCTGGTCACCATCAGTCTCACTTCCAACAGAGGAGAAGGAAGAGCATTAGCAGATTACCATAACATCCCAGTAGTTTGAAATGGAGACAGGAATTTATTTAGGTACCTGGGTCCTAAGACATATAGGACCTTAAAAATCAGCATCAGCGTTTTAAATTGAGTTAAGAAATGGTCTGGGAGCCAGTGATGTTCCTTTCATACAGGTGATATATGTTCTCTGTGTGCTGTTGCAGTTAAATGTTTTACAGTCACATTCTCTACTAGCTACAATTCCCAAACCATCTTCATATACAACATATTGCAGTAGTCTAACTTACCAGAGCATTAATTACTATAGCCTGGCTACCCCGGCCCAGGCAATGTCATGGTGTATCTGTCTCAGCTGGTAAAAGGTGCTCCATGTGCCACTGAAAACAATTGGGCCTCCAATTACAAAGCTGGATGAAAGAGCAACCCCTAATCCCTAACTGTGAGCCTGATCCTTCAAGGATCCCATCCAGAGCAGGTTGAGCTTCAGTCCTCATTTACCCATTACAAAGTCCAGAATCCAATTCAGCCATGGGGTTGTGCAATAGAAATACGTTCATTGTGTAATTAAAAGTTCCTGTGAGCTCAGATCGCCCACCCACATAAGAGGCTTCCTGTTGTGTGTCTGCATGAGTCATGTTCCTGCCTTGGCCCCACTGCTCTGCCCTTGCTTCCTTCCCTTCAGTCTAGGGGTGGGTAATTTAACTCTTCTTTGGGAATGATTGAATAAATGAGTCAATCACCCTTAATGGAGAGGTGTGAAGAAGCTACCCATTGTGTCTCTCCATGAATTACCTTCCATTTGTCTCCTTCCATTCAGGAGGCACTCACAGGACTCAGAAACATATGAATAGGGTTTTCATGAGGCTGAGAGGCAGTGACTGGCCCAAGGTCACCCAGTAAGTTTCATGGCTGTGTGGGGATTCGAACCATGGTCTCCCAGGTCGTAGTCCAACACCTAAACCACTACAGATACCCAGAAGCAGGGCATAAAGCCCTTTTGGGTGTGATGGTGAAGTGTTCCTTCAATTTTAATTCAGGGGGGAAAAGACTGCCTTGGCTAACAGAAGTCTGAAACACCATCTTAACAGAACAGACTCAGGAACCAAAATAACAGGAAACAAATAGCTCTTTGATGGGGCATGGCACTACATGAATTTATGGATTGATCTGACTTCCACTGAAATAATTTAAGTTTTCCTACAGATAATAATAGCAGTGGGATCAGATGCTGTCACAGCTTGGATTATTTTAACAGCTAACACTGTGCTTCTGGTAATGGGTATTTAAAGGTTTATTATTTTAACTACATCATTTCTCTTTCATTTATGTTTCAAATAAACAGATATAGTTGAGCTAACACTTAACGAAAAAGGAAACTGATGTCAGTGTGGCAGTTATTAGGGTTCAGCCAAAATTAGGATTCACCTCTGCAGAATGTTTGTTAAGGGTAAAATTAGTTTCAGCTATTCCCCCCCCCCTTTTCTAAATTACTTTTGCCATAAAATGGACCACACAAGCTTTGGTCTTCTGGAATTCTTAATCGGCATTTTAAAAATGCTTATATGGTTTCTACTATGTAGAATGCCTTGGAGACAGACAAGTGATATCCAGTAAATTTATCAGGTTTAGAAGGAGGAATCACACACATAAATTCTGCTCTCGAACAACGTGAGAATGGCAAGACATGGAACATAGTCGGGGGCAGATGTGAAGGTTTCATGAGAAGCCTTCCAAGAGCCACATGCCAGTAGTGGGTGGAGTCAGAGGCAAAACTGGATGGAGCAACAGATGGGGATCTAGTAATGTAGTAACAAATTCAGAAGTGCAGGTCACATGATAATCACAGCCACCACCACCCTTTTTTGCTAACGGGTTGAGAATGAGATCCTTGTTAATGCCTTCCCCCACAACAACAGATGTTCCAAGGAGCCAATAAGCATAAAGCGGAGAGTGTTAGCTACTGAAAAGTGTCTTCTCAGTGACTATCTGTCCTCCTTTCACTCTGATTGGCTCCAAAGAGCAGGAAAGCAAGGAAGCATGTTAGAAGATTCTTCTCAGTGGCTAACACACTCGCTTTTCATAGGATGCCAGAGACACAGGCACCCTGCTGGAACCCTGCTCCCAAAAAAGTAAGGGGTCTAAGACCCCCTAAGACCCCAGACAACTACACCTCTGTGAGGGTCTTCCTTTTGTACAGTATGCTGCATTCCAGTGATTTCTACAGACACTTACTAACATGTTTCACTCTCCCTGGCAGAGAAGCCTGCAGAGAGAGGCCTGGCTTTTAAAAGATGGTTGCACACAATGGCAGAGATTAAATGTACGATATTACAATAAATCCACAGGAGACAATGAGCAGATTCAACATAGCCCAACAACACGTATTGCATAGAGACCATGGAGCCACCACCACACTCAGCTGGAACAGGCTTCAAGGATGGATGTCTTTTTAAGACAAGGTCTCCAACTCTGAGTTTCTTTCCTGGACATTTTTTTTCTTAATAATGTTATTTCTTATTTAGTTTAATTTTTGTAAATTGTATTGCTTTCATTGATGTATTTTTTATACTTGTGTCTATTTTTCTTTGTAAGCTGCCTTGAGGGCCTTTGGCCGAAAGGCGGGGTAGAAATAAAGTTAATAAACTTAATAATAATAATAATAATAATGATGATGATGATGATGATGATGATGATGATGATGATGATCTCTCCATCCAGGCAAGCAAGAGGTATTATCACAGTTCAAGGACACATTCCAGCCAGGCAAAATCCCTCAAGAAGGGTACGTAGCAGAATGAAAGGTGCCGGGGGGGGGGGACATAACCTGGAGAAAGTCCTGAGGTCTGGATATAGAAGCCTGGAAGGTTGCATTCATCCTCTGGTCCTGAAGTTCCCCACTTTTGTTTTAACAGTTGACTGGTTGTTCTCTCTAATCAGCTTTGTGGCTAAATCCAGAACGCGTGTGACAGATGCTTGCCACCATTCATGACGAGAAATCCCACAGCACTGTGGTTGACCTCTGGCCCTCGGTCTCATTAGTAACTGAGAAGAGCAGGCCAGGTTTTGATTACAGTAGGGCCCCACTCATACGGCGGGTTATGTTCCAGACCCCTGTTGAAAAGCGGAACCCGCTGAAAAGCGGAACTCCGTCAATAACATGCCGACGACTCCTGAAAAACGCCGTAAAAGTGGAACAAGCGCCGTATGAATGGGGCCTTACTCTAATTGAAAACTGCCGTATTAGCGGAATGCCAAAAGGCGGAATGCCAAAAAGCAGGGCCCTACTGTATTACCATTCCATCTTGGTTTAGTTAGAGGTATAGGGACAAAAGGTGCTACCTGCTACCACCACTGCAGGGAGATGTTCATATTACATTGCAGTTCCAGTCCACACAAATGTTTCCATAGGGAGGTTTCCATCGAGGCTGTGGTTCCCAAACGCTATTCCCCATGGACCAATAGAAAATTGCAGAGGGCCTTGGCAGACCACTTGACAATTGTTTTACCTTTTGTAGCAATCGTCATGCGCTGTGCTAGATGCTGCATGATTTTAATGGTATTTTTATTGCTTCTTTCATTTCTTATATAGTATATTTTCTTGTATTAATACAATGTAAGAAATAACAGAAGCAATTAAAATATACTTAAAAATCAGTAGGAATATTTAATGTCTTCTGCTACTGATGTTTTGAAATAGTTTTCTAATCTGACTCAAGCATTAGGTAGGAGTTATAAATATTTTAAATAAATAAATTGGCTCCAAAATGCACCATTTTACTAAGAAAAGCCAATCCTGCTATATCAGAAAACAAAAATATGAGAAAAGTTGAATTATTTTAACTTTACCACTAGGAAGAAATGAAAAGTCTCCCCAGGGCTTTTAAAAAGCTTTTTAATACACATTTGGATTGTATTAGGATATCCTTTTCACTGTATGGAAAGCCCTTCATGATGAGGAAATATAAACCTCTCATCATATTGGCCACAACTAGGATTAGTGCTCCATACAATAATATATTTTCCCAAATCTATTTTATGTAGACCTCAAGAAAACCCACACTGAAGCCTGCCACTCACTTAAGCCATGGCTTATTACGCTGACAGCCTGATCCAGTGCGTACTTACTCAGAAGTAAGTCCCAATGAGTAGAATGGGATTTACCCTCACATAAGTACCCTAGGAATGTAGGCAGCTCTTCAATATGTGTTTACTGTAAGACTGGGTTCCAAAGAGCTGCAAGCAGTCTCTTGTGCATGCATCAGGGCTGGTCTTACCATTAAGCAGGTGTCCTGTTCCGCAGTCTTCAGGGTTCGAGTGTGTGTATCTGAAGTTGGGTGGCCAGGACAGAATAGGGATTCTGTTGGTGTACCGCCCACCCCGCTGCTCAACAGTCTCCCTTCATGAGCTAGCCGGGGTGGTCTCGGGGTTGGTGCTGGAGTCCCCTCGGCTTATGGTGCTGGGGGACTTCAACATCCATGCCAAAACCGCCCTGTCGGGAGTGGCTCAGCATTTCAAGGCCTCCATGACAACCATGGGTCTGTCCCAAGTATTATCTGGCCCTACCCATGCTGCTGGCCGCACTCTGGACCTTGTTTTCTGAGCTGGATGGGATGATGGTGATTCTGGTGTACTCTCGGTAGTTCCTTTGTCATGGACAGATCACTACCTGGTGGGGTTTAGACTCACTGGGACTCGGAACCTCTGCAGGGGTGGGGGACTGATTAGGATGATCCGCCCCAGGAGTCTGATGGATCCGGATGGTTTCCTGGTAGCTCTTGGGGATTTTCCTGTCACCTCAGCAGGCAATCCTGTTGAAGCTCTGGCTGACCTCTGGACACAGCTTGGAAAAGTTACTTTTTTGAGCTACAACTCCCATCAGCCCAATCCAGTGGCTGTGCTAGCTGGTGCTGATGGGAGTTGTAGTTCAAAAAAGTAACTTTTCCAAGCTCTGCCTCTGGAATAGGGAAATGGCCAGAGCAGTGGACATGATTGCTCCTGAGCGTCTCCTCTCACAGAGTGGAGCCAATCCAGCTCCCTGGCTTACCAAGGACCTGGCGGCGATGAAACGAGTGAGACGGGGACTAGAGCGACATTGGCGGAAAACTCAGAGCATGTCTGACCGAACTCAGGCTAGAGCCTATTTGAAGACCTATTCTGTGGCAGTGTGGGCAACAAAGAAATTATTCTTTTCTGCCACCATTGCATCTGCAGGGAGCCGTCCAGTGGAGCTGTTTTGAGTGGTCAGGGGTCTTTTACATTCTGGCCCCCGAGAGGGGAATATAAACCACTCATTTGCCCGCTGTCAAGAGTTTGCACAGCACTTTGCAGATAAGATCGCTCAGATTCGTTCCAACTTGGACGCTATAATTGATACAGTCTCAGGAGATGTAACTTCGGCTCCTGCTTGTCCAATATTAATGGATTCTTTTCAATTTGTACAGCCGGAGGATGTGGACAGGATCCTTGGAGAAGTGAGAGCCACCACATGTCTGCTACATCCCTGCCCTTCCTGGCTTATTAAAAGTGCCAGAGGGGGGCTGGCTGAATGGGTGAGGGGAGTGGTCAATGCCTCCTTACAACAGGACAGGGTCCCAATGTGTCTAAAGGAGGCAGTTATAAGACCTCTGCTGAAAAAGCCCTCCCTGGATCCCTCTATAATGGGCAATAATCAGCCAGTGTCCAATATTCCATTTCTGGGCAAGATAATAGAGCGTGTGGTGGCCTCCCGGCTCCAGAGATTCCTGGATGAAACGGATTATCTGGATCCATTTCAGTCTGGTTTCAGGCCTGGCTATGGGACAGAGACGGCTTTGGTCGCCTTGGTGGATGACCTACGCAGAGAACTGGACAGGGGGAGTGTGTCCCTGTTAGTTCTACTGGACCTCTCAGCGGCTTTCGATATCGTTGACCATGGTATCCTTCTGGGCTGCCTTGCTGGGATGGGACTTGGGAGCACTATTTTACAGTGGCTCCATTCCTTCCTGGAGGGGCAAACCCAGAAGGTGGTGCTGGGGGATTCCTTTTCGACTCCATGGCCATTGGTCTGTGGGGTCCCTCAGGGTTCAGTTTTGTCCCCCATGCTATTTAACATCTACATGCAACTGCTGGGAGAGGTTGTCCGGGGGTTTGGGGTTCGGTGCCATCAGTATGTGGATGACACCCAACTCTATTGCTCCTTTCCACCTAAAGCCAAGGAAGCTGTCTTGGCCCTAAACCGGTGCCTGGCATCAATGATGGGTTGGATGAGGGTGAACAAATTGAAGCTTAATCCAGACAAGACAGAAGTACTCTTGGTCAGTTGAAAGGCAGATCAGGGAATAGGGTGTCAGCCTGTGCTGGACAGGGTTACACTCCCCCCTGAAGACACAGGTTCACGGTCTGGGTGTGCTCCTGGACTCGGCTTTAAATATGGAGGCTCAGGTTTCTGCGGTGTCCAGGAGTGCTTTTGCACAGCTGAGACTAGTGTGCCAACTGCACCCATTCCTGGAGACGCCTGATCTGGCTACGGTGATACATGCCTTAGTTACATCCTGTTTAGATTACTGTAACGCGCTCTACGTGGGGCTACCTTTGAAGACTGTTCAGAAACTTCAATTGGTACAGCGAGTTGCAGCCAGAATGCTTCCTGGGCTGGCTACAGAGAACATACAACCCCCCTGTTACAACAGCTCCACCGGCTGCCAGTTTGTTTCCGGGCACAATTCAAAGTGTCGGTTGTGATCTACAAAGCCCTATACAGCCTAGGTCCAGGCTATCTTGTAGACTGTATCTCCCTATATGAGCCTGCCCAGGCCCTGAGATCTTCGGGAGAGGCCTTTCTCTCAGTCCCAACGCCCTCACAAGCACGATTGGTGGGGATGCGAGAGAGGGCCTTTTCGGTGGCTGCCTCTAGGCTTTGGAATTCCCTTCCTAAGGAGGCAAGGATGGCCTCCTCTTTTTTGTCCTTCCGTCGGCAGGCAAAGACTTTTTTATTCCAACAGGCTTTTAGAATAAAAGGTGGTTAGGACAGTTCGCTGAGAGGTTGCTGCATTGTTTATTGCTTAATTGCACTATTTTTAAGTGTTTTTATTTATTTTAAGTGGATGTTAAATGTTTTAATTGTGCTGATGGTTTAATCTTATTTTAATGTAGAATTTTGAATGTTTTAATCATATGTATTTATGTTTGTTGCAAGCCGCCCTGAGTTCCACTTGGAGAAAGGGCGGGGTATAAATCAAGATAGTAAATAAGTAAATAATAAATAATAAGCAGAGTGAGGCAGCTGCCTCAGGTTGCAGATGCTGGAAGGTCTGAGGGGCATCAGAGCAACCCCCCTGCCCAGCCATTCTTCCAGAGTCCAGGCCCATTTTATTCTCTGCTGGAGAACAAAGCTGTGTGTGAATGCCCTGCTCTTCGGTATAGTGGAGGACACTGTCCCATCACCAGTGTTGAAGTAATATTCAACAGCCATGCCAGTGTGTTCATATGTCAGAATGAGAGGGGGCAGCATCTTGTTCTTTGTCTCAACTTGCAGAGCTTGGAAAAGTTACTTTTTTGAACTACAACTCCCATCAGCCCAATCCAGTGGCCATGCTGGCTGGGGCTGATGGGAGTTGTAGTTCAAAAAAGTAACTTTTCCAAGCTCAAGCAGCAAAATGTTCTAGCTGGCACAGGCTTGCATGGGGGCTGTCCAGCCCCACTTTTGGTAACATGTTATTCATGCTTCCTGGAAAACTGACCACAGAGGTCTTCCAGAGTAAGAACCCAGGAGACGCAAAGGGCTGCTATTTGGATTTCCAACCAAGGGCTATTACCTTGATTGCCAACTGATTGGTGAGGAGCCTCACGTACTCTTGTGCCTTTAACAGCATCCTGAAGTAAAGACTTCAATAAATGAAGCATTTTGCAACGTGATGGGGATAAACTATACCCCTGTTCACTTGTTCAGTACCTGTGGATGCCAAATGCATGAATGGGCTAGTTCAGAAGAGAAACTAGATGTTGATGTGAGATCCGGCCATGTCGTTCCACCCGCCCAAGCGGGCACGCTTTCGACATTACAGACGAAACAAACAAGGAAATAAGTCCCAACAAATTAAAAACGTGAAGAAAGAAATTGGGAACAAACAAGCTCTTGCAGACTGCCTTGAATAATGTGGACAAATTCTTATTTGTTTGACCACTGAAGAAGACCTTGTGTCAAAACTCGTTTGGTCATATGTTTTAATCTGCTTTTATTGTTAAGCTTTGGTAATCAATATTGTCCATATTAGGATTATCACTTTGTTACCATACATATTGTACACATTTTAGTTCTTTAGACTTCATTATCAGTCTCTTCACATATTTTTCTTTGTCTCGTTTTCTGAGATTTTGGTACCTACAAAATCAATCACTCTTCCATTTTCACATTCAATTTAAAAAACAGTGACACTACATGTCTGGACTGCGCATCTGCCGTGCTCACCTCCATGCACAGTCAGCATATATTGGGGTGCTTGTTACATTCCTAAACATGAGGACAGTGACGTTTGGGCAGCTTTTTTTTTTATGGCTGCAGTTGGAAAACATACCATATTTTCTTCATAAACGGTGGCAAAAATAATGTCACCTGTAAAAAATAACAAGTACCCTCTGTGTGTGTTTATTTCTCTTTTTACCAGTAGGTTTGGGCAAACCCCAGCAGTTCTCATTTAGCTTAACTTTAGGCTTATTGGGGTGGGGGGTGCTGATAACTTTGATGCATGCTGATGGTCCCATTTGTTTTTCCAGAGTCTGTTTTACTTTTCTTTTCTGGCTGTTGTTACCGTTCCATAGAGAAGGACATTTTGATGGTCTAGTTTTGTAGCCATGGTGCTTTATGGGGGGAGGGGGGGGCTGATGGTGATTTGTTGCACTAGGATGTTGTGTTATTTTGAGATGATTCAGATATCTGTATACCAGGTATGCTAAATATCGGTAAGCTGGCCTAGGTGTTGCAGTCTGTGGCTGGAAGAGTAATTGGCAGGCTATTACCTACTGCTGGAGCTAGGAGTCTTTTGGTCAAGTCTATGAAATCCCAAGAAGGGCATTCTTTTGCAAGTCACTGTGAGTCCCAAATTAGTAGTAGTAGCAATGTAAGTAAGAACAGTAGTTGCATTTGTGTTGTCTGGTAGGTATGTGGATAGCTACTTGGATCTTAAATTGCTCCTTCCGTCACATGAAGAAGAGTAAACCATACCAAACTCACTCCCATCTGCTGCCCCCTTGCAGCATATCCTGCCCCAATCCCAAGGGCCCCCCAACACCCAGGGTCAGCTTTTTAGGGCATGCAGATGCTGCAGGGAGAGAGAGAGGTGGGAATGCCCCCTTCATCAACATGGGGTTCTACTCCATTTACAGAAGAAAAGTTAGAATGCAAGCCATTGTTTGCTCACCCTCTGCAAAGGGCTCGAGCTAGGTAAATGTTGTGGCTTTTTTTTAATTATTACTGATGAGCTGGTTTCCTTTATCTCCATCTTCCTATTCCTGTATGCTGTCCTCCAAGCAAACATACACATTTCTCCGACTACTTCCCTCATACCCATCAAGTTCTTCCTACTGCTTTTTTTTTTTTTAAGGAAAGCAAAGCATTTAGCATTTCCTGAACCACTCCTTTTCACCGCCACCTGATTTCACTAATCTGTTCCCCTCTAGCTCTGGTATAATATAGTACTTAATAAAATTACCTGATGTTTGGGATTCAAATCTTGTTTTGATGCTTCTCATCCTTCATATAATTTCACATATTATTTTATTTAGTACATATATATCCCACCTTTCCTCCAAAGAGCTCAAGGCAGCATACATGGTCATGTCACACACACACACACACCCAATGTTGTCCTCACAGCCACTCTGAAAAGGTAGCTTAGGGCACAACCCAACTCATATTTATGCCAGGCTGTGGGGAGTTGGGTGTGGTGGAGCCCTAGCTGAACTGGCAGGGTCCTGGCTCTGCTGGGCTCCTCCAGCAGAAGCCCCTTGCCCAGCTCAGCCATGGTGGAGCCAGGACCCTGCTGGCTAAGCCGGGGTCTGCCAGGGAAGCCCAGCCTGGGGAAAGGGGTGCCAACGGGAGCCGGCATAAGGCTCAAAACAGGGGCATTCTGGGGGCTTGGCCAGGGGAACTTATAAAACATCCAACTTCCATTCTGAGTGCTTCTGTGGGTCCTGATCCAGACCAGTTATGCTGAGAAAAAGGTCGGGGATGGAACTGGCAATCCCACCCCATATATTTGGTCTGCCTAGTAAACGTTGCAAGATGTCACCCGAAGAGTCGGAAACGACTCGCACTACAAGTGCGGAGACATCTTTACCTTTACTTTTTAAAGAAAATAATTATAATGGAAGTCAATTGGGAGCACTTGCTCTCCTGTAGGGGTATTGCTGAGAGCTGGCTTTTTCTTTTCCATCCATTCATGCAGCTCCCAGCTGAACCGACATTCCGCTGGCCTGGTGGCTCCCAAATGGCAAATGGATGCAACAGAGCTTCCTGCCATCTCCTCTGCCGCTGGCACCCTTTCTGCCAGCTTCCCCTGAGTTGGATTGCTTGGCCTGGCTGGAAAAAAGTGACTGCACAAGGGTCCTCTAGGGAGCTTCATGGTGGAGTGGAAATTCAGAGCTGAGTCTCCCTACTCCTTGTCAGACACTTCACTACACTTACCACTGTTGTGTGTATGCAGACCAATTCAGCATTCTGAGCTGCATGTGCAGTATGACTGTTTACCTAAAAGGCAGGGTTTTACCCTCTGTTTAAATCACTGAGACTTAAGTCTTAGTAAAGTAAGAAAAAGCTACTTTATTTATAGAAATACGTAGTAGATAGGAAAGGCATACCTAGTTTGAACTAACTAAGTTGGAGGCACAATACCCAGACGTGGGTATTGCCCTCATGGCTCAGGAGAGACAGCGAAGACAAAGAAGTCTCCTCTCTCCTTGGATAGTGGAAGAAGAGTAAACAGGAAGGAGGTCAGAAGTGAGCTCAGCTTCCCTGAGAGTATCAGTTTACAAAGGAAGGTAGGGAGAGAAGAGCACAGGTAAAGGTAGGCAAGCCTATGCGGCTGGAGGACCTTAACTCTATCTTCCTTCTGGAATGCAAAAAGAACCCAACAGGAGTTGCTCTTGCCACACTTCCAATAAATAGCAATTCCATATATTTTTATGTAGTTGTTACAATTTAAACCACCCATATTATACAGCCACAAGAGTGGCTGTATACTATAGTCAGCGTGGACTTTTCGCATTCCGCAATGTTAAATGGAAAATACCCCCCCATGCCATTCTGATGCTTCCCACAAGCTCATTTCAAAACAAAACCTTACAAAACGTATAGTCCTGAACTCAGAAACGCTTGCTTAACAACCCTCTCAATTTTCATGGTGATACAGAAAACAGTCAGAATCGAGAGTTCAAAATGTAAAAAGAGAGAGAGAGAAACCAGACCCCTTTTGGACTTTTTTTTCTGTCAGAGTTCTCATAATCTGTTGAAATTCATTAAAACTCAGCCATTTTCACAGAGTACCTGGAATCCTCTTACTGACCTTGCCCCATACTCTGACCTTCATCTTCTGCAGTTTAAAAGTTAAAAAAAAAATGCCTGGCTGATTTTTAATTAATTTAATAAATTTAGCATTGAACTCAATGATAACGCGGGGCATGCTCAGTAAGAACCAACTGTCAGTGTTCTAAAAACCAGACTCGCAGCTGCTTGCCTAATCAGGGGGCCACACCTACACCAGACCTTTATTTCACTTTAGACCAGCCTTTTCCAACCAGTGTGCCTTCAGATGTTGTTGGACCACAATTCCCATCTTTCTGTTACTGTTAGAATGGGATTGTGTACACAAACCAGTAAGGAGAGGTGATGAACTAGTGTTTTTAATAATAGGATATATTAATATTTTTGCCTGACTCACAGACTGAAGACTGGGTAGGGATTCTGTTTCTTTTCTATGTTCTATACTGTACCTAGCACACAGTTAATGATAAATAAGGGTAGTAGGGTGGTGGTGGTGAGATCAATTCATTGTTGTACTGCAGTAAGTAGCAGTTATAGTAGGATCCACTAAAAAGAGAACAATGTGATGGTTCCTTGTAGTGGTGCAGGAGTTGAATTTGAAGCAGTAGTTGTCAGAGGAGGAGGCACTAAGAGCAGCAACAGCAATCGCTGGATTAATTATCTTTGTAGCAGTAGGATTCATTATAGTAGTAGACCTAGAGGAGGGGGTAATACAAACAGTAGCAAGAGTTGGACTGATATAATAGCATAGGGTCATGGAATTCATTACAGTAGTAGTCAGATGAGAATTGAATAGAAGCTGTGTTGTAAAGTTGGATTCAGTCTTGGGAGCTAGGATGTTTCAGTCAGATGATTTCATAAGACTGGTATTAAGGCTGGTCTTATCAATGTTATAATCTACCTGGCTCCTTTTTTTACGCTCGCCCTTGTGGCCACCGCCATCACTCTGCCTGGGACCTTAACTGCATGCGCCCACAGCCAGATCATCACAATATGCAAAGCCTGGGCCACCTCGCCTTTCATTTCCTAAGTGCTGTTTTGTAAGGCTGTGTCATGCTTCTCAGTTCAAACACGCTTTGGCTCTTTATTATTCATGGGCCTTTTTCTCAGTCGGTGGTGTTCAATAATAAAACAGCCCAGGATCAAATGGGCCAATTCTCCACGCCTGACACCAACTGCTACTGTTCGCTGGGCTCTGCCAAGCGTTGCCTCTGATAATGACTGGGATTTGGTTAAACAGTAAATTAATGAATAATGAAATATCCAGGTTGATCAGTTAGCGAGCACGCTTGCTTTGCCCCGGGCGAAACGCTGGGGGCAAATATTACTCTCAAACGGCGCTTGCCTGTCTGCTGGGCTGGATAACTATTTTACAGCCTATTGCCTGACAGAATGGACGGCAGGGGGGTGGAAATCGGGGGAAAGGGAGGCTGGGTTGCTCAAAGAAAGCTGACGGGGGAGGGGAAGCCGGCAGGCCAAGCTAGTTATCATTTTGTGGACTCCTAAATCACAGACGGGGGAGACGAAATACAAACATTAACGATGAAAAGTTCAAAGGGCTGGAAGGTTAGAAACGGTGCCAATGGAAAAGCAGAAGAGACTCCACGAAAATGATGGTTGGGGACCCCAAATTTATTTCGAAGGGAATTTTCTCGCGAGCTCTTTTTTTTTCCCCTTCTTTTTTTGGCAAGTTACCGTTAAAAACATTAAGGTAGGAGCACGTAAGAAACCCGCGAGGCTTGTGATCCTCGCTCTGCGCTCCCCTATCCCCAAATCCCTCTTTCAGGTGGCTGAGGCTATTCACACGTCCTGAGAGCGAGCCAGCGCTTCCGATGAAACACGCTCCTTTACGGCCTGTTCATTCCATCCGGAGAACACGCCCTCAGCCCTGGCTTTCAGATTAAGGCGACTTCACTTTGGCTAGACGATGCCTAAACGGCGCGCCTCGGAGAGGCGAAGCGAGGGTGGAGGGAATCAGCCGGGGGCTTTCAGCGCATCTTGCAATGCTGCGTGCGCACGGTACATTGAAAGCACATTATTTTCCCCAGAGAAAACTGGGAACTGTGGTTTACCTCTCACAGAGTTCCAATTGCCAGTTCCCTTAACAAACTACAGTTCCCAGGATTCTTTGGGGAAAATAACGTGCTTTCAATATATTTTAAAGGTAGCCTCAAAACGACTTTTAACTCACTTCTGGTGAATCCGCCTCGGGTTTTGCGAAAAGACTCATGGCTACATATAGCGGTTGAATGCATTAATGAGTCCCTAGACACAAAATCAACCTTGTCTTTGGGGCCAGGGACGGTGCTATCATTAGGCCCACTAGGCAGCCGCCTAGGGCGCAGACCTCAGAGGGGCGCAGTACTGACCTTTGAGGGGCACAGTTTTATACAGATTAGTTTTTTTTAACCCTTGGAAAAAATGCAACTAAAATAAATTTAGCAGTTTAAAGTTTTGTGCTTTTCATTTTTTCTACAAGACATCTGTTTTTGAAAATTGAAGTTAGCCATTTTTTTTGGGGGGGTGCAAGTAGATAGCCTTGCCTAGGGCACAAAATAGCCTGGCACCCGCACTGTTTGGGGCTTGATCCTGACTTCATCTAATACAAAGGGGAAACATCTATTACGCAGAAGTATTTGGCGTGGGTACGCTTTGATCTGGGGTTGTGTGTAGTTCTGTGTGCTTGTGCACACGTGTTTACCCACATACACTGTGCCAACAAAGAGGTATTTCTGAAGTGCATCCCCCGCTCCGGATTTTATTTAAAACACCTAACCACGTTTACTGGTCAGAAATTGACTCCCAAGTAGACATGCACAGGTTTGCCTCGCTACCCACGACACAGCCTCTCGCTGTCTGCGGGCAATGCTCATACCTGCAGGTCACCGGCAGAGCAATAATCGCAGCCCTGGCTTGGGATAGGCTGAGTATGACGCCTTAGCCTGCAGTCTCCCTGAGACTCCCCTCCCTCCAAGCCCCGTAGAGTCAGAGGAATGATGGCCTGTGCCGGGTCCCAGGATCGCCAGCAGAAGAAACCACGTTTCCACCTCAGAACTTGCTGCTCAGTCTGTGTCATGGTTGCCAGGGGATTTCTTCGAGGAAGAAGAGGTCCGAACCTCGGGGTTGGCTGGCTGTGGCGTCGGAGCCAAACAAAACGCTCACAGGCAGTGCCGGTGCCAGGCTATTTTGTGCCCTAGATAAGGCTAATTACTTGCACACTCACACACCCCAAAATTGCTAACTTCAATTTTCAAAAACAGATGTCTTGTAGAAAAAATGAAAAGCACAAATTTATTTTAGTTGCATTTTTTCCAATGGTTAAAAAAACTAATCTGTATAAAATTGTGCCCCTCAAAGGTCAGTATTGTGCCCCTCTGAGGTCTGCGCTCTAGGCCGCTGCCTAGTGGGCCTAATGATAGCACCGGCCCTGTTCCCAGGGCTACAGAAAAAACAGCCTTGTATGAACACAAACCCCGGCACGGGAAGAAGGAGGGCCTCTGGCGGTCCCCTTCACTCGATGGCTTGGGGGTTTCCTCTATTTTTCAGGGTGGGGATGGACAGAAAACTCTTTACGACCCGACGGGGCAACTAACAGGCAAACGCGCTTCATGCGAGTCTAGTTATGCCTGCGGGAAGGACCGGGGTTTCCTCCACGTGCATCTCAGGGCGCAAAAATTGCCCCAAGCATTTCCCCGGGCATCATCAGCCAGGCGAGCTTTTGGATGGCTTCGTGGGGCTAGTGTCATCCCCAAATTACGTTCAAGATCAAAGGCCCTCCTCCGGGTGCCTACTCTGAGGGAAGCTTGGAGAATGGCAACAAGGGAGAGGGCCTTCTCAATGGTGACCCCCAAATTATGGAACGATGTTTGTGACGAGGTGCGCCTAGCGCCAACACTGTTATCTTTTCGGCACCAGGTCAAGACTTTCCTCTTCTCCCAGGCATTTTAGCATGTGTTCTATATTGTTTTAAATTTTTAAATTGTGTTTTAAATTGTTTTTTAAAAGATGTATTTTAAATTGTATTTGTTTTTAGTTTCTGTAAACCGCCTAGAGAGCTTCGGCTATGGGGCGGTATGCAAGTATAATAAATAAATAAGCCTCTTTCCACTAGGAACAGCAGCAGTCACATTTTACAGAGAGATCTAGTAGCTGTGTCATTGCTGTTATTTGTCATTATCATACTTGGCTACAGTATTCCATTAAGTGGGAGTAGCAGATCTATGGCCCGCTCAAAGCGATGAACTCCATGGAACTTCCACGCCCTTCGTTTAGGATCGGTGTCGCGCTGGTTAACGTCGCCTGTTCAGGATCAAGGGGTTAGCAGGGCTCCCTTTCATCAAGGTCACTTTATTGTTGACCCGGATAAAACGGTTAGGACATAAGAATTATTATATCCTTGGATGCTGCTGCTGACTCTTAACAAGTTTGTATCCCAAATGGGGTTTCATCCAAAGTAGATATGCTTACATCGAGGCGGTGCGATTAGGGATGGGATGGTCGTTCCAACCACAATAGGCTAAAGGAAAAAAGTGAAAGCCGCCTCGATCCTCCAACCGCTGAAGCCTCTTCATCTCAGTTTCAACGAATATAGGCCTCCTCCTTCTTACCACTGCAGTTAGCATAAATTCCACATTGTGTGCTTCAGATGCAGAAACTTTGTTAACTGGATTTGCGCTTAGACCCTACACACAGGCGCGAAAGTGGAAGCACGCTTTTCGGGGATTCAAATGGGATTCAGGTTTAAAAATCTAAGGACCGGCTTAATTGTCTCGCAGACCGTTTTATTAGTGCCTGAAGCTTTCAAAGACTATATTATCCGTTGCAATTAGAAACCTCAATAGTAATTACTCCGTAGTTCTCTTCGGTTGTGTTTGTTAACGAATCGTATGTGAGACACTGAAACAGATTTTGCCTGATAGACCGCTAAAGAGTGTTACCTCGTCGTCTCAATGGAAATCGAACAGAATTTCCAAGCAAATCAGCATCGAGCCCACAGTCGTGAAAGGCTGGTGTCGACGGAGCGCTCCGCGGAAGTGCCGTGGCCCCGCGGAGACTGGCCCTGCCTTTCTGGAGCCAGACCTCGAGGGGGAAGCCTCCTCTCCGTTCAGTGAGAGAAGGTGAGGATTAGGCCGTCAGAGAGTGTTCCTGGCATCAACGGCGTTCAGGGACCTCGCCACGGCACACTTGCCATCCAATTGTTCCGACGCCTTTTACTCCAGTACTAAACAGTCTTATACAAAGTAAATTCAGTGGGTTTCAGTGCCTTTCAATGGTTTTCGTGCACCTCGTCCGGTGGAGATGGGGAACCCATCCTTCCAAGGTCTGCTGGTATCTTAAAGACAAGCACACTGAGTTAAGTTTCCGTGGGCCAAAGGCCACTTCGCCAGTTCT
This sequence comes from Rhineura floridana, assembly GCF_030035675.1. NCBI lineage: Eukaryota > Metazoa > Chordata > Lepidosauria > Squamata > Rhineuridae > Rhineura > Rhineura floridana. The sequence goes on along the minus strand of NC_084483.1, from coordinate 5,871,917 downwards.
AGAGGTTTATGGTACTCGCTGGCTCATTCACATTGGCAACCATGGGGAACTAGTAGCCCCTCCGGGGTGGTTGGACTCCAACTCACTGCCATGGGCTCCTGCTTGAAGGAAGGGTGGGATATAAATCAAATAATAAATAAATAAACTCCTATCAGACCTAACCAGCATGCCCAATGCGCCTGCCCTCTGCAGAGCCACACTGTTCCCATCGTTGTTCTCAAGAGGCCAGGTGCTGGCATTAGTATAGTGGCAAATTCAGAAATGCAGGGTCTCTTCATGTGCATAGCCACACCTCTCACCCTTCTTTTGCTGCATCGTTGAAAATGCGATCCTTGTTACTGCCTTCTCCCGCAATAGACATCCCTAGGAGCCAATAAGGGAGAGTGTTAGCTACTGAGAAGAGTCTTCTCAGTGACTGACTTACCTCCTTTCAGTCTGATTGGCTCCAATCAGCAGGAAAGGACAAGGAAGCATTCTTCCTGACTGAGACACTCCTCTTTCATGTTGATTGGCTCACAGGATGCTGGGGACACAGGGATCCTGCTCCCAAAACAGGAAAGGGTCTAAGACCCCGAGAACCTGGACGACTACACTCCTGGGTGCTGGCAAGCGGGTGTGTTGTTTAGGGCTTCCTTCCGTTTTCATGTTTCGCGTGAGGCGACCGCTCTGCTCTGACGCAGAAGGAAAATCCCGCTAAGCTTAATACGCCTTGCTGTCCAGACTCTTTGCTCAGGATCATGAAGCGCTCAAGAGTCTTTCTGATTTCAGGCAGAGTCTCCATTTTGAAATGGTGGCCAGATTTAGGCAAGGAAACCGCCGTCGGAGGCAGATCAGAGGCCCAGGGTGGGAGGCTGGGGATATCTGGAGGATGGAGGCCTCCTGTGGCTCTCCAATGGCGGGATGCGATCAGGATGCGCCTTCCCATCCGTCTTGCAATGCGGAGTGGCATCCCCGTCCGTAGTCTTGGGACATTAGGCCCACCAGCACTTCTCCTTAGCTCTTGAGGGTTTTTTAAATCTTCCTTACGAAGTATATGAGGGGGCAGGACATTTGAGTGTGTGGCATACAATTGGCACGTAAAACTAGAAATAATAACATAAATGTTTGTTTCTGATTTATTTTTGTTAAGAAGCTGAAGTGTTATTCCTTTCGTTTGGTAGAGTAATAAGCAACTAATTTTGTTTTTACGCCGCAGGTTTTAACTGCTGCTTGCAATCAATATGCTATAATACTGTTTTAAATTGTTTTAATGTTGTTATTGTGAGCCGCCCCCTGATCCCTTTGAGAAGGACGGGCGGGTTGTACATTCCAAATGATTAATAAATATGTGGGGCCAGTTTTAAATGTCTGGGCCTGAGAGTTAAAGAGACTCTTGTTTTCTTTCACGTTATCTTGATCCGAGTGTGTTATTTACATTTTCTTCATTATCCCAAAAGAGTAGGGAAGTTTCGGTTTTTCTAACAAACAGGTGTACTTCACCTGAATCGATTACTCAAGTCCGCGCTGTTGAAACCAATGGGAATTAGGATGGTGACTTAGTTCGTTAGCAGTATTTGCAAGAACATGAGCTGTATGCGTCATTGTGCATCATTACAGAGTCACCGAGTGGGACGCTCCTGAATAAATTATCCCGCGTTCGCCTGTAACAAGAGAGGGCCGGGCACCAGAAGTCCTCTCTCCGCCGAAGTCGATGGTTCAATAAATTAAAAAGGAGTGTCAAGTCAGGCTTGTGATCTCTCGCCTCCGTTCCAAGCCTATCAGCCTGGCCATGCATGCTATTATCTCGCTGGCTTCCGGGCTCCTGAGGATGGATTGCTCAGTCAAAGAGCGTTTAAACAGTCAGAGATCTAGCGATCTAAGCAGGACCCTCTATGCTTGGGCCCATCAGGAAAGAAAGAGCAAGGTTCCCTCCGAGGGATTAAAGGCATAAAGTGGTTATACCTGAGCAACTCAAGGTGAAGGAAGGCTTGTCACAGGACAACGGCTCAGGCTGCAATCCTAACCTATTTACCCGGGAGTAAGCCCCATTGAATTTAGCAGCTATGCGTTACTGCTGTAATTCAGAACAAAGAAAGTGCGTGATCTTTTATGGACACTGCCAGGGAAATAGATGAGAAATTTAGAACAGTCCCGAAAACAATTCCGGATCAAGATTTTTATTGGTTGGGTTCTGATAAAGTGACATAACACCAGCGAAAAGAAAGAAAAGAGGATGAGGGTTAGAGTTCCAATGAGGAGAGAAGGCTGGGTCCCCTCCAAGCTTTATCCCAGTGCAGATCGCACGCCAGTGGTTCCAAGCCCAGTTCTGTTAGTCGTGGCGGCCCCGAGGAAAACGACGCGACCACCCTAGTCAGGTGCCAGCAACGTGCCGCTTTCCATTGGTCCCAATGAGACTCGCGAAACGAATCATGTCGGCTGGATCGAGGCCTGTTGTTTTATTTCAATGGAAGGAACGTGCTTCCTGGTCAACGATTAATCCCTCGCTCTTTTACTAAGAACATTTTCGAAAGGAGAAGAAAACGCTCAAGAGTGCCGTCTTCCTAGATCCCAAATCCCTCCGCATTAGTCCTGACGCTATTGGTATTGATTTATTTAACTGCTTTCCCCGCACTTATTACTCGCCCGGCGGTCTAATCGCCTTGCAAGCAAGGGGCGCTTCCCGCTGGGCACGGCGGTACCAAGGCTCGGGTTCCCCCCCAGACTGAGTCCAGCCCTTGGAAGTGACGGGGCCAGGGACAAAACCCCGCAGCGGAGGAAAGCGTCCCCTCCCCGTGCCAGTCCCGATGCCGTCCAGAGAGCGTTGCTTCCTCCGGTCCTCCATGAATGGATACTTTTAATGGTTGCCCAGCACGGGGAGAAAACGGTCGGTGGAGCTGGTCATGCTCTGTGCTCCTCTGGAGTTTGAAACGTGTCTGTGGAACTTTTCCCAGTGACTTTTCTTTCTTTCTTTCAGTTGGATCTCAAAGGAGACCCATTGAAATCAATAGATGTACATGAATCGTGACGCCCATCGATTCCTACGGGTCTCCTCTGAGTATGACTCAGGGGGCTGCAACCCTTTCCCTTTCTCTCCTCCGTGGAAATGGAGAGCTGGGCAGCTCCTCCCTTCTTTGCTGTTGTTGACCCGGGCTTCGCCTGCAAAGCGAGCTCCCCTCTCTTGCTTTTCCCGAAGGAAATGCTCGGCGACCTGCCGGCCCCCTGGAAAGTGTCCCGGGGGTTCTTTGTTGGGAGCGCGCTCCGTTCAGAAAGGTCCCTTTAGACCAGAGCCAGTCCTGAAAGGAGGACAGCGCCACCTCGGTCTCTCGCTGGTCTGGGCTGGACGCTCACGTTGATGTGCGAGCTCATCCAGCCGCCTAAACTACCTACAGCGCCATCCTACACATGTCTGCTCAATTTCAGTTCAATGGCGTTTACCCCCAGAGAAGCAGGCACGGGATTGCACCGTAAAACAGCGAGCGCTGCCCCTCGCTCCGGCGCATCGACAGCCTTGTCCCTAAAGGGGCGCCTGAAACTCTTGGAAGCAAGCCTCACCGAGTTCAATGGCACCTGGTCTAGGCTGGCAGGGTTAGGATTGCAGCCCTTACACCCCCACCTGCCTAGGCAACCAAACCCTGCTTCTCTGGAAGTCCTTAAGCAGAGGTCGATGTCCATCTCTCAGGGACCAGGTAGTTGTGGGTTGCCTGCATGGGCAGAGGGTTGGGATAGATAACCTTTGAGATCCCTTCCCTCTCTATGATTCAAAGTGTCGACTGTGAAATCAATAGCATTTCCAGGCAAATATGTTTGGAATCAGGGTGCCAATTGATTCAAGTCCAAGTATTTGGGCTTCACTTGATTGTGCCTCCCCCACTTTCTACTATACAGGATTCTTCCCAATATCCTGTAAATTTTAAAATATTATTATTATTATTATTGATGATAACAATAACAATAATAATAATGCAGTTGTATGACACCAATGTGGCTGTTTTCAGAGACTTCGAAGTAGGTTATGTAGTTATGCCAGCCCCGGGGTTGATGGCTGGGACAAAGACGCATCCAGGATTCTGTCATATAACACACACACCCCTGATATTTTGAATATTGAGCAACAACGTCATCCTACAGAATAAGGGCGAGTATTAAGACAACAACAATTTCTATAACTTTCCCTAAAACTGGACGGGACCGAATACCAGGCGAGTATTAACTGGGATTCAACTCAGTGGGATTGACTTCCGAGCAGATCGTGCTATTAGGCAAACAAACTTCTTAAATTGAACTCGATGTACTCCCATTGAAACGAATAGGACGCTTTAAAAACAAACTATTCAGCCAAAGTTAAGCATTTTTAGGGCTCATTTTACATTCAAACGGGTATGTATGCGCTCATAGTGGTGTACTGGTCTGCGTTCTTGTTTTTAGGGTTTGTCCTTTTATGCCTGATGACGACTCTTGAGAATGTGGCGGTTAGAAAACGAATACTGCAATCCAAAAACATTTACCTTCTCCTGAGTAAATACGTAGAGGATTGCACTGTAAATCAATCATAAAGTAGCTTAACTAAACCGGGTTACTTAGACCATTTACAGGCCAAGTTCAACGGCAAGTAAACTTTGGACTGCATTGAAGATGTGGCTGTAAAAGGAGAAATGCCTCAAGGAATATCACACGAACTCGCTTGCATGAGATGAGAAAAGAAGGCTCGGCTGCCAGGCATGGGATGGGTTTATGTTGATCTAATCCGGTGGATTTTGGTGGGCTATGCAGCCCAATGAAATGTCATTTTATCGGACAGAGCCTGGGAGCGGAGAGATCTAGGTTCAAATCAGAACCACCACGAACCTTGCACTTCTTTCTGTCTAACCTCCCTCACAGGGTCGTTGTGAGGACAACTCCTTGAGCTTCTGGAAGGAATCACAGCTGATTTGGAAGTCTCCACCGAGTTTACTGGACTCGACTTCTTTTAGGGTCTCGGGGGTCTTAGACCCCTTACTTTTTTCGGAGCAAGGTCCCTATGTCTTCAGCGTCCTATGAGACAATCAGCATGAAAGGGGAATGTGTTAGCCACTGAGAAGAGTCTTCTAACAGGCTTCCTTGTATTTTCCTGCTAACTGGAGCCAATCAGAATGAGAGGCAAGTCAGCCATTGAGAATTCTCGGCAGCTAACACTCTCCCCTTTCATGCTTATTGGCTCCTAGGGATATATGTTGCTGTGAAAGGTTTAAAAAGGATCTCATTCTTAACCCAGCAGCAAAAAAAAAAGTAGGGAGCATGGCTGTGACTACCACGAAGGGACCCTGCACTTCTGAATTTGCCACTACACTACTGGCCTTAGGGCTGCAATTCCTAACAGTTCCTTCTTCCCAGAGTCGGAGGGTGTGCGTGTGGGTTTAAAAGCTCGCCTTCCCAGTCTGGTCCGTCTCTGCTGCCCTTCCTGAAAGGATCAAGAGGCCAGTCCTCTTCAATAAAATGCTTGCAAGTGCCAACGCTTGGGGCGACAGCGAGCTTGAATTCCCCTTATTAGCCTAAGGCGGCCGCGCTGGGGGTGAGACGCTCTAGCCAAGGCCGAGCTCGGAGCCAGGACAAACGTTGCCGCTTGGATTCTGCAAGCAAAGCGCGCCCGAACCGCCTACCAGCCTACGCTACGCTTGGCAGGCAAATGAAGCAAAAGATCTGGTTAGCAGGACGTGTGGTTTATTGGGAGGGAGGGAGGCGGAAGAGGGCTGTAAACCACTTCGGAGAGTCAGTCAGACACAATCAAACGGCCAGCACTTCGGAGAAGTAACGTTTATTTCTTTTCACTGTAGAACCAGGTCCTGAATTTCCCAAAGCCCAGAATGGGAAAGAAAAGACTTGTCTTGGCTGCAGACGTAAATCCGTCTTCAGAAGTGAAGCAGCACAAAAAAATTTTTTTTTAAAAAGAGAAAAAATCTGAAGAGGAAAATACAACAAAACACAACAATCTTTTTAAAATTCTTATTATTATTTATGTAAATCAGGTCATCACTGGACAAGAAACCAATTTCTACCCATTACCATAACAGCTTGTCTATAAAGAACAGGGGGGGGAATCAGATTGGGTACTATCTAGAGTCAAGCGTTTGTCATTTTTTTTGTCTTTTTGGTTTTTTTGTCTTGCTTTAAATTCCCACCCATTCACAGAGGTATAGTCACAGATAAATAACCCCAAAACTACTTGCTCGCCATATTTACACAATCCCGTTAAATTAAGCATAAATAAATATATACAAACTCATCACTGAATGCCTCTCATGTTTGTCCCGTCCCCCCCTTCTTTTCTGGAAGAGTCACTAAAATTGATGTTTTCTCATCATTATGGAAAGACTATTCAAGAAGAGTAGGTGTTGGCTTTGCTTTGATTTAAATAAAGGACTCCGTTTTGGCATAGAAAGGAGATACTATTGATTTTACACTCCTATTTTCTGTATATCTATTTGCCTTGTTATTTTAGCTTCTTAAAACTCATTACTGAAAAGTGCACTCCATTGAATGCAACAGGATTTACTTTCACATAATGCGCTTAATTGATTGGCGGTAGACACATTGGCATACAAAGGGTTATACTATGGAGGCTGTCTTCAGCCATCCACAGTCCTCTCCCCAAGTCACAGTGATTGTTCATTTTAAACATTTTTTTAAACACTAACATGATATAATTTTGGTATTCTGCACTGGTATCAGTAAAGATCAACCAAACATCTAACCAGTAAATAATATTTTAGAAACAGGGCCCAGAGCATTCATTAATGCAATTAAAACATTAATTTATTAATTGCAGATACTGAAATATTAAAAGGAGTAGATTAATCTTAATCAGAGCTGTACCTCAGAAAAGGGCATTCAGTGCTGATGGCCTCGTTGTTGTTTTTTTTAAAAAAAAAACTATGTACATGTATTGATTCAATAATAAGGTTTCAAGACACTCACTCCAAAAAAGAATACAAATTAATTTCATTATGACTCAGAAGAGAAAAATAGTCTCTGATTAGAGACATAGAGGTGTCTTGAGACAGCTATATTGTTGGTGGATTGAGGGGGTGGTGTGGCTTGGCCAAATAGTCATGTAACCATCCTAAAGCAATCAGCTAAAAGTCCAGCCCCATACCTTTAGTCAGATGTTAAGTTGCAATCCTATACACTGCAGCCTTAATCTGATAATGAGGCAAAAAGGAATGAGTGTGGAACTGATATTTGCGTGGCTGCTCTTGTTGCTGTTCCTAAAGGGGGAAATGGCTGAGTTGAGGGTATATACACTTCACCCACTATATTGAGTTTTTTGTTTCTCCAATAATTATTTTTAAGGCCTCTCCTACTAGAGCAGCCTTTCCCCTCCAGATGTTTTGGACTTCAGCTTCCACCAGCCCAGGCTGTGCTAACCCAGCATTGTCGTCCAAAACATCAGGAGGGCACCAGGTTGGGGAAGACTGTACTAGAGGAATGTTAATGAAAGCTGCCGCAAAGCTGCATGAATAACAGGAGAAAGGAGTTGAAAAGGTTCAACCCATTTCTCAGCCTGGACTCAATGTGGCTGGCCTTCAGTCAAGTCATTACTTCTCGGACTTCTTTCCCTATCTAAGAAAGGGCCCTACCTTATGAGGAGGGACAGCTGGGGGGGGGATTTTGAGTGAGAAAATGTCCTGAGAGGAAAGGGTTAAATGGTCCCTTTTTTTGTTGTTGTTCTCTCCCTCCCCCGTAAGATAACTGCTTTGTCTTTTCTTGGTGGTGGTAGGAAATTACGTGTGTCTGTGTGTAATATGTCATTTGATTAGTAAAATCAGGATTATTGCACTCTTGTCTACCAACAAACACACCATGGTCCTAAACACATAACCTTGAAAGAAAGCTTCATTGAAACTAAGTCACTGTGATTCCCTTTCAAACAAAAGGTGCTTTAAGGTCAGATGTAAAAGCAGAACCTCGCTCCTCATTGCTTAACAGGGCGCACATTATTTTAACTTTTTACAAAGTAGAATTAACCCATTTGCTTCCAATCTGATAATGGGGCAAAACCCACTCGTAGTCACCAGTGTTGCTCCTCTAGTATGGGTTGAATGTCTGTCCTTTTAACAGCTGTGTAACTAGCAAAACCACGTATAATAGCACAGCTTTCCCCAGCAATGACAGGAAAAGGATCCCTTGTTGAGTTGCAACAACAAATAATCTTGTGGCACTTTAAGGACTAGCACGTTTATTATGGCATGAGCTTTCATGCACTAGATTTCACTGCATCAGATGTATGAAATATAAGGAATGTAAAAAAGGATGTGGAAAATGCCTGGTAATTTAGGCTGCAGTCTTATGAATGTTCACCTGGAATTAAGTCCCACTGACCTCAACGTGGCTAACTTCTGAGTAGCCCTGTATAACGTTGCAGCCAAGCCTGGCTCTGGCTCTCCAATGAGGGGCATACTTCTTTAAAATCTTAAATGTACACTTTAAAATGTGATGCAAACAGGCCCTAAATAAAAATGAAATTTTAAGAGGGATTACCGGGTCAGCTCTCCCTGCACTTCCTTTAAATCCCCATTAATGAGCATGGAGCATTAACGAGCATGGAGCAGGCAAAGCACTATCTCCACATCAGCTTCACTTGCTGGCTTTCCATCATACAGCAGGCAAAGGAGCTCTGCCATTAAAAAGTTGGAAACAAGTTTAGCAAGCTGCTGTCATCCAAAAAAAGTGTGTATGTTTATATGTGTGTGTATCTCTCATAGCTTTTAAATCCACTACTTTTAAGTAGGAATCGCTATTCAGGACTAGGGTTAATAGCTTTTGAACCAGCCCTTGCAGCTATGCAAGTAGCAACTTACAATGCAACAATTAATGACTGATACATTTCATTGTCACACTATTCTACTCATTCCTGCATACAAAGTGGCTGTTAAATGTACACAAGCAGGCCAGACTGTTTTGGGTTTTTCCCCGTCCTCAGTTGGAATCCTTGTCTAGGACTTCAAATTTTGATGGACCTTGACTGTTTATGGTGATAGCGTTAGGTTCTCTACTCTAAAACAAAAATATTCAGATTCTTATGCTCCACCGCCTCTAGATGCCATAGCTGCAGTCTGTGGGGATGCCCAAATGGTATAGCACATCTCTTGAAGCAATACCCAAGGAATGGCAATGCCATGCAACACCTTTTAGGTGGCCCGAAGGATACCAGGAGAACTGCAAAGGCAGTGCTTAGGTATCACTTGGTTGGCAGAGATTGGAGGTGCTGAAATCACTTCATGAGGCATACTGTATTTTTTAAAAAGATGTACCAAACATTTTTGCTTATCCATGAATAAATCTCATTTAGACAATGGAATTTATTCATGAATGAGTTTAAGATGGCAGCTATTATTCCTAAAAATATGTGGTTGATCATCATTTTAAAATGCGGCACCAGGAACAGGCAAGGTCCTTCAGCTGGGGGCATAATAACGTTACCCTTTAAATCCCTGGTACCATGTGAACTTTCCACATAGGCACAAGGTACCTCTGAAACTGGATGGAAGTGGTTTCTTTGAAAAGAATCAACATACATCCATTTTAGTAGCAGAGGAGTCAGATTATCAGTAACAGAGACCCTGAGTATATAACTGGGAAATAAAGGATAAAGCTACTGGACAACTAATACAAGTCATAAAGTGTAGGGGAGGGTTGTGTAGCTATGTGATAGTGCACATAGTTTGCATACAAAAAGTCCCAGGTTCAATCCCAGCCATCTCCAGGTAGGATTGGGAAAGAATCCTGTCTGAAACCCTGGAGATACCAGTCAGTATAGATCAGCTTCACCCAACCTGGGGTCCTCCAAACATTGTTGGACTACAATTTCCATCAACCTCAGCCAGGATGGCTAATGATCAGGGGTGACTGAATTATAGTTCAACAACATCCAGAGGGCACTAAGTTGTGGAAAACTGATGTAGACAATACTGACTTCAATGGACCAATGGTCTGACTTGGTATAAGGCAACTTCCTATGTCCTATGGAGAGACATCACCAAGCCTTTGGGGTCCACAGGCACATTTGGAATTTTAAGAGAGTGCTGTGGGCCCCACCCTCTCTGTCTGCTTATCTTCTTTCCTCCCCGGCTCAGTTTCTCTCCCCGCAGACAGAGAGTGTGTGCATATGTGTGTGTACACATTTTCGCTTTTCCAATGGGCCTGAATAAAAGCTGGATCCAGTAGAATTAAAGCAAAACCTTTTGAATTTGCATGATTTTACACAGGGACCCCCCAAAACACCATCAAGTGAAAGATTACAATGGTAGACCACACAGAAAAAAACACATGGATTTGGTGGTTGCCAGGAGTAAAAAAAATGGATCCAAGGCACAGATCCTGACAGATATCTTTCATTTTGTTTTACACAGGATGCCAACAAAACCACCAACACATCCCAGAACATATCTGTGGATACAGAGGTGACCTATGATTTGATGGTCATTTTAAGGGGTTCCTTGTCTCTCCCAACTCCTTTTGGTACCCACTTTCTCCCCGATTACTCTGCTTTTCTTCCCCAGTCCCCCAAATTGCTCCTCTTTTCTTCCTAGCCTCTTGGTTGCTCTGCTATCTCTTACATGTTTATATGAGCCTCAGAATGTACACAGAGCATCATTCTTCTAAATTCCTCCTTCAGTCCTACAGACTTTTCAAGGGAGGGGAAGGCAGTCACCATTGCCACCTCACAACAAAGACGGCAGTGAGAGGAGAAGGGGCCTCAGAAGCTTTGTGGATGCCATGGAATGTCCTTAAGGGCATTTTTGTGCCCACAGGCACCACACTGGCAACCTCAACTGGCTTTCAGTCAGTTTTTGCATATTGCTGCATGGCCTTAGGATTCTAATCTCAACTTTAGTGGCCTGCCAAGGAAGAATTTGTAAAAGCAGATTGACAAATGAAAGGAGGCAGGATCACCTTAAGATTTGTTTTTGTTTCACAACACCACAATGATGTGTTTTAATCAAATTAGCCAGTCAAGATGGCCAGGGCTGATGTGAGTTGAATCCAACATATGGAGGACACCACATTGGCAACCCCCAAACCTACATTTTAAAGTCCGTTTAACCCAAATTGATTGCCCTTTAAAAAAAAAAAACTAGCAAATAATGAGTTTTGAAGACAGCCAAAGCTTCTGTCCAATATCTGTTATAGTGTTCCTTTGTGTTGTTGCCCATAAAGTTAGCAAATTTAAGTTTGAAAGGTGGGCATGTCTGCAGTGTAATAAACTAGAAAGATTTGGTCCCCCAGATATTCTTATTGTTGTATTTACAATTAGGACCAGGTATCTCCTGACTATTTTTGTAGATCTTCCCCTCTTTTTGTGCCATGATGTTTTCCTCAGTTGAGTGATGTTAGCTATCCTGGACCTAAACATTTTTATTTTAGTCTCTGGAATATTTCTTCAGAGGGCCTTTCTAATGTTAAGGCTAGCCAGTTTGGGTTCTTTATTGAGCAAGGCATACTCAGATTAATGGGTTGAAAAGTAGTAAATTATTCTTGTGATACATATAGATGATTCTGGTACATTTATAAACTACTCCAAGATAACATCTTGATTCAGAGCTAACAAATATGGGTTGGGGAAAGGATTAATTACTATTGCAGATATCTTCAAGCCCCTCAAAAGCAGCCCTTAGGGTAACATTGAAAATAAAGGTGCATTTACTTATTTTGGATGTTAGATTAAACAAACTACACAAACAGGATGTGAGATTTCAGAAATATAGGAGGCAAAAATTATGGGGTGTGGTATAGCCAAAGTTAAGCACATTTAAATCCCATTGATTTCAACAGGAGTGAATTTAAACTTATGCTTGATTCTCCAGTTTTCTAAAATTAGTGGCTTGGAGACTAGCACCATATCTTGGCAACAGAATTTAGATGCATACAGATATGCATTTAGGATCAGAGTGTAAAGCTTCATCCTCAGCTGAACTGAAATACTTGTGTTTAGACCAAAGTAAAGAGAACTCTTGGAAGTTTCACTGATTTTGTTAAAACTTGCTGCCTAAATAATACACTCAGAATTGTAGACTTAATTTGATCACATCCAGTATACTCCAGATTAATCACCTTCTGAATATGCCTCATTAAAAATGACAACACACAGCTTACTTCACAGTACAGGTAGAAATATCCAATCTGAAAGCACTGGCTTAATTTCAAGTACATTGTGGTTTAGATAGGTTGGAAATAAGGGATTTTAGGGACCAGTTCTAAAATACACAATACATAATTTAGCGCCTAAATTGTGTACTGTACTGTACTGTTTGGAACACAGTAATGACAGGCTATGGATTAAGAATGTACTTCTTCATGTATGAAGCACTTGCAGATGTGTATTTCACCGCATGTATATGCCTTTAGGAAACTCCAGTTGGCTACATCTTCGCTGTATGTTGAATATTTATACACATGGTGAAACAGAACTGTGTAGTCACTTCAGCTGTGACACTGACAACTTCTTATACTGTCAGAGTTTGCACTGTGCAGAAGAAATCTTACAATTTTTTTTCAATTCAAAACTGCAAGGACTCAAATTGCTTTTGAAAACTGAATCTGAATAGAAAACTTTACCCCAGTGAAAGAGATAGACCCTAGCCATCAGTATTCTCTTAGTGAAATTAAGTTCCTCCAAAATTAATGGAATTTACAACCACTTAATGTGCTTAGGATCAAGGTGGCAGGCATAAGACATCTTTATCCTATTCTCATTTTCTAGAATGCATTCAGTATGTTACGCCAAAATGATGTATAGACATAAGCTGTTGTGACAAAAGGGAAATGATTTTTCAAAATGCATGAAACTCTATAGCCATTGTCAAGTCAACAACCTATTTCCAAGCTGATAACATGCAAGGTGAAATTCATCTTCTTGCACCAAAGCATTGTTTTAGTAGGTATCCAAACAAGGAAATAAAAAAGCATTTTAAAACCACATTGATAAAATATACTGGAATGCACTTAAATTTCTGCAAATGATTGGAAGGTGGTTGATTCCCCCATCCCAAGGCATGCTGTTTGTTTTCTAAATCAAGAACTGCAAAATTCCTTTAATAATCTGGGGAAAACAGATTTCCTTAAAATGAGCTATTAGAAATGCACAACAATCCTCTTTACCTTCAGGCCCATCCTTCTCCTCTAAACAGGGAACACACTTAGCAAGCCTGCTTTATTCTGTGTATCAAATACTATTGGCCCTCCCCAAAACATTTCTCTATATTGGAGAAATTAGCATTTGCCTCTCAATATGACATCACCCATTCAGTTACCTTGGCCTTGCTTAATCTATTTCCTTTGAGCTTCTTTAAAGAAGTACATCTGCAGAATTCCAAAACAACTGGCTTTGATTTGAAAGGAAAAGTGTCAGAATTGTGGATTTTCATCTCTGTACCTGATGAAATGTGTAGGGAGTCTAGTCCTCTTTGAAGAAGCTCATAAGCCAAGCGGGCAAAGCTTTGGGAAACAGAAGAAAATAAAAAGGGTACATACTCCTCAGAAGAAAATCACATACTCATCAAGACATTCCTGTTACTAACATTTCTTTTTTAAAAACTGAGTGCAGTCTGAGACATATTAAAGACAGAGAACTGAATTCTTGAGAATCAGGCAATATCCATTCAGAATAAGAATTAGCAGACTGGCACCTCAGTCTTAAGCACATTGTCCCCAGTCTTAGAAGAGCCAGTCATCTGCACTTGAAAGCACACAAGAAGCTCCTGTTCAATTCAGTGGCACACATCCATGTGCATATTTCTCGGGGCACACTGATCTATCCCCTCCAATGAGACAGGTGTTTTCATTGCAATGCACAGGAAACTCTTGCAAGTGGGAGAGATCCGTGTGTACATCCAAAATCCTGCAGCTATAAGGAACTGTCAGGTTGCAACAGCTGGCCTGGAAATAGGTCATACTGATTTCAAACACAGAGCCAGTTCTGATGTGGCATATGAGTTCCATGAAAAAAAGAATGCACAAGAGTTATATCTGAATGCAAAACGCATGTTGTCGGTTTTTAAAAGATCTATCCACAAGCAGGAGAATTTAGTAGCCATCCTCTCTTCTGTTCAGAGCTTTTGCATTCCTGTATAACACTTTTTCACATGTATGTTCTCCATGAAAGACAGATGTTATGCTGGATGTCAATGGCTGAATCTAAGGTAGTTCACAGCCTTATTACCAGTATGTCACTGGATCTTACATGGAAACTTTACACATCCTTCACAGCCAGTGAAACTTGCAAGTGGCAGTAAACTTGGAAATATAAGCAACTAGCCTGTAGTGAAATAGGGACACTCAATAATTGCCTTGTTAGCTAACATTTAGTCTTATATGTAGTCTTAGGTTTGAACTCTTTTACAGCATGAACCTGTTAGCTATACATTCAGAGTGCCTTAGGTTTTACCATAATGGTTTCTAGTCTAGATAGACCCATAGAGCAGAGTAGGTTTATTTTCTCTCATTCTGCCCTGCCCTCCCCGCCCACATCCACTGTGAAGAAATCTATAAGCCAGAGACTACTGGTAAGGCTTAGGCCTAGTTAATCTGATGACACAGAGCGGCAATGGCAAGATGCCACACAAATTAGGGGGCTGCAGTTGGTCTGAGCAGGAAATTTTGCTCTGAATGGGACAGTCCAATATAAAACAAATCTATCCCTTTGAAGGTTTTTGCTTTTTCTACTTTAAATAGACATTTTTAAAAAAACAACAATACAGAAGCAGCCTATGTATCTCGGCCAACGTATCAACATTATCAAAATCATTATTCCAATAAGTTATTCATTGCTTTTACCTATTATTGTCATTTTTCATTCCCCCGCTCCCAAATCATAACAAAAGGATTGCAGGAGGACAGAAGTGAAAATTCCTTGAAGTTATCTTCAAAAGTTCTTTGTAAAAGCCACTGAGCCACCGTTCCTGTTTCCATTGTGCGCCTCTGACCTTATTTCCTTTTATAAAAAAAATTATTTGTGGGTGTGACCTAACTAGTATAATTCTTCCAAAGCCCAATCCAATATTTTAAAGCTAAAATTAAGATGTTTTTTTAAAGATTTCTCTCTCTGCTTTTCCTTTTATTTATTTTTCCCCTAATTTCATTAGCTTCCTTTTTTTTTTTTTCATTTTCTGTGCTTCTCTTCCTTGTCTCCAGTTTTACTACCTGGTCCTTCCCCAGAAGTGTGCCTGTTAGCAGAGTTGTTGTTCAAGAACATCTTGTCCATGCCTTTGAGAGCTTCAGTCAGGTAGTTCTGGAGAGCAGTCAGGGCCGCACATATGGCTGGGGACCCAAAGCCATGGGTGATGAGGCTGAAGTGAGTCAAACAGCTCTGAATCCCTGGTTCCAAAATGGGGCTGGGCCTGCTATTGCCAATGGGTGTCCTGTCCTGGGCCAAGAGATCTGTAAATTCTTTGCAAAGTTGCCTGTACAGGAGGAAGACAAAAAGCAGATGACAAGAGCCAAGGTTGGTTAGGATTGGACAATTTCATTATTAACACTTCATACGACATAGTTCCCATGATCTAACAATTATAAAAATAACTTTCAGCATGCAAGGGGAATTTGTTTTTGAAAATCACATTCCTTTTCTTCTCTTCCTCCAAGCAGCTCAGGGTTTGGAGAGTCCTA
The DNA here is from genome assembly GCF_030035675.1 of Rhineura floridana. Taxonomy (NCBI): domain Eukaryota; kingdom Metazoa; phylum Chordata; class Lepidosauria; order Squamata; family Rhineuridae; genus Rhineura; species Rhineura floridana. The sequence goes on along the minus strand of NC_084483.1, from coordinate 5,856,299 downwards.
TTTTATTCTTATAACAATCCAGGTTAAGAGACTGTGGCAAGGAGCTTGTTAGGTACTTAAAAGAAAACACAGGGCATAGGTCCATGATGGAAATTTGCATATGCTAATTTATATGAATAGAAACTATGGTATATGTGTGTGTACATAAGTACATAGGAAAAGCCCTGCTAGATCAGGCCAGTGGCCCATCTAGCCAACCAGTGGTCAACCAGATGCCTATATGAAATTCGCAAACAGGACTCGCCCCACTTGTCATTCCCAGCAACTGGTATTCAGAGATATATGCATAATATGTATACGTATACCACAGAGGCTGACTTCCAGAGAGGAAATGCATTATGTTATGGTTGATTTATAGAACACCTTTTGGTCTGCAGGCCCCAAAGCAGTGAGCAGCTTATTAAGTCAAAGGAAAGTGCAATATAAGTACAATAAACTCTGACTGTTAGGTCTTACTCTGAGCGATGGGATGCCAATGGATCTGGTCCCAGTGCACTGTATGTGGTGGATTGGTCCCCACCCCCCACCTGCAGTATGTTGTCAAGAACCGATATTTACATACATACTAAAACTAAAAAGGGGGTCTCTGGGCAAATTTAGATGCCAGGAGACTCACTGCCATTGTATCCAGGTGCCCTATAAGTAGATAAAAAGAGAAAGGGAAGGGGCAGGTGACTAATATGTGGTTGGCCATCCAGTAAGCTTCATGGCAGAGCATAAATTGGATTATATTCATTTAAACATGCATAAGCTGCCTTTCGGAGCAATACTCTTCCAAGGGGGCTTACTTATTAAAAAAAATCCAACCTCAACAACAAACAAGTCAAATAGTTAAACACAGTTTTACTGTGGGATTTGAACCAGGCCCTCACTATTCCCACATTGTCCACTATGCCATGACAGACTTCAGTGGGGGTTGTTTGTTCTAGTGGAAAAGGGTTGCTGAATTTCTACCTGCAGCAGTTATATTCTGTCTGATATACATCTGGATTTGTATAGCCATATCAAAATGTATTTTTTCGCATTTTATGTGATCACACCTCAGATCATTACGTATGTTATTGCCAGTTTTGCATTTGAGCTTGTAAATGTTAGGCATTTTCTAGCAAGTGCTAGATTTATACCATTTAATCCTGAGCTCTGTATCAACTCCAACGCATCCACACAGCCTCTGGTTGCATGAGGTTCCACAGTTAGAGGGCACCAAAGGTCCCAGAGGAAAAGACAGGGAAGGGATGGTGGAAACAGATGAAATAAAATCAATTCTGTCAAATAGTTTTCTCAATCAGCCTGTGCAATCTGAACTCTAGCGTGCCACTAGCAGAATGGCAGTACTCTGCAGAAAAAGATACCTGAAGATAGCACAACCACGAAAGATCAAACCATATACTGAAACTCATATGTTCCTTATACATTTTTTTAAAAAACTCACAACACCCCTCCCCCCAAGCTTATTGAGAAAACAAGCCATGCACTTGTACAAGAAAAATATGAAAAGGATAAAGGAGTGTGTGTGTATTGTATTGCCAGGAATGGTTATGGTACAAAGCTGCAGTAGATTTAACACGTTCTCTTGAAACAGTTTTCCAAAGGAGAAGCAAGTTTTTCAGGGTAATTGATCGAAATCATGACATACCCTTAGGGAGGCAGGTCACTATTGTTTTCATTTTTACAGATCAGGAACACAGACTTGCCTAAGGTTACCCAAGACACCCATGACTGAGCACCAACTGGAATCTAGTAGCTATATGGTAGTCTTATCTACACAAGTGATTATCATATTCTGCAACAGTGAACCTCCCTAATTCAAGAAAAATAATCCTAAACTGTGAAGTGGATTTCGATCAATACTGAACAAGTCTGACTGCCATTTCCCCTAGACAGGGGAGTCACATAGACAACAGAGAATAGTGCTGTTGTAGTGAAAATGTGCCAAGGACACTGATATTGCAGGAATGGAGGGAGGACGGATGGAACGGGGGCAGAACATCATTGTAGCAATGTAACTGTTGCCATGATTGTGACGGAGGTAAAGGTATATAACTGTCTGTAACTAACCACAATTTTGAGGAAGAGAGTTGAGTCCTGTACTCTACTCTGGCTAAGCGCTTAGCTAAATAAACAACCTTAAAACAGGCTTTGGCTTCATTATTAAATCTCCTCAAAAAGAACTCAGTCATAAATTCCACGACAACTGCAAGAGTGGTATCTCTCCTTCAAATTTCAGGCCATTTGGCCCAACAGGGGGCCAATCTACAACATAGTGGGGAGAAGTCCAGTGAAATTCAAACTCAATGAAAAATCTATAGGGGTTGCCACATAGACATTGCAGACCAACGAGCTCATAGACAGGTACAGGCAGGGATTCTGTTGCCTGGTTAAGTCTCTCTCAGTCAAAACACCAAACACACACATGCACACACCCCTGAACTGAGAGGGGCCAGGGAGGCGGCCCAAGCAGCTGCCCACACATCTGTGGAGGAGACCTAAATCAACCTTAGGGAACAGGCAGCAGAGCACCAGTCCACAACGCTTCCTTGCCATGACATCACATGCCTCACCCATCAGCTCAGCTGGAGTTACCATGCCAACAGAAGAGTCTTAGCAAACCCAACCATTTTAACTGCTGCTACCAACTCTCTCTTTTTAAGAAACAGCTAGCACAAGGGATAAGGACAATTTTTAAATTTGCCAGGAGTGATGCCAGTCCTAGAACCATTTCATAATAAGCTGGGGCCCTGCGAGGATCCCACTGCCTTCCATGAATTCTGGCAGGGTGGGGAGAAGGATTTTATCCTAGCTTTCTTTCTGACAAATTAACATTCTAGAAAGGATCGGGATGGGGGAAGCATCCCATCACACGAGCCTCCACCTGCAGAGATAGGCTCATCAGCACATTTGTAGTTTGTGAGAATGGGGCCCAAGTCTCAGGCTTATCCACAGGTTGCACTTTGAGTAGCTCCTCTCTCACACTGGTGCTAGTGAGGTATGATGAAAAGCACTTATTTTTATGGATGTTTATAATTACACATAAGAACCCTGTATTGCCTTGCTTAACATGAAATACCATCTAGGGATAGGCAGAGTTTAAAAAAAAGCAAAAGCCAGGATTGTGACAGACATGCCTCTAGGTGTAGCATTCTGGGCATACAGTCAAGGAAGCATATGAGGGTGGGAGGTTACAGAAGCCTAACCCTGGGGATCCATTCTATCTCAGCAGACCTTTATGCGGTTCTGCTCACGGGCAGGCCCTTTAGGATTATTTGCTGTAATGCCAGGAGAAAGGAAAAGGCAAATGGCAATCGCATACACGTGGAGCGCTCGCTCTCTGAAAGGTTTTTAGCACTGCACGACTTATGTCCAAAGTACAAAGAGCTTTCGATACCCTCAAGCAGACCTGGCGCTAGCAGGCAACCAGGTCGGGCATTGGCCAATGCCCCCTGTGGCCCAGAAGGGCTCCTCCTTAGGCTGGGATGGTGGAACTCCTGCTCTGTGATCTGCACCAGCATAAGGTCATGGGGCAAATCACACCCAGTGACCCAATGCTGCTGCAGTTGTGGAGTGGAATCGCCACCCTCCCAGGTAACTTCCCCCTGATGGAGATGGCATGGGCTTAAATAGGCCTGCCCACCCCACTTACCTCCCACATCACCGCATCAACACGCTATTTGCGCATACCTGCCACCCACAATGGTGGTGGGGGAGTCCCTAAGGGATTGATGCCCCTGCCACCATCTTGGGTGACGGCTGGCGTGAGAAGTGCACTGCTGCAGCACCACAGGAAGTAGGTGGGGCAGGCGGGCCTATTTAAGCCTGCACTGCCTGTGTCAGGAGGGGATGTTGGGGAGCATGATGACCTGGGCCCAGGACAGTCTGGTGCCCAAGGGCCCAGTCATGCCTGGTGGTGCCAGCCCTACCTTCAGGTATATTTAAACATGCACAGATACATTTTTCACACTACCTATTCTGGCTCATGCATACCTGAGAACTGCACTCATAGGTTGCCATTCATCTCCCATTGAAGTCAGAAGCCTCAGAGATGGAGACGGATGTCAAGTCCCGAACAGTCATGCAGCGTATACTCTGGGCAGCCCCGCAGCTTCAGTGTTACCAAGTTGTACGGCTTGTGCAGGACAAGAGACCCTTCTACTCCCAGGCTTTCCCCCTGCAATGCCTATGAAAGGGGCTCAGAGGGAGCTACCCTTTATCTGCTGCTCTGCTTTCCGTGCAGCTCTAGGATCCCAGTGAAGTCTCTATCCTGTGGTGTGGGTGGCTCTTAAAGGATGGATCTCATGGAGCTGTAGGCCTATATTGGGAAGAGGGTGTTGGGGAGTATGATGCTGCAGGCCTGGGACAGGCTGGTTTCCAAGGGCCAGCCCTGAATGAGACAGTCCACATATACTGAGTTATTTGGACTCAGTTTTAGCTGCAGTGTGTTGATAGGTGACACTGTTGCATTTGTACAGATAAATAAAATACTGGTGTGACTCATAGCTCAATTTAGGCAACTTCACAGCTCAGGACACAGTTCAAGTCCAATGTCACAAACATTCAGTGCTATCACATTGAAGTCCAATGCTATTCAGAATGAGAGCAAAACCCACACCAGGATGAAACAAGAAAGCCTAGTCTAGCGTATGATAAAACATAGGTTTCAAAACCATGGGAATATTTTATTCATCTTTGAGTTATTGGCAAGATGATGGTAAAGCAGTTGAACATGACTGATTCTAAATGTTCAAAACAGTAAACTCTGGCTTCTAGGGTGTAATTGGGAGCAGCCCTATAAAGATATGGTAGAAGGGGTGGGGGTGGGGAAAACTGTGTGAAGCCCTCATTCAGTCAGACCCGCTGCATTTGCCACGGCAATATGTGCTCTGGATGTTGACATCATTTTGCTTTTGCAAAGCTAACAACACAAAAGAACATCCAAGCAAAGAGATTATCTACAATGCTAAGTTTCCACATACCTTTGTATATGGGTAGATTTCATGTATTCCCTTATTTGTCTTATAGGAGGGCATATCCTGACCTCTGCAGAAACTAAAGTACTAGTCAACATCCTTATTTATTAAGGCTCCAATGACAAATATCATCATATCATTATCAATTACCCACCCTTCACCCAAAGGTCCCAGGGAGGATGACAACAATGACATTAAAACAATTTAAAAACAACCTAAAATCCCAAAATAGGGTGGGTCCTAAAAATACATGTCTCAGGTGTCCAAGGCTAGGATAAAGAGGTGCATCTTCAGCATTCACCTGAAACAGTACACCAAAGTTGCACCTTGATGGGGAGGGATTTCCCAACTTAGGGGCCACCACAGAGAATGCCCTTTCCCAGGCCACCACCATCTGAGCTTATTAAGGTTGCATAACTACCAAAAGTGTCCCCTCTGCTGGTCTCAACACCCAAGAGGGTCTGTAGGAAAGGAGGCAGTATTTCAGATATTTGGGATCCAAGTCGCTTTAAACACTAGCATGAGTACCTTAAATTAGACCCAGAAATGAATTGGCAACTAATGCAGCTGTTTTAAAACAGGGGTTATATGAGATCTAAAGGGAATCCCAGCCTGTAATCTGGCTGCATTTTGAACCAGTTGAAATAGGCACACAGATATTTGCAACCACTATTTTATTTGGGGAATCAAAACTCAGTGCTAGCTCTTTTTGCTAACTAACCTTCCACTGACAAAGCTCCACTTTAGGTACAGTGGCAAAGTAAGGTAAATTAAACACATTTTCTAAATGCAATACAGTTCACCAATATATGCTCACTACAGACAATTGATTAAAGCAGATAAACGGATGCAGTCCACAGTCTGGAGGGGAAGACGATTGAATTGCCTTCATGCGGTATGGTACCACGATCGTCTAAAGTCCATGGATTCCAACCAAACCTATTTATCATATGAATGCTTAAAGATATGGTACAAGACTGTTGATTACCAATTCCACCTCTGCACAAGAAAAAATGAACAAAAGAGTCTCATGGCACCTTAAAGACTAATAACGTTATAGTGATATAATATTTTGTAGACAACAATCCACTTCATCAGATACATGAAGGATTGCTCTGAATTACAGATGTGTGGGGATAGGATGGAATTGTAAACAATGGCATTGAAAGGAAATAAGATGCAGAAAGTACAGTCTATGATAATTAACAGTGGCCATTCACAAAAATCAGTTATTGATAGCACAGCCTTCCTGCCATTGATAAGCCAATAAAAACATGTAGTGTGATTTAAAGAAAAAACTTTGCCCTCATTAATGACAAAGATGATAAGATGAACTCACACGGAGGCATAAATAGTGTGAACTAGTTAGGAAATTATGTCAGGTACAAAGCCATGCCCTGAAAATGAAAGCAGATCAAATGTTTCAGACAATGGAGAAAGTTCTTGTCCGTGTATCTTATCCATTAGAAAACACAAAAAAGAAAAAAGGGGAAACATCAAATTTGCAGGTCAAATGATAACAAGTCAAACAGTTTCCCATTTTCAAAGAGCAAAGGTGGGGTCTGTGAGCAATTAGAGTTCTGGGATATTAATATCTTTTGACCCTGCGGAAAAGGGCAATCAAATTCCAATCACGTCTAAAAAACATCTGGACAGATTTCAGCAAATGATTCTTCAGCCATCCATATATTTCTTTAAATTACGCTGTCAACGAAGCAAGCCACATCCTAGGGCACAAAATAAATGAGATCTGTTTGGGGCTTGCCTGCAAGAAAAAACGTATGGGAAAACAGGCAGTCCTACACTACCAAAGGCCTAAGCCTGCCATAAAGCACCAAACAATATGGCACAGGAGCCAAAGGGAGGCATAAATCAAACAAAGAGAAAAGCTATTGTAAAAGTTTCAATGAGCTAGAGAGACACATCTAAATATAGTAGCAGATTTAATATTCCCCCCTGCTGCCCCCCAGCTGCTGCTGTAAAAGCGTCAGATCTATGGATGATTAACAATAAACATGGAGAGGCATGGGATGAAATTTATTTTTTGTCATCTTGGATGGATAGCCAAGAATCCTACTGAAATCAACTCAGACTTTTCTGCTGACAGGGAGTTAGGCCCAAGGACACCCTTCATAAGGAAAGATGGACTGAGAGTGGAGGGAGTCAAGTTACACCAATTCTCACATCCAATTTGGCATTAAGTTAATGCAGCTCAGTGCATCTCAACTGTTGTGTGTGAGAATGGTAATACAGTGTTATGAATTAATTTATCACAACACACAACTTGCATTTTACCTCCACACTGTTAAAACACATTGTACTGGGTTTTCTAGAGCAGTTGCTCTGGACATATCATAGAGTCTAAGGCAAGGCTGGGGAACTTGTGACCCTCCAGATATTGCTGGACTATCACGAACATTATCCCTGATCACTGGCCATGCTGGCTGGGGCTAACGGGATCTCAAATCCAACAATATCTGAAGGGCCACAGGTTCCACACCCTTTGGTCTATAGAGTAATCATTGTAGGAAGCTGATATACAAAACACATGTCTGGCACCATCTTCAACATTCATCACGAGTCCATATAGATCTGGTAATGTTTGGATGCAGAAACTGTGCATTGGCCAGTTATGTATGTCTTTTCAACCCAAATATCAGTCAGATCATAAAACAATATTTTGGTATCATTGACCTTGCCCACACACATTTCTAGAACAGCAAATGAAGAAGCCACTGGGAAAGTACTAACTAGTGCATTGATGTAGAAATATTAGTCAGTCCTTAGCAATTTTGCTATAGGCGGTGAAAAAACTCATGCCAGTCCTGACGTAATCACTTTTACCATAGCTTCACAACCAGGTCTATCCAATTAATGGTTTCACAATTCCAGTGTGGTTGCGTTAATTGTACAGTACAAGATGCAAGTGACTCACAACTCAGATTGGAAATATCTGCCCAGGCACATAGTAAAGGACAAAACAGGAAGGATGTGAAACAGCAGAATGAATTAACTAAATCTGAACACAGATGCAATGCAAAACTGTACACACAGAGACATTTTTTCATTAGATAAGATCAGAGTCACATGGAAGAAATTTGGAAGCACTGGAATCACATTCATTGAAATTATCAAAACATTAATTCATTTCAATAATTCTGGACCGCATCAGGAGGAAACATAAAAGAAAACAAATAGGCACCCAACCAGTGTATGGATACATCCACTCACAGAAATGTAGATTCAAATTATTAGAGGCTAGGGAAGAAAGTAATACAGAAATACATGTAGATTGTTAAAGAAATCACAAATTAGCAGAGTACTGTATTTAACACTCATGGAGGATTTTGGAGAATGCCATTTTAAAGCAAATAGTATGACTTTTGGAAGTGATCCAAAAATATGTTTGGGAAAGGCCTTTGGAATTGGTTTTCCATGTAATTCTGGGGGTGGGAAGTCACCGGGGCTTGCTTCTAAATAAATGTGACAAAGATCAGAATGCAAAAAAAGTATGAAAAAGTGTCCTGGCTTTAATGCCAATTCTAACAGCACTGGACAACAGTTGCTAAAAAACTAAGGGTAAAGACACACTTACTGTTCTGCCAGTTCCCGTGCACCTTCACCTCTCTTTTCTGAAAATGGGGGCACACAATACTAGTCAAACCCCACCACTTTTAACTGTAAAACCTGGTCAGATCAGCTCCAATGTGGTGGTGTTGTTTTTTTAAAAAAGTCAGCTTCAAACAGATTTTGCAATGATTGGCAGATCAACCCTTGCCCCTCCAGGTGTGGCCAATGGAAATGTTTTGTTGTAGGTTACTAGTGTGCTCAGTGCCCAAATTATTGCTGCCACATAGAGGCCTCTTTTCAAATCACAGAAGCTGCCTTCATAACAGACTCATTTACATGCAATGATTCACTACATGTAGTTTCCTCCATGCTACCTCAAACAATCCACACAATCCCCTTTAAAAAAAAGATTCCACAGAGAAAGTTGTCTGATGCACTTGCAATGAGCCTGTGGTCAACTGTTGTGAATGTAGCTAGCATCCATATTGCAAATACACTATATACCTGAAGCCACAGATGTTGGTTATTTCACATTAACATGGGATTCCTGGTCACATGAAACTCTCCCCTCCAGTCTATTGCTTTCCCAGTTTCTCTTTCAGGCACCTCCCCCCGCCCCTTTGATTTTTGCCAACCCTGCCCCTATCTAGAATCCGAGCAATTCAGCCAATGGCTCCTAGAGACTCTTCTGTCTGGTTCTCTCCCTTTCTTCCACCCCTGCCAACATTAGGACACCTCAGGCAACCACACTATGACAGAAAAGAATGTCTAAGCAATTAAAAAAAAACTACAATACATTTGGATTGTTAAGAAAACCTTGATGAGTCCACATAGTCCTGTACTGAAAACACATGCTCAGTTTTAGGCCTACCACTGTCATAATTCAGGCCTTCAACCCCCCCCGCCACCGCCGCCGCCCCCAGATTCCAATAATGCAAGGGAGACTGGGTTCCCAATGGCCTGGCATCACCAACTTCCATGCTTTGGAGGGGCCCTTCCAAGTGCCTTCATGCTGAAATTTTGCTACTAGTTTGCTGTGACATAAGAAGTTATTCTGCTTTGGGTGTTTCCTGAATGAGAAACCTCCTGGAGACCATATCTAAGCCACTTGAGCCTCTTTGGAGGGAAAGCCTGTATAAAATTATATAATAAATAATCCAGCAGTAGTCAAATCTTAACTGAACCTGTTATGTGAATACTATAAAAATGTATCTGTTGATATGAAAATTACACCAAGGGGATGAATGCACAGGGAGGAAAAGTTACGGTAATCTGGTCTGGTTTTGAATTTAAACTCTTCTGCTCCCACAAAAAAGAACCTAATAATCTTTCAGCATAAAACAATACCAAGTTTTAGGGCCAGGATGTTGAAAGTAAAGCATATTATAGGATGAAAGCAAAGCATGTTATAGGATTATCACTACTCACTTTGTGGCAAGCAGCATATTCTTCCTAGAATGGAGATCAGTAGGGTCTGTGTGCTGTCTGTTCAGGTACTCAGAAACAGCTTTGGCTGGGAACTCAGTTTCACATATGTATCCAAAATCCCGAGCTAAATGTACAGCTTCTCCTGGCGAAAGACAAACAGCTTTGATCATCATAGGCCAACTCGGTTAACACAACACACTATTTATTTATTTATTAAATTTATTAGTCGCCCATCTGGCTGGCTGCCCAGCCACTCTGGGCGACGTACAAAATAAATACATACAAATACATTAAAACATTAAAAATCTCAACAATAATAATAAAACCTAGCCCACCCCAAAAGCCTGCCTGAAGAGCCAGGTCTTCAAGGCCCAATTGAGATAGATGTACAGTCTCCTTAGATTTGTTAGGGCAACAACTAACTTCTCAGGATGCAAGCTAGAAAACAACTCATTGACCATGATCATCTTCAGTCATTTGCGCATACCCTGAAGCTTCATCCTAAGCGTTGTATTGAGCTGTTGGTCATACGGAAGTTCTAAAGCATTACATTCCTGATGACCTGGGCAAAAGGGCAACTACATCAGCTCAAATAGAAAGTGGTTGAAACTGTTAGCAAGTAGGATAAACCAAAAAAAAGAAGAAGCAAAGGTGCACTATGTATGTCCACATTTCAGACTTTAATTATTTTAACAGGTATTCCATCCCACAAGGGAGTTCTATGATGGGGGCCTAAAGATTCTTAATAAATCTACAATTCCCCGAATTCTGTGAGGGAAGCCATGACAGTAAGGTGGCATAATAGTATGGATATATGTTTGTGTTGTGGTTGGGCTTACACTGAGAACGAGATGAGAAGTAGTTTTACTCGTCATGCTTATACTGTCAATACCACAAAAAGAGTTGTTCACCTAAGCACTTTGAAGCCCCATTTATTTCAATAGGAAAAATGTACATACACACGTAATTCTTCTATTGAATTCTGTGAGGTTTTCCAGCGCTTACCTTTTCTGGATTGCACCGTTAGAGTGCAATGCTGAAAAAAACATAGTTGGACTTTATTACCCTCTTTCTCTAGAGTTATTTTTGAATTGTTCATGCAGATATTCCTCGGACTGCTCTGCCTACCTTCATTACCCCCCTCCCCATGAAATTAATTGGCAAACCATTCAAATCAAACAGAATTGCCCACATGTTGCAACATCTTCTTTCAACAAGCCAGCAACCCTGATTTTGAGACTATGAAGTGTTCTAAACTCTTTTAGCATTGCAAGTTCTCTAAGAGTAGAAGTGGAAGAGAAATTCAACCAAGGAAAGGAATTTGTTCTGTGGTAGAAGGCCTGGATACACAATAACCTCACTTATATGTGCATAGCTTGAAGGATATTCAAGGCATCCAGCTTGTCGGAAATACAAAGCAATGTAAGTGCTATTATATGAAGTTACACACTGACTTGCAGTTATGGAGAGAAGCTTCAGATCATTCAATTTTAGTAGTATATTAGGCTCCAGTATGAGATATGCCTTGCCCAGCCTCCAGACATAAAGGCTCTGTCCTGAATTGCATGAAAAGTGAGCAAAAGTGTGCCTCTGAGCATGTGCAGTATGTATTTTTCCTCCCTCACTGCAAGTGGATTTGGACATTCTGTTGCTATGCAGGAATGGAAAGTGCAAAGTTCTCCAAACTTCCTGTTCCTCAGCAGTGTTATTTTGGAAACAGACCCTGCACAACTCCCTTGCTCAGCAGATGCCTGAACTGTCTGTCCATCAAAAGTCTGTGCATCTCCTAGATGAGAGAGATGTCAAGGGAAGCTGTATTTCCATTCCAGTGTTGCTGTGGAGGAACATGAATTTTTCATTCTGCACAACAGAAATCCAAGGCACCCTGAGTTAATGTGGACCAGCTCCATACATAAGAAACTAGAGGCCACAGGTTGGGCTTCCTAAGCAGAATTTCCTGCAGCTCAGCCATCTGAAACAGGTGACTATAAAATACAACAGCAGTACACCACATATGCATACATTGTAACATAATGGAAATCTATTGATTGATTGAGAACCGTTGTTGTGAAGAACCACAAATCCCATGTTTCTGAATTTTAGAGGAAGTAGTTTTCAGCCCAGATGCAGTGCTAACTTAGACTGGGACTGCACACAGTTAAGCTACATAAATGAAAATAATGCCTATGTATAGCGGCACGTGTTTACATTTGCCTCTCATTACCCCTGCCGCTTCTGTTCCTCTTCTCTCTGTATTGCCTTTTACCCGTGCATCTTTCTTCTTTCCTGTAGTTATCTCCCTATATCAGGGATGGGAAACCTCAAGCCTGTGGGGCTAATCTAGTCTGCCAGGCCTCCCCATTTGGCCACCGCAAGCAAGCCATGCCAACCTGCCCTACACCCAAGAGGTGAAGTGGGGCTTGGCCGAAGGGTGCTTTGCACTTCTCAAACACTTATCAAGAAGCTGGTTGTCAGGCACTTGGGAACTGCTGTGAATTGCGCTTTGTTAGTGCCATGCTCTGTGCTTGAGAGGGCCAATACAATCAAAACCTATCTTTTTTCCCCTTTGACTATGTTACAGTGTAAAACACTATGCGTTTTTATTAAACGGTACTTGTATCCCACAGAAGCTAGTTCCATTTGGTACCCTTGTCGTTGAAAAACAAAAATAGATACCCTAACCCTGTACATCTCCCTCAGAAAATAACATGAAGGCCACAGTCCTATGCGCTTGTACTCATAAACAGGAAGGGCTTGTCCACCCAGACATTTATGGTGGATTCGCTGCTCCTTATGGATGCAAGTTTTTCACAAGGTCCACACAATGTCGCCCTCTTCAAAATTCCAACTTTACCCTCATTTAATCTGAAATTTTCTGTTCCACAGATAATCCTTAAATCCAGCCATAGTTTGTATTATAGCTATGGGACTGAGGGGAGTTAATATAAAAGATGTTATTGTTAATTTTAAATACGTTCCTCTTTTCAGAGTTCTTTCCTCTACTGTCAAGCTACGGATACCACACTGTAGTTTAAACCCAATGGAGGAGGAGAATAAAAGGCAACCCCAGAGACTCTTACCTATAAAAACAAATATGTCTAACAATCCTAATGACTCATTATTTTGAAAAGTAAGGGAAGTGGGAGAGAAAGATTACTTTCATCAAACAGTCATTCACCGTGGATGTTTGATTCTCTTTACGAAACTTACAAGGGAAAGAGCAGACTCCCTACCCTTTGTGAATTCTGGGCAGTAATGAATGAAACATTTTTGCCACAGGCAATAAAACAGAAGAGAGGTGGAAGAGACTGGCTACTGTAAGAGAGTGAGACAGAGCTGAAGCAGGTGCAAATTCTATAGGATGTGGGTTTGCACAGATAAGACATTAACATATATTACAAAATATATGTTAGCACTCAACTGTAATGTTCACGAACACAATTCTATTTCTATGTTAACTTTGAAGGTCCCTAGAGAGATTACAGTCCACACTTGAAATTCTTCACTTGATCTGAATGATTTGGGGTTACACTTTTACATCTCAATCTACACACACTGCTGGAAATAAACCCCTTTGATTTCAATGGACATGATATCTGAGTAATGCATTTAGGACTGTGCCATACAGTATCAACAACTTGTGCACAATTGCTGTCCATCACATTCAAAAAGGATTTCTGGGCTGCCTTCCTCAGCCAGCAGCTCACCTACTTTGAACCTCCTATTCTTAACAGTTAATTTTCAATGACCATTTCCCTTTTCTTTTACATGCCTCAGAATATTGTCACATTTCATTAATGTCTCTCCTAAAACAGACTTTCATAGTTATTTTTTTTAAAAAAACTTAGGAACCAGGAAATCGATTGATTCTCCAAGCAGATTTATAAATCCAGCCATACTTTGGATTATAGCTATGGGACTGGGTGCAAGCAGACATATAAAACAAGAGTTTTGTCAAGTCACTAGCAAAGGGATCTGGTGCCAATATTTATCACTGGAATAGCTATGGTGACTTTTTCTCATCAGGGCTTGGAGCTTTGCTGCTTTCAAATAACTAAGTTTTGGACAACTGCAACCTGTGTGTTTCTGTAGCCAATAATTAACTGTAGTTAGTTTAGCTTCTATTGAACCCATATACATTGCTCAAATATATGTATGTAACACAATGATCCCCACATTTTTTCTTTAGTTTTCTGCCTTTAAAAGAATACTGCAAATCCACATTAGTGTCAGATACAGATTTAAGGATGTGCTGGTTTGTATAATTGTAAAGGGAAAGCCTTCAACTTTTTCTGACCCAGTATGTCTCTGTAAAGGTAAAGATGTCCCCGCACTTATAGTGCGAGTCGTTTCCGACTCTTAGGGTGACATCTTGCGACGTTTACTAGGCAGACCGTATATATGGGGTGGGATTGCCAGTTCCTTCCCAGGCCTTTCTTTACCCCCCAGCGTATGCCAGGTCATTTTACCGACCACGGATGGATGGAAGGCTGAGTGGACCTCAACCCCTTTTACCGGAGATTCGACTTCCTCCTTCCGTCGGAATCGAACTCCGGCCGTGAGCAGAGACGCCGCTTACCACTCTGCGCCATGGAGGATCCTAATATGCCTCTGTATAACCCAGAAATAAAACTTCTAGAAGGCACAGTTCTATCCACATTTACTTCAGAGTAAATCCCACCACTGAACACTGCAAGGCTTACTTCAAAGTAAATATGCATAAGATCAGGAATGTGGTCTGCATTGCCACCACAAGGCTGAAGCAAGCAGCAGACAGGAGTAACACCATTCCCAAAAACATATTTCCCCCAATGTTTAAAATTTCTTTTTTAATATATTTTCCTCCATGAGGAAAAGTTCTGTTTCGCTCCAAAGCTCATATCGCACATCATGGTAGCTCTTAATAAAGATATTGCTTGACTGTTCTTCTTGGGATTCTGCAATTACTTTCAGAAGTGTTCCCATTACAGTTCCAAAACATCATTTAGAATGAATGAAATAGACCCAGTGACTTCACTGTGACCAGTGCTGATCAGTTAAAAGACTTTCACTCAAAAGCAAATTCCATGTGCATTAGTGATTCAGAAGCAAACGTGGAAGTCTGTGTGTGCAGGAGCACAGCCTTAACAAACTGTTTGAGATATGGATCAGGCATGATGGTTAAGATCTTTATTTATTTTTTTCCCTCCCTCCCACTACTCCACCTGTTTTCTGCATGACAGATCTTCAATGCCTCCACGGCAACGATTTCCACTCAATCCATGAAACTTGTGTGAAATGTCAAAACTCTTCTCACCCTTAAGAGCAGCCAGGGGATGGGGAAGAAATTGACATGGGCAGAGATTCTGCTTACCTTCCACCAGAGAGGTGAGTAATGTGACATTTGCTGCTTTGCGCCTGCCGGCTGGTAAATTCAAACCAATTTTTTCTAGCCTCTCTCGCAACGATCTGCCCCCATTTTTCGATTTGGCTCTGCAATGGCAAAGAAAAGAATGTGCTGATTCAAAGTTTAAGGTATGTCCCCAGGAAAAAGAAATCGGAGGGGTAGTTGAGAGTAACTTTTAGGCAGACTCAAGAGCACTGGACCTTGAAGGGGCTTTAGCACGTGTGATTGTGTCTAAATTACCACTGACTAAAGAAGTTCTACCAGACAAAGATGGGAAAAAAATATTTAATGATTCCCGATGAAAAGAGTTATGTTGAGTATGTATCAGCCCAATCCAAAGCATGGTTATTTGAGTATAACACCCACTGATTTCATTGGACCTTGCTCCTGGTAAATGTGTAAAATGTTAAGAGAAAAAAGAAATTGTTTAGCTGGAGAAACGCAATCACCTCCAGGGTTGTATAAGTGGGCTAGCAGATGGAGAGGTTGGAGGAAGGGGTCAAGACTTCATCTATAAAGGTGGGTGTGGAAACCAGGGGGAAAACTGGGTAGATATCGCAATTGTCCCCCACAACATGAAGAGTTTAGTACTGACTCTAAGCATGTGTGACTTTTAATTAGGACTGTCAGCCAATTAAAGAATTAGTAATAAAATTAATAAAAATAAATAATATCATTTGCCTTTGAACCAATTTAAATATATTTGCATATTATCAAAAGCTCAGTATCACAGGCTTTATGAGACATATTTTAACAAAAGGTATCATTCCCTTTAGAAAAAGCAACCTCTTTTTCAAACATATATCCAAGTTCAGTTCACCCATCATAAATCAAAATAGCCTCAGCAACTGGCAGCCCTGCTTTTTAAAAAGTATCCTCTTCAATTAAAATTGCCCCCCACTGACTAATGAATGAAAGCTTTAGCTAGCTGATCTAAGACTGCAGCCATCATTCCACAATGATAACAGTGGCTTTGCAGTAACAAAAGAAAATCCCTCATCTACCTTTTATTTCCTTTCTTCATCAAGCAGATACTAACCATTGACCAGAATGCATACAAACATGGGTTGATGCATACCGAAGACCATAGGTCTAACCTTCACATAGACTGAGTAGACCTCAGCTTACCTTGTAAATCCATGGCAATTAACCTACCTAGAAATGGCACATTGTCTCAACTATAGGAAGAAAAAGAAAAAGGGAGAAAAGTAAGGGGGAAAGGGCCAACTCTACATCTCTGAAGACATTGAATTAAGGATTTAATTTCTGCACTACTTTCCATCCTCTCCTCAGATTGACTCACCAGCCACTCTATTGACCAGAGCCTTACACCTTTGCTAAAAGCAGTGGCTTAACATGTACGATCAGAGATGCTACGTCTTCTCAAGCCTGCCTAGAAACCTAACAGAGAGGCATGAAGGCTCTCTGCATACTGAGTTCAAGGATACTTACTATTTTATCTCAAGTCAAATTAGGAGCTAATACAGCCAATGTGTCAATGTGGTGTCCTCCAGATATTGCTGGACTAGTCATAGTCAATTTATTTACATCCTGCATTTTCCATAAATACATCCGTTCTCATAGGGATTCACATAAAACAGTCTAAATACAGTAATACAATAATGATTAATAACAAAAAGTATATCACTACAATGTAACACGTTAAAAATACCCCAACATTGGACAGTTAATTTAACACAACTCCCATTAAGGCCAATAGTCAGGGATGATGGAAGTTGTAGTTCAGCTAGATGGGCTCTTGCTGGGAGGAAGGGTGGGATATAAATCAAATAATCAATCAATCAATCAATCAAATCTGGAGGGTGTCACATTGGCCCTGCTCCAATAACTAAAATTAGGCTTCAGATATAAAAACAGCACTGCGTGATCATGCCGGAGGTGTGGCAAGAGCAACTCCTATTTGGATCTCTTTGCACACCTCAGGGGAAGTAGAGAGAGGGTCCTCTGTGGTTGGCTAGGCTGCTTATCCCTACCTGTGTTCCTCTACCTGTCTTCCTTCCATTGAAAACTGATACTCTCAGGGAGCTGACCTCAATTCCCAACTCTCCCTCCTCCTTTTCTCGGAGCAGCCCAGGGACAGCAGACATGTTTGTTCCTCGCCCCTGAAGCATGTAGGCAATGACCAAGCTTGACCATTGCACCTCCAACTCAGGGCACAATCCAACTTGATTTTGCACCAGGCTGGAGAGAGTTGGATGAAGCACACCCCCAGCTGAGTTGGCAGGCTCCCGGTGTCGCTGCGCTCCGCCAGCAGAAGCCCCCCCCCATCCCGGCTGAGCTGCAGCACCGCTAGGACCCTGCTAAAGCTGGCAGAGGTCCGGTCGGGGATGGTCAGCCTGGCAGAAGCCGGCGGTAGCCCCCAAAATGGGGTGTTCTGAGGGCAGGGCAGGGGAGGAGCTACTTACCTAAGCAGCAGGCTTTTACCCTGCATTGAGATCACTGAGACTTAAGACTTCGTAAAATTAGAAAAGCTACTTTATAGAAATACATAGTGTATAGGAAAGGCATACCTAGTTCGAACTAACTAAGTTGGAGGCGCAACGCCCAGATTTGGGAGTTGCCCTCATGGCTAGGAGAGAGAGAGCAGAGACAAAAGTATCTCCTCTATCTTGGACAGTAGGAGAAGAGAGGAAGGGAAGGGCGGAAGGAGGAGGGGCAGATAAGCTTCCCTAAGACATATCAGTCTAACAACGGAAGGAAGTCAGTCAGAGCATCACAGGTAAAGGTGAACAAGCCTATCCATCTGGAGGACCCTCTCCCCCTCCCTTCTGGAACATAAGCAAAAGAACAAAACAGGAGTTGCTCTTGCCCCACTTCCAACAACTGTGATCTAAGTGGAGCGCTTGCTCCCCGGTAGACCTATTCATGGGAGCCGGCTCTTCCCATCTGGCTTCTGCACGCGGCTCCCGATGAAGCCTCTGTTCAGCTGGGTGGGTGGCTCCTCAGCAGCAAGTGGATGCTGCGGAGCATCCCTCCAGCTCCTCCTCCTGCCAGTTAGTTAGCTAGGACTAGAGCCTTTCCAATCAAGTATGCATTTCTTTTAATAAAGTAGTCTTTCCTTATTTTAACCCAAGTCTAAAGTCTCAGTGGTTCAAAGCAAAGTAAAAGCTTGCTTTCTCTCAGAGACGCTAAGCAAGCTGCAATGACTCTAGCAGGTCATGGGCACCAGAAGCTAATCTGTGCTGCTCGAGCTGAATAGGAGAAACGCTTAAGATAGGAAAGGTATAAAAATGGCTGAGGAATCAACATCCTTCCAAACTGCCCTTGGAAAGCTGGATACAGCCAACTCTCCCTTTGGAGTGTTGGAGTTAAAATGTACCTGGAAGGGGAAACCTGTAGCTGAAAATGAAGAAGCCATAGCTCTCTGGGCACGTGTGGATTCTAAGGTTAAAAAACGTGATTATGACTTGTATAAATGATAAGGATCTGAATGCATGTCTAGGATATGCATGTCTAGGCTAAACAGATGTGGAGAAAGCTTGAACAGACATCAGAGGTTTTTAAAAATGCAAGTTATCTTCTTGTTTAAGATGCTGTTTACAATGACAAAAATTTCCTCTCAAAGTCTTGTACAGCACTAAGACAAATTTGCCAGCTTAATCAGGGATCTTGAGAGATGTGGGCAAGTTATAAGTGACCCACAGAAACTGGCTGCATTGTACACAAGCTTAGAAAGTGATAAAAACTAACAATGATAAAATGCCTTTTAGAACTGTCTGACAAATCCTTGCAAGAAGTGATAGAGGCCCTGAAGGAATTTGACTACAAGCAAAACCAGGAAGAGAGTCTCTGTGAAAATTCTAATGAGATCTCTCAGAGAGCCCAGAAAAGTAATTTGCATGCCCCAAGACAACAGCAGGCAAACAAAAGAGACAGTTTTTTCCCTGTGGAGAAATCACCTACAGAGAAACTGCCCCAGAATGCCCAGAAGAGAAAGAGCTGAATTTAAAGGCCATTTAAAACCTAAGGAGTCTGACCAAGGCAGAAAAGGGAAACATTCTAGTTTTAATGTTTCTGATGGAAAGGAAATTAAAATAACTGGCAGAATTCTAGTTGAGTCAGTCGCAGCCTGTCATATCATAAATGATGGGAAATTATTTAAAAGTCTGAGACATTGTTCAAGAAATGTCTATATGCCAGAAGGAAGATGTTTCCAAGCCCAGGCAGAAGATGGTGTTCTGCTGCAATGCAAAATGCCAGGTGGTGCCAGAGAGCTTGAACTGAAATGCTGTATTTTCACAGGTTCCACAGGTTCTAATTAGTGCTACCACAATGATGAAATTGAGGGCTCTATTTATTTATTTATTTATTTACATCCCACCTTTCCTCCCAGCAGGAGCCCAGGGCAGCTAACAAATTTTATTTGTCTGCTCATAGCTGTAATGTTTGTGATCAAGAAGAAATATGTTGTACTTCTGAACTCAGGTACAGAGTTTTGGAGCCTGACCATTACCCACCTGTGCATACTAGCAGTGTCAAAGATGTCTATAATTCACAATGTGCACATTTATGGCGTTGTAGAATGGCACGTCAGTTTCTTTCTAGAATTAATGCCCTAGGGAAGAACAATTTGGCTAGAGGCATAAAAATTGGAAAGTGCAAGTCTATGGGACCTTGTGAATGCTGTGTGAAAGCTGAGTATTAACCTAAGCTTCCCAAAGAAGAGTGAGAGGACAACTAAAAAACCTCTAGAGCTCATCCACACAGATGTATGTGGACCCTTAAAGACCCCCTCTCAAGGAGGAAATTGTTACCTATTATCCTTCATTGATGATTATTCAAGGTCCATTGTAATGTATCTGTTAGGAGAAAGAAGTCAAGTGCTTCAGAAATTCAAAGTTTATGTCAGAGCTGTTTCCAATAAGTTTGGCTACAAACCACAGACTCCGAGGTCTGACAACAGTGGAGAATTTGTCTCTATACCATGGAACAGCTGCTGCATGAAGAGGGCATAGAACACTAGACAACTGTGAGTTATTCTTCACAGCAAAATGGGGCACGGAATGCTGGAATAAATCCATTTTGGAGAAGACTCATTGTTTGTTAGAAGATGTGCAGTTACCACCACAGTACTATGGGGAAGCAGCAGTGATTGCCACCTACCTACAAAATTTGCTTCCTACAACTGCAGCCAGCAAAATGCCATTTGAACTATGGCATAGATGCCTACCAAATATGGCTCACCTAAGAGTGTTTGGATGTGATGCCTTTGTGCACATTGCAAAGGAAAAGAGGTCAAAACTGAACAACACTGCAAAGGAAGAAATATTCATTGGATATTCTGCAAAGCAAAAGGGGTACAGAATCACAGGCCACAAGACTGGAGAAGTTGGAGTGTACAGAGTTGTCCACTTTGATGAAGACAATCAGAAGGGGCGCCACTTCAAGCAGATAACAGCACAGAGGAAGAAGAAATTAAGCTATTTACCCACAACAAATGGTTGCCAGTAGAGAAAGACTAGGAGTCTGAGCCAGGAGAGGCACTGGAGCCAGAAGGGGCAGCCACACATTAGCACCCAGATGCTCTCAGTGCACCAATAAAGGTGTGCCACCCTAACACTTACCTACCTTGTGATAGATGATGAACTCCCAGAACCAGACACCTGGCAGGAGACTGAGGCCTTACTCAAAGCTGAAGTTGAGAAGTGGAGGCAGCCAGCCAAGGAAAAGATGGAAGCCCTACTCAAGAATAAAACTTGGACACTGACCAAGCTTCCTCAAGGGAGAAAGGCAGTAGGCTGCAAGTAGATCTTCAAGATGACGCCAGATGCTGAAGGAACTGGTACAAAGCAAGGCTAGTAGCCAAAGGTTACTCACAGAAATATGGAGAAGACTATGACCAGAGCTTTGCTCCAGTTGTCAGACATAACCACCATCAGGACACTCCTGGGTGTTGCTGCCAACAAGAAAATGCAAGGGAGCATATGGACATAAAAGCAGCATTACTGCATGGCAGAACAGAAGAAGAAATCTATATGTGCCAACCACCAGGGTTTGAAGTTCAAGGAAAATAAACCCTAATGTGCAAACTGCAAAAATCCATCTATGGACTTAAACAGGCTGCCAGAGCCTGGAATGAGAAATTTAGCCAAATGGTCTTGAAAGAAGGCTTTGCACAGGACATAGCCGAGCCATGCCTGTACAGCAGATTCAGGAACAACAGATGAACTTAACTTCTGATTTATGCAGAAGTTCTGTAAGTTTATGAAGACCCACAGGACAAGCAACAGCTAGTGAATCATCTAAACAAGGAGGTTAAAGTGAAGTGCCTAGGTGATGTCACTCACTACCTCAGAATCAAAATGGAAAAAAGATGGATACTTGTTGCTCAGTCAAAGACAAAAGATAGAAACTCTTCCTGAGAGTTTGGAATTAAGGGATACGCATCCAGCACATACTCCAATTAAGGTATGATACCTGAAACCAGATCACAACAACCAACCTTGGGAAGACCATGAGCGCTACAGACAAGCCATCAGGAAATACCTGCGTATCAGCACTGTTACCAAGCCAGACATGGCAGCAGAAGTGGGATGCTTGTGCAGGAAAACTAGCTCGCCAAACACGGAGGACTGGAAAGCATTCAAGAGAGTGGTGAGATACTTAACTGCAACCTTAAAGCTGAAGTTCATGACTATCAAAGATCCCAAGCTAATGGGACATGCAGATGCTGACTGGGCTGAGGACACCACAGATTGAAAATCCACCAGTGGAAATACAAGCCACTATAGAGATTAAGTGATCTGCTGGACAAGCAAGAAACAAGAGATTGTAGCACTCTCTTCCACAGAAGGAATGTATATTTCAGCTTCTGAAGCAAGCAGGCAGTTGGCATGGCCATTTACACTGTTTAAATAATTAGGGATCTCTATACCTGGCCCTGTCATGATGCATGAAGATAACCAAGCATGCATCAGACTCTTTGAGTCAGAAGGGGTGAGTTCACAAACCAAGCACATTGACGTGAAGCACCACTACATCAGAGATACCTGTCGCAGAAGACTACTCAAGTTGGGGTATTGTCCAGCCAAAGAGATGACTGCTAATGCTCTGACCAAGGCGTTGGGACACAGTCAGACATCAGACGTTATACAGGAAAATGAACCTCGTGGCCTGAACCAAACACTCATCGAGAAGGAGTGTTGGAAGTATGGTAAGAGCAACACCTGTTTGGTTTTCTTTGAATACCTCAGTGGGGATAGAGAGAAGGTCCCCCAGCTGGCTAGACTGCCTATCCTTAGATGTGCTCCTCTACCTGTCTTCCTTCCATTGTAAACTGATACTCTTGGGGAGCTGACCTCACTTCCAAACTCTCCTTCCTCATTCTTCTTAGACCAGCTGAGGGACAGCAGACATCTTTGTCTTTGTTCCTCTCCACCAAAGCATGAGGGCAATGATCAAGCCTGGTCACTGCCCCTCTACCTTAGTTAACTAGGGCTAGAGTCTTTCCCAGAGCTTGGAAAAGTTACTTTTTTGAACTACATCTCCCATCAGCCCAATCCAGTGGCCATGCTTGCTGGGGCTGATGGGAGTTGTAGTTCAAAAAAGGTAACATTTCCAAGCTCTGGACTCTTTCCTATCAAGTATGTATTTCTTTTAATAAAGTATTCTTATTTTAAACCAAGCCTAAAGTCTCAGTGATTCAAAGCAAGGTAAAAGCTTGCTTTCTCTCAGGTAAACCACACTCACTCACTCTGTACAGAAACACTGAGCAAGCTACACTAAGGTAAACTCTGTCAGCAATACACTGATGATACCCAAATCTATTTCTCTGTAACATCTTAATTGAGAAAGTCTATGCAAGCCCCGGACTCAGTGGTGGGCTGGATGAGGGCCAATAAAGTGAGTATGAATCCTAGCAAGACAGGGGCACTGTGGGGGGGTGGTTCCCAAGTTTGTATAAGTGCTCTATTGCCTGCTTTGGATGGGGCTGTACTCCCTCTGTTAGAGCAGGTCCATAGTCTGGTGGTGCTCCTGGATCCATCTTTGTCACTAGAGGCCCAGGTGACCTCCATGGCTAGGAGTACATTTTACCAGCTTTGGCTGGTAAGATAGCTGCAGCCATTTCTGGACCGGGATAGCCTGATCACTGTTTTCCATGCACTGCTAATCTCCGGGCTGGATTACTATAAAGGGCTCTATGTGGGGCTGACCTTGAGGTTGATCCGGAAGCTGAAGCTGATGCAAAATGCGGTGGTGTGACTGCTCACTGGGGCAGGGTATCGCCAACATGTCACCCAGCTGCTGAAAGAATTGCACTGGCTGCCCATTACCTACCGGGACAAGTTCAAGGTTCTGGTTTTGGTGTACAAAGTCCTATGCAGCTTAGGACCAGGATACCCAAAAGATCCTCTTAACTCTTATATATCCAGTTGATCACTGCACTCTGCAGGCGAGGGCCTCCTGCAGATACCATCTTAGCAGGAGGTCTGTTCCGCACAACATCAGAAGAGGACCTTTTGTGTCGTGGCACCTACCCTTTGGATTTCCTTCCTCTTAAATAATAGACAGGTGCCATCTCTGTTATCTTTTCGGCGCCTATTGAAGACTGTCCTCTTTCATCTTCCCTCTTACTTACCTTTTTTTTTTCTAAACTAAAGAACTCCAAACACTGTAGCCTTTCCTCACAGGGTTGTGACCTCTTGACATTTTGGTTGCCCTGTCCTTGCATTCTCATTGTCATCAGAAAACATGGCCACATCAGTGCTCACTTCTAACTCCAGTTCATTTAAGAACAATTAAAAAACAACAGTCCCCAGTACTTCTGGGACCTCACTTCTTATAACCTTCCCTTATGAGAACTGTCCATTTATTCAGACTTTTCACTTCCTGTTCTCTGATCAGTTACCATCAGAGGACTCATCCTCATACTCCATGACTACTACGCTTATCAAATTTTATCAAAACCCTTTTGAAAGCCTGCTCAAAGTGGGGCAAGAGCAACGCCTGTTCTTTTGTGTGCATTGCAGAAGGAAGATAGCGTTACTGTCCTCCAGCTGGCTAGGCTTGCCTACCTTTACCTGTACTGTTCTCTCCCTAACTTCCTTCTGTTGTAAACTGATATGCTCAGGGAAGCTTATCTGTCCCTCCTTCCTTTGTCTTCCTCTTCAACTGTCCGAGGAGAGAGGAGACATCTTTGTCTTTGCTCTCCCTCCTGAGTCATGAGGGCAATACCCAAGTCTGGGCATTGTGCCTCCAACTTAGTTAGTTAGTTAGAACTAGGTATGCCTTTCCTATCTACTACGTATTTCTATAAATAAAGTAGCTTTTCTTATTTTACTAAGTCTTCAATCTCAGTTATCTAAATGCAAGGTAAAAGCCTGCTACTTAGGTAAATGCACACTGGCACATACGCAGCTCAGACCGCTGAGTATCTCTGCATATATATTTCCATAACAAAGGGCTATAACCGCCCAGTAAGCTAAATTGAATTGTAAGTTGTGCCTGAAAGCTAAAAAGGCTAAGTACTGTGTGTGATCTACAAAAGAGAACAAAAGGAGACTTTAGGTTAGAGAAAGAAAAGCAGAACAAAAGATAGGAAACCATGGCTAAAGAATCAACACTTAAGACAAAGCATCCCAAGGCTGGGGGACAATTATGCTATTTAAAGTCTCAAATGATGGCACTTTTGGATGGGAAGAATCTGCATGGAGTCCTGACTGATCCTAAACCCTCGGCAGCAGATGAAGCAG
Organism: Rhineura floridana; assembly: GCF_030035675.1. Lineage (NCBI taxonomy): Eukaryota > Metazoa > Chordata > Lepidosauria > Squamata > Rhineuridae > Rhineura > Rhineura floridana. Next base: position 5,831,238 of record NC_084483.1, on the reverse strand, counting down.
CCACTGCATCCTGGAGGCGTAAGCATGCCAAAGTAAAGTCTCTTGTTATTTCTGCTTTATCAGATGAGGCACTAAATGTTTGCATGAGCTGTAGGAATTCTAAAGAAATATCGGAAATGCTTGAAAATGTGTATGAGAGAAAATCTAAAAATCATGTGATGTTTCTCTATAAGTTGCTGTACACACTGAAACAATCTGACAGAGAAGATCTGAATCAACATCTAGAGAGATTTACAAGTCTGCTCTGAGAATTAGAAGCCTGTGGGAGATCGTTAGATGAAGATTTACAAGAAGCTGTTTTGCTGGCCCCTCTAAATCAACGTGATTATATAATGGCTTGCATACTAGAACAGACAGATCAGAACTTGGATCAGATTATGGCATATTTCAAAGATCAGGACTATAAAGAGAGACAGGAAAAAGCTCTGTCTGAAAAAGCAAATTTTACTGTGGGCAGAAACAGCAACCAAAGGCAGGATAGAGAGATGAGACATGTCCTGAAGCCACAGCAGGGTACAGACAAACAAAGGAAGAATTGCTTCCAATGCAAATCTCCTAATCACCTTCAAAGAGATTGTCCTAGAAGGGAGACAGGAGAAAGTGTTGATTTTAAACAGAAGCAAGCTGAAAGAAAAACAAATAGCCAATCTAAAGCGAAGCATTCCAGTTACTATGTATCTGATAGAAAGAATGATGATTATAAAACAGATTTTTATTTGGCACTGGTTGTACTGGACATTTAATAAATAATAAAATTTTATTTAAGAACTTTAGCCCCCATACACAGAATGTAATTATAGCATCAGGAGACATTTTCTGTTCTCAAAGAATAGGCACTGTGGAGCTGCTTTGCAAAATGCTAGAGGGGACCAGAGAGCTTGAACTGAAAAATTGCCTATTTGTTCCAGCATTTAAAGATAATTTAATAAGTGCCACTAAAATAATGGAGCTCGGAGGTGAACTTTTTTTAAATGACAGAATTTGCAAAATTTTAGACCAAGGGAAAGTGTGTTGTACTGCAAAACTGAAAAATGGACTTTTGCATTTGGAATATTTTGAAACTATGCATGCATATGCAGCCAAAGAAACCTGTGATTCTGGATATTTATATGTTTGGCATCGAAGAATGGGACATGCCAGCTTAGCCAGAATCAATGCTCTAGAGAAGGGAAATTTAGCTAGAGGCATTAAAATTGGACAGTGTAAATCCACAGAAAAATTTGAATGTTGTATAAAGACAAAAAGTGTGAAACCAAACTTTCCTAAGAAAAGCGAAAGGAAAACTACAAAACCTCTAGAATTAATTCACACAGACCTTTGTGGACCCATGAGAATGCCATCACAGGGTGGATATTTATACATGCTGACTTTCATAGATGATTACTCGAGGCATACTACAATGTATCTACTGAGAGAGAAAAGTCAAGTACTTTAAAACTTGAAGGACTATGTCAAAACTGTATCCAACAAATGTGATAGAAAGCCACAAATTATAAGATCTGACAATGGAGGAGAATTTGTGTCCAGGGCTATGCAAGACTTTCTACGTGAGGAAGGCATAGAGCAGCAGACCACTGTTGTTTTTATTCCAGAACAAAATGGGATCACAGAATGCATGAACTGGACTCTTGGACAGATGATTCGTTCCTTGTTGGAAGATGCACAGTTACCACAGAAGTACTGGGGAGAAGCAGCAGTTACTGCCACCTATCTGCAGAACCGACTTCCAGCAGCTACAACCAACAAAACACCTTTTGAGCTATGTCATGATTGGACACGAAGCGTGTCTCACCTTCGTGTATTCAACTGCAAGGCCTTTGTACACATCCCGAAACAAGAGGTCAACATTTGGCAACACTGCCAAGGAAGGGATTTGTTGTTATATGCCTTCAAGTCGATTACGACTTATGGCGACCCTTTGAATCAGCGACCTCCAATAGCATCTGTCATGAACCACCCTGTTCAGATCTTGTACATTAAGGTCCGTGGCTTCCTTCCACAGGAAGGAATTCCAAGGAAGGAATATTCATTGGATATTCTTCAACACAGAAGGGATATCAAGTCATAGATCCCAAAACTGTTGAAGTTGGAGTATACAGAGCTGTTCACTTTGATGAAGAAAGTGTGCACACCAACCAGAAGGGGTGCCACACCAAACAGATGACAGTGAAATGGAAGAAGAAACTGAGCTATTCTTCCACCACAGAAGGGATCACAGTGATACACCAGCAGAGGAAGATGTCTGAGCGAGAAGAGACATTAGAGCCAAAAGGGGCAGCCGAAGCACCAGCACCCAGATGCTGTAAATGGACTAACAAATGTGTACCACGAGAAAGACTTGCTTACCTCATGAGAGCTTCCAGACCTAGAAACTTGGCAAGAGATGGAAGCCTTACCCAAAGCTGAAGCTGAATGGTGGAGGCAGCCAGCCAAGGAAGAGCTGGAAGCTCTACACAAGAACAAAACTTGGCCACTGACAAAGCTTCCTCAAGGAAGAAAAACTGTAGGCTGCAAGATATTAGATATTCAAGAAAAAGTCAGACTCTGAAGAAAACATTGAGAGATACAAGACATCTATATATCAGCACTGTTACCAGGCCAGATGTGGCAGCAGAAGTGAGACACCTGTGCAGAAAAACCAGCTCGCCAACCAAGAAAGACTTGGAAGCATTCAAGAGAGTGGCCAGATATCTGAAGGGCACTGCAACCATGAAACTGAAGTTAGTGGCTACCTGAGATCCCAAAATAGTGGGATATATAGATGCTGATTGGGCTGAAGACACTACAGATTGAAAATCCACCAGTGGAAACATCTTCTACTATGGAGATTCAGTGATCAGCTGGGCAAGTAAGAAACAAGAAGCTAGCGGACAGTTGATATGGCTACTTGAACTGTTCAAAGATTTAGGCATCTCTATAACTGGGCCTGTCAACCAGAGATGCATCAGACTCGTGGAGTCAGAAGCGGTGAGTTCATGAACCAAGCACCCAGACGTGAAGCACCATTTCATTAGAGATACCTACCGCAGAGGACTACTCAAGATGGAGTATTGTCCAACAGAAAACATGACTGCAGACGCTCTGACGAAGGCTTTGGGCAAAGTCAGATACTGCCAGCTGTGAGACAAGATGAACCTCGTGGGCTGAACCAAACACTCATTGAGAAAGGGTGAGAAGTGGTTCAAGAGCAACTCCTGTTTGGGTTCTTTTGTGTGTATTCCAGAAGGAAGATAGAGTTAGGGTCCCCCAGCTGGCTAGGCTTGCCTACATTTACCTGTGCTGTTCTCTACCTAACTTCCTTCTGTTGCAAACTGATATGCTCTGGGAAGCTGACCTGCCCCTCCTTCCTTTGTCTTCTTTTTCAGCTGTCCGAGGAGAGAGGAGACATCTTTGTCTTTGCTCTCTCTCCTGAGCCATGAGGGCAATACCCAAGTCTGGGCGTTGCGCCTCCAACTTAGTTAGTTACAACTAGTTATGCCTGTCCCATCTACTATGTATTTCTATAAATAAAGTAGATTTTCTTATTTTACTAAGTCTTAGGTCTAAATGCAGGGTAAAAGCCTGCTACTTAGGTAAATAAATACTAGCGCACACACAGCTCAGACTGCTGAGTATCTCTGCACATATATTTCGATAACAAACCCTAAGTACACAATATATACCAGATCACCATTATACACATATTCATTGACATTCTCAAAGAACCAGAGTTCAGGTTCATATGAAGCCCTTGCTGAAAAAATAAACCACTAACTGAAGGTAAGGGGAATACACCTCTACTTCCTCACAGTTGACAAAGTTTACAAGCAGCCTATAATTTAGCAGTTTTAAGCACTTTGTATATGCTGCCTTACAGCTGGTATAGCACAGTGAGGAGGAGAGCCTAGCTGGGAGTCCAGAGTCTGAGTTCAAATCCCCACTTGTGTCTCCTGGGTGTAAACGGCCAGCTAAAGATCACCCCCACAGGGAGTGGCTCAGGGGTTATGTGCCCTGCCACCTGTGCAGCCGTGGGCAAGTTGCATAGTCCCAAGGAGCCCAGTTTTTCCCCAGCTGGCAGTTGCGGACAAGGAAGGGGCTGGCTTGTGCAGCTGTGGCAAGCTGAGCAGGCCCTAGCCAGCTGGGGAGAACTAGCCTCAGAGGGAGGCAATGGTAAACCCCCTCTGAATACCACTTACTGTGAAATCCCTATTCATAGGGTCATCATAAGTCGGGATCAACTTGAAGGCAGTCCATTTCCATTTTCATATGCTGCCTTAGCAATCCTTACAACCCTTTATAATAAGCCAGCATTAACCACTCATGCTGGGGGGGGGTTATGGCTGAGAGAGTTTTGCCTGAGAGGGATGGTTAACCTGCAGCCCTTTGTATGTTGTAGGACTCCAACTCCCATCAGCCATAGCCAGCATAGCCAACATTAAGCCATGATGGAAGCTGTAGTCCAACAATTTCTGGAGGACCACAAGCTAGCAACCCCTGGCCTAGTATGTTCCATAGCCTAGACCAGCCTTTCCCAGTGTGCCTCCAGATGTTGTTGGACCCATCAGCCTCAGCCAGCATTGCCAATGGTCAGGAAAGATGGGAATTGTGGTCCAACAACATCTGAAGGCACACTGGTTGGGAAAGGCTGCCCTAGACAGCCTGGCTCACAACTCACACTCCTAGCTATTACAGTACAACAACTGGAGTGCTGAATATGTATATGTAATCATAAATGATGTATATTTAAAAAGTATTAACACTGCTCTTCAAATAAAACTTCCTTGCAACAATGTTTTTAAAGAGTTAGAACAAATATGAATTATTACTTATTATTTATTTCATTTATAAATCACTTCCCATGGAACATCATTAAGTGAATTATCATCTTCACAGCAGAGGAAACAAAACAAAACCAATGGGCACCACGATAGGACAACTTCAGATCCCTGACTAAATGAAACACTATTCCTCTGGTCCCAAAAGGGCATAAGAGACTCGGTTGCAGGCAAGCTGCCCTGATGAGGACACTCCAATAGCCCTTTGAAAAGATCCTTTTCTCAGTTGTTACCCACCTCATCTCCAAACACAGGGTTGCCCTTGGACTCAGAAGTTGATCTTAACAATTGGTCAGGTTTATTTGGGAGCCTTTTTAGGTATCCAAGTCCCATGCTATACATTGTTTTAAAAGATACGACCCAGAACTTTGAATTGTGGTCTGAAAAACAGTGCCAGTGCAGCTCTTTAAGAACTGGTGGGATACATTCCACATGACCAGTCCAAGACAACAGCCTTTTTCGCCAGTTGTTTCCAAGAAGACTTCAAAGGCAACTCTTTGTACCATGTATTACAGCAATCTAATCAGGATGGTGCCAATGCATGAATAATGGTAGCCGGGCTTTTAAGTATATCTCCTATGTGGTTTTCTACATGCATTAACATCAACAGTTGTTAACATCCAAAGAGTTTAGCATAGATCTTGAAGTAGTCCCTGTAACTACATGTAACAAATCCACCCATGAATACACATATGTCTGTCCTAGGGTCTTACCTTCTAAGTACTCCTCCAAGGAGTGAGGCATTCAAACATTCTGGAGGTGAGAGGCGCCTTTGAACTTCTCCAACAGTTACTTTGTACTTTGAAGTTGAGCTGAGCAAGGACAGCCGCCCGGGTACCGAACAAAATACTTCACCAGTGTTCACAGACATGCCACCAAGGAAGCCGTCTTTGTTCATCATCAAGGAAGTTACAGATTTTGGAGGAACTGGAACTGGGGAAACAGAAAAGGGGGTGTAGGAAATATCACTTTAGGGATCTGTGTAGCTCAGTCACAAGACGGCATTTGCTCAGTCAACAGTCATTCCCGTCAATTCAGCCCTTTTGTTTGGATGGCTTCCTGGCATGGCTGAGACAGCTAGAGTCATAGGAGGCTCTTCATAGGGCTGATTCTTACAGAATTGCCACTTCCACATAGTCAGGCCCCAGGCCACATTAGCAATGTCTGAGATGGAGAACCAAGAGTCTATTGGGCATTACCTCAGTATATGAGAGCTGCTCACAAGGAAGGAACCCAGGCCCCTTTCAACATGATTATTAGCAGGGTGGGAGCAGCTGCGTGCAGCATGACTCCATTCTTCACTGCTCAGTAACATTTGAGAGTCTGAGCCATGTGGGGAGGAAGCCACACCATACCTTCTTTCTAGGTCTGTGTGATTCTACTTCCAGGAAGGAAGAACTATGGCATAATAATGGGAAGGAATCAATATCAGGAAGCAGCAACCCATAAAGAAGCCATGCTGCTGAAAGTAATGCTGGAAAGAGTCCTATATTGCCTGAGGTTCCAGCAATGAATAGAAAAGAACCACACTATAGACTCTTTCCATGGTGCTATTCAAAGGAGGCATGTTGCAATAGGCCCCATGCCAGTTAGGTTAACTTGGAAGGGAACCCAAACCAAAACAATACTTAACACACCATGCAAGTATTAGATGGAAGTGACATGGGAACAAGCTATGTGGAAACATCAACCATGCTACCAGACTTAAGATAACCACTGTCTGTGCAATTAGGAGCCCATATAGTTTGTCCTCCTGGGATACTAAGGCTCCACTACAATGCAAGGATGGATTCTCCTGAATTATAACCTTAAAAACACAGCAAAAAAGGGGGGGTGCATTACTAGTTGGAATATTGCCTTTGTAAGTCTGTTGGAGAACTCTCATCTGCTGTTGAGTTGGACTGGAAAGTTTTCTCCACCAACAGGAGCTGCCAACTAGTTTTCTTCCACAACTCCTGTGCCTTTTAAACGTCTATATGACAGCCCAAAATTCAGAAGGTTAAGGGTTCACACACACACACACACACACACGTTCACTGTCCCATGTTAGGACAAGATTTTAGCCATTTCTGCCTTTTGGGTTGCAGTTTTACCTACTTATTTAAATATTTATGATCAGCACAGGGCATAACATAAAAACACAATAGGCACAGGAATGCTGGCAGAAAAAAAGGTGAGGAACCATCACCATCATTGAGAAGTCAGGTTTTAGGTTTTAACCGCTGGCTCTGTGAAGAGTTCCAGCTTCTATTGATCAGCTTGACAGCAGTAGATTCCAGCTGTTGAGCACCAGTTTTTTTTAAAAAAAATTAAATTTATATTCATCTTAATTGGTGCATGAGCTTTGATGATTGCTTCAAATCTCCGCTCTCTCCTGTATTTATGTTATTTATTTATACATTTATATTCCACCTTTCCTCCGAAGATCTCAAGGTAGGAATCTTATGCCCTAAACTCTTACATAAAAATGTCATTTCACTACAATTATGAAGTTGGAAGGACCTCAAAGCTCATCTAATCCAACTCCGTGCTGCTACAGCATCCTTGATAGCTTCTGCTTTTAAAACCTCCAACAAAGGAGAGTCTGCCACCTTCCACGGCAGTCTTCCTAATGTTTAGTCAAAGTCCCCCATATTGTCATTTCAACCCATTGGTTTAAGTATTCCTCTATAGCAGCCTTTCACAACCGGTGTGCCTCCAGATGTTGTTGGACCACAACTCCCATCAACCTCAGCCATTGGCAATGCTGGCTGAGGCTGATGGGAGTTGTGGTCCAACAACATCTGGAGGCACACTGGTTGGGAAAGGCTGCTCTATAGCAACAGTAAATAAATTTGATCTCTGTCACCGCCTCTTAATTATCTGTTCTCCAGCATGATAGGCCACACCTGCTAGTTCCTTCTCCTGCACAATTTTTAGGATGGGGAACCCTATCCCTGCCTTACTTGGTCACCCAATTGTCTATACTACTCTCAAGTCAAGAACTATATATCTTTCTCTGGGCCGGTGATTGCTTCAAGCTTTTTCACAGATTACATTTTTAGAGCAGCAAGTCATGAATCTATTAGCTTTACTCCGGGGTACTTGCTGCAAGACTCCAGTGAGCTGGGAATGGCTATGGTTAACCCTTCATAGATTCTTCCTTATCTCTGTGGAAATTAACCCATTGTTTCTCTAAGCATGTTTGTAATTATGCTGAAGACAGCAGGTGGGTTTTAGTACAACCAAATGGTAAAATAGAGTATGTAACAAGGATTTGATTCTCCCCCCCCCCCCCCCGAGATCTACAGCATGACCTTCTAACCCACTGAGCCAGAGAAGTTGTATTGAAGTTCATTTAGACACTGGAAGTGATTGGTACACTATGTTCAACAAAAGCAGCTGGGTTTAACTTGTTTCTGGGTCACATAGGAAGTGAGCTTTCAGGTTGTTCACTATACTTCCTTAGATTATAATGGGCAAGCTAATGCAAAGGAAAAATACCAAAGTGTTGGGGGAAATGTGATGCCCAGAATTCTTAATAATGAATAGTTTATTTAGACTGAGCTGTGACTTCTCTATGCACATAAGCTATAAGAGATCATGTTCACTGTTAACAAGGTACAAATGAATACTTAGTACTTGTAAATATTTGTTTTGTTATTAGACAAGTACTGGTTCACCAATAGGAAAAGAAAGTAATCCAAGGAGTTGCTAAATTGGGAAGTTCAGCAGCTGGATAACTTTTATACTGGTACTTATTTGATGTTGTTTTTTAAAAAATACTCTACCCTGACTTGGATCTGATGAAAGCACTATTTGTTCTTTTACATATTTACAGCACAATCAAAATGATGGGAAGCCGGCAGGAGGGGGGCTGGCAGAGGAGGAGCTGGCAGAAAGCACTGTGGCATCAGGGGCTGCTGGCCCGGCAGGGAAGAGCCAGCTCCCATGAACAGGCCTACCAGGGAGTAAGTGGTCCCCGTAGGCCACCATGGGAATATTTTTACGGCACTGGCCTATTAGCCAGTGGAATTCTCATGGAGATTGGGACTCACTGGAGTGCTCTGAGGGGGACTTGGATGTCATGCAAGTCCCCCCTGTGGCTCCTCCACCAGCTTCCGTTGGCTCTCCGTCCACTGGGCTGGCTGTCTCCGGTGCCCCACCCCCGCAGCACCAGCAGGGTCCTGGCGGTGCTGTGGCTCTGCCAGGATGGGGGGCTTCTGGTGGCGGAGCCTGCCAGTGCCGGGAGTCTGCCAGCTCAGCGAGGGTCCACCTCATCCACCTCCCCCCACCTCAGTGCAAATAGGACTTGGATTGCACCCTTAATAATAGACACATTTGAGGATGGGGGATGAGAATCATTCTAATTCTATATGAAGCTCCCCATCTGTGGAATGTACCTGGTGCCTTCATTGACATGTTTTTTTATAAACTGCAAAGAGTTTTTTGCAATCAAGCATATATAAATTTTGTTAAATAAATAAATATTTTCGGTGCCAGGTAAAGACTTACCTTTTTCCCCAGGCTTTTGATAGACTAAGATGATACTGTTTGTTATTAGCAAGCTGCCATAAGCTCTTGTTGCTGTTTTATTCTTTTGCTTTTTATTTATGTTTACTTATTAAAATGTTATTAGCCACACTTTTCATAAAAGTATATCAAGGAAGCATTACAAAAAACATAGAATTAAAAACAGTAATGGAATGGAGTTATGAATTTATTTTTGTTTTTAAGTGTTAAGGGAAAGGAAAAGAGAGGGAAAGACACTTGGGATTCTACAAACATAAACTATAGAAAGTCATTTGGCTTTGCAAGTCCAGATTCTGTATATTACACTAGTTCTTACAAACAGCAGATGAAGTGATAAATATGTGTCTGGAGTGCATCACTTCAGCCTGTAGGTGAATGCTTTTCCATGTAAGGGGGAAAAATCCCTGCACAGAGAAAACTATATGTCAGAGGAAAGGATTAAAGCCTAGCCAATTCCCCCGAGATGCTAGGTTGCTTACACCTAGGAGTGCTCTTCAAAGAGAAACACTTTATCATGTTAAGCACCCACCTGCTGTCTGAAGTGGTATAGTCCAGAAAGATGTGTACCATCTCATCTACTACTTGTGAGAACAAGGTCACACACTTGCATGCCTCAAAATGAATGGCATCGAAGTAGTTAGTAAAAACGAAAGCCAGCTAGATTTTAAGGAGTCCTTAAGAATTCTTTGTCGCTATGGCTGCAATCCAATACATGTCTAGTCAAACATAAGCTCCACTGGGTTCAGTGGGACTTACTCCCAGGTAAGTGTGTATTGGATTGCAGCCTATATATCACTATACTAAACAGACTTTTAGCCTGGTCTGAACCAAGTATATCACAAGTAAGCAATTTTAATGGAACTCCATTTCCAGGTAAGTATGTATAGGATAAGGATTGTTGACCCCTTCATGAAAGTATTTTTGGCAGTAAAAGAATCAAAGCACTGGAGTAGGGGGTCTGCGTATTTTATATATACACATATATATGCATTCATTATATACACATCATCTCCCTGGGCTTCCTATATACATATACATACATAAGAATCTGTGTCTTAACAGGCTACCATGTACTAACTATTGGGAAATTGCCAACTCAATAACCTCAAGGCAAGGGATAGACAAAACAAGCTTTCCCCCAGGTTTTATTAAAAAATATTTCCTACTCCCACACTAAAGCACTGTAACAACCACAGAAGTCCCAAACCCATATTATATTTCATAGCTTCATGCTGCCTGGTATGGGCTGCAGAGAGATTTCAATGTAAACAAATGATGAAGTGGTTTTCTCTTATGGGAGGCAAAAGTTGGCTCAGCTTCGTATTGCTCTTCTCTCTCATATATTTGCAAGGTGTTTGCACTTAATGCCAATTTATTTTCCATCCTAGATACATTTACTTAGATGCGGATCCCACCGATTTCCCTCAAACATGCTTCCAATTAAGCATGTTGGGTGGTGGCAACAAATGTTTTCCTATCTAAAATGAGAGCTACCCCCTCAGGCTCCAGCTCTGCTTGCCTGGATATCTCATATTCTAAGGAGAAACAAATTCTCTCTCTAATCCCAGCTAGTTGTGGAATAACTGTGTATCCTTTGGATAAGAGCAACACACTTAGCACATGCTCAAAGAGACTTTCTTCATTATTAATATTTATTCTTCTTTGTAAAACAAGGTCCAAGGTGTTAGAATATTGTTAAATTAGCGGAGTGTACCTAAATGTAAGAGAAAAATCAACTCATTTGAAATGTGGTGTTGGAGGAGAGCTTTGCGCATACCATGGACTGCGAAGAAGACAAATAATTGGGTGTTAGAACAAATTAAACCAGAACTACCACTAGAAGCTAAAATGATGAAACTGAAGTTATCATACTTTGGACCCATAATGACAAGACCTGATCCACTAGAAAAGACAATAATGCTGGGAAAAACAGAAGGGATGGGAAAAAGAGGAAGGCCAAACAAGCGATGGATTGATTCCATAAAGGAAGCCACAGACCTGAACTTACAAGATCTGAACCGGGTGGTTCATGACAGATGCTCTTGGGGGTTGCTGATTCATAAGGGCGCCAGAAGTCACAGTCGACTTGGAGGCACATAACAGCAACAACAACAAAACCTAAATGTAGCTTGCTCAGCATTCTGTTCTGAGTGACCGTATGTGTGATTTACCTGACAGAAAGCAAGCGTTTACCTTGCTTTGAATCACTGAGACTTTAGACTTGGTTTAAAATAAGAAAAGAGTACTTTATTAATAGAAATACAAACTTGCTAGACAAGGCTGTAGCTCTAGCTTACTGTAAGTTGGAGGGGCAATGACCAGGCTTGGTCACTGCCCTCATACTTCAGGGGAGAAGAGACAAAAGGAAGATATCTCCCCTTCTTCTGCTGGTCCCAGAAGAATGAGGAAGGAGAGGATGGAAGTGAGGTCAGCTCCCTGAGTAAATCAGCTTACAACGGAAGGAAGACCGGTAGAGGAACACTGGTAACGACAGACAGTCTAGCCGGCTGGAGGACCCTCTCTGTCCTCCCTTAAAAGGTAAAGGTGTCCTCGCACTTGTAGTGCCAGTCGTTTCCGACTCTTAGGGCAGACCGGAGATTCGACTTCCTCCTTCCGTTGGACTCGAACTCGCTGCTTACCACTCTGCGCCACGGAGGTATGCATCTTAGGTATGCGAAAAGAACCAAATAGGACTTGCTCTTGCTACACTGCCAACACACAATTCACGTAAATCTCACAAGTCTACTCTAAACTTAACTTTTAGGTATATTCTTTCAGACCTCACTAGAAGTTACTTTCAACAATGTATTTACAACCAGTGACTTCCATTTATGTAAAAAATAAGGACCGGGATGACGTTCCCCTCCCCACCTCTCGAATCCGTCTCCATTTTACCACCAGCACCCTGCATTTTAAAAGCTATGGAATAGCCCTTGTGTCTTTCGGGACTTCTGAACGTCTTCCGTGATGAAAGAAGAAAATAAATATCAGATCAGAGAAAGGGTATAAACGTTAACACGAAACGAACAAAATCAAATCCGATCAAACACAGTGGAAGCGTCGCCTTCGGAATCTCGGCAAGATCCTGCCGCATTAGCTAGCTTTCCCTGGCCTTCTTCCTCTGCCAAAGTCCTGCAAGAGCCTCACCATGCTCCCTCCTTTTAAAAGTGGTGGCCTTCAGCCTGTCACCCAAAGCACCCTTATTCAATCCTTCGGATGGAGTTGCATCCTCACAACGATACTGCCCTCTGGCAGGGCAAGTTTATACAGGTTTCTCAGAAGCAAGTCTCACTACGGCCAATGGGTCTTGCTCCCTGGTAAGCGTATTTGGGGTCGCAGCCTTATTCTCAAAAGTGGGTCAAATTCCTTTGCGGACGACGTCCACCCCTTTTGTCAATCAAGAGAGATTTATCATAGGCATTGAGAGGTATGTAAAACTGAGTTCGCAGCTTCATAGATTTAGGTAGTTTCCGGCTTCAACGCATTTGCCAACGATCCATTCGGGAGAGGATGATCAATCCGAAGGATTCTGTGGTGAAGTAGGGCCGGCAGTACCCCCACCCCACGCCGCCCAGTCCAATCGAGTATACATGGCAGTCAGAGAGCCGAGATACTCTTCTGCCCCCCTGCCTTCAGCAGGACTTACTCAGGAGTAGAGAGAGGGCTTGGCTATCTCCAGAACTGCGACTAGGAGGACACTGCTGATCTCCCTGGAACGAAAGACTTCTATGAAGCCTCAGCCTATACATATTTACTCGGAAGCAAGTCCCACTGTCTTAATTCGGGCTTGTTACCAGAGAAGCATGCGCTGGATTTGCAGCCTCACCTGGAAGTTCAGCCCAAGTCAATGGAGCCTAAAGGTAAAGGTATCCCTGCACTTATAGTGCGAGTTGTTTCCAACTCTTAGGGTGACGTCTTGCGACGTTTACTAGGCAGACCGTATATATGAGGTGGGATTGCCAGTTCCTTCCCCAGCCTTTCTTTACCCCCCAGCATATGCCGGGTACTCGTTTTACCGACCACGGATGGATGGAAGGCTGAATGGACCTCGACCCCTTTTACCGGAGATTTGACTTCCTCCTTCCGTTGGAATCGAACTCTCCGCAGCCCAGCATCCGACTTCCTAAAGTGGCAAACCAGATGCCTCCTGGGACCAAACAGGGCTTCAAAGGACACACCTTCCTCCCCTGCCCCTATTTATCCCAGTGGCTGGATTTGGTTGGTGTTGGAAGTGGGACAAGAGCAAATCCTGTTTTGTTCTTTTGTTTATGTTCCAGAAGGGAGATAGAGTTAGGGTCCTCCAGATGGATAGGCTTGATTACCTTTACCTGCTATGCTCTGACTGACTTCCTTCCGGCTGTTAGACTGATATGTCTTAAGGGAAGCTTATCTGCCTCCTTCCGCCCTCTCTTCTCTTCTCGACTGTCCAAGATAGAGGAGATACTTTTGTCTCTGCTCTCTCTCTCCTAACCATGAGGGCAACTCCCAAATCTGGGCATTGCACCACCAACTTAGTTAGTTCGAACTAGGTATGCCTTTCCTATCTACTACGTATTTCTATAAATTAGCTTTTCTTATTTTACTAAGTCTTAAGTCTCAGTGATCTTATTGCAGGGTAAAAGCCTGCTTTCTTAGGTAAACGCACACACTGGCACACATGCATTTCAGACCACTGCTGTTCTCTGCTTGACAAATATACAAATTTACACAACAACAGTTGGGACAAATCTCCCGGCCAGGATTCTAACCCGCTCGGAGGTGGGAATCTACTTCCAAATCAACCTGTTGAGGTCGGAGCGCTACTCCTGCGGCCAACTGGGTGGTGGATCTGGATGCCAGAGTTTCTTCAAACCCATTCTCCGCATAAGTAGCCCATTCAGGCTGCAACCCCCTGTGCATACTTCCCTGGGAGTAAGCGCCATTGAACACACTGGGACTTACTTCGAAGTAAATATACATAGGATCGGGCTGGACACGAGGGGAACAAAACAAAACACACACACACTGTAAAAATCTCATCTCATCTGAGTTAGAAGTTACATTAGGAACCCTCGTTAAAATGAATGGAATTTGCCTCTAAGTGGATCCGTTTGGAATCTGGGTGTAAGGAACATTTATATAGATATTACTTGACTCTTTGGCCACTTGAATAATTAAAGCAAATATATTTCATTATAATTTCCATGCAGGGATCTTCTAGCAGGTTGTGCCTACGTGCTTCTTGCTGTTGATACAGGCCATTTGAAAGAAACAGCCCTTTCCTACACAGCGAAATGATTTGGGCAAATGTTTCCAAATACACCAAGTCTCTGCACAACCATATCCATTGCAATTTCATAGCTGCGGAGATGTGCGCTCTAATCTCCATTCCATCTTTTGTAAATTACCTAATTCTCCTTCTAAAAGCAGGCAGCGGGAGTAAGCCTCCCATGGAAGAAACTATAGGGATCGAGTTATCTAGATCTGTATAATTACTTTTACATTAAAACTATTGCCAGAGGTAATGCAATTTAGAGATTTCTGTTACTCAGGATACACAAGTTAGGTAAGTATACAAGAGCAGGGATGTAGGTGTCATAATGCTAAAGCAAATCACACCCTGAAGCTCATGATGTGTTTTAACATAAATGTCTCCTACAATTCTTTTCTGATCCAGGGGGATTTTATCTTGTTACTAACTGAGTTCTGCATGGTCATGATGTTATCTTTCAGGGCCTAGCCATGATGGCTATGTTCAACCTTTACTGTTTGAAGCAGTATGGCTTTGAACACCACGTGCTAGAGACCATAGGAGAGGAGAGTGCTCTTGCACCCAGGTCCTGCTTGTTGGCTTTCCATAGGCATCTGGATGGCTGTTGTGAGAACAGGCTGCCGAACTAGAGGGACCATTGGCCTGATCCAGCAGGGCACTTTTTATGTAAGTGCAAGCTAGTGAACCTATTTCCAGTGTTAGGACTCATCCCTGAAGCTTTTGAGTTAAATGCTGAGTGTCTCTGAGCATGGACAGAGTACAGTTTAATCCTTGCTAAGTCTGCATACAGTACTATGTACATCTGTTTACTTCAGTATACCCATTCGACTGATAGGTTTTACTTCCCAGAAAATATATAAGGATCGTTCTTCACCAGTAGCGTAGTGGCAAATTCAGAAGTGCTGGGTCCTTTCATGATAGTCACAGCTACATCTTTCACAGCCATGCCCCTTCTAAAATTATACAACTTTTAGAGATTAATCTGGCCTGATTTAAATACTGTTTTTTGCTTCTCTATCCATGTTAATGCCCTCTCCCACAACAATAGATGTCCCTAGGAGCTAATCAGCATGAAAGGGGAGTATGTTAGCTAGTGAGAAGAGTCTTCTCAGTAACTGACTCACCTCCTTTCATTCTGATTGGCTCCAATCAGCAGGAAAGGACAAGGAAACATGTTAGAAGACTCTTTTCAGTGGCAAACACATTCCCCTTTTGTGCTGATTGGATCACAGAATGTTGGAGACATAAGGACCCTGCTGAGACATGGCTTCCCCCCAAAGGAAAGGTTTTAAGAGCCCCTACACCCCAAACCACTACACCCCTGTCTCTTCACTTTATACTGAAGGAGGTGCTAGAATTCTGGACTGGTATAATTTCAAAGTGTTGGGGTGGGGGGCATTCTTGAATGCTTCTCAAAGTAATTCTACAGCTCTAGCACATCTGAGAGAAAGGTTTTGTCTAGCCCTCCCTCATAAGGGCTTCCATTAGTAAAGGTGTGTATGTGTACACACACACACCAAATAAGCAAGCTCTCCCCTACTCTGTTGTGAACGGGATCATTTCATCCTTGGCCACGGTTGTGGTACCTGGCAAGCAATACCTGCGTGGTCCCACGAAGTGGCTTCTGAAAATCAAACTGTCAGTGTCCGCCCTAGTCTCTCTCTCCCCCCCATTTTAAGATTATAACCTAGCTGGGTGCTGCTATTATTTCTCTCACACATTAGGGGCCGGGCGGCGGGCCCTCCTCCCTTCTTCTTTCCCTTTCCATTTCTCTGCAGCTTATCCACAGACGCGGGGGAGCCGCTTGATTTGCTGGTAATTATGAGCCACGACGCCGCTGCCTACGACAACGGGCGCTCGTAGGCGAGCGAGAGAGCTTTGAAACGACAGCAGGAAACGGCTGGGAAATGGAGCATGCAGCAACCCAGCGTGAAACTTTCCCTTCTTTACATGTTTACCATTTTCTCCGCATACATTAAGGCTGGGCGGGCAGAAAGACAAGAAACCTCGCTCCTATACAGCGGATAGCAAACGCAAAAAGGGCCATCGCCCAGCAACGCAGATCCCTCCCGAATACCTTGTCAAGTCCAGTTTTATGGTATTTCCAGACTGTTGCTGAGTATAGTTTTTAAAAATACATCGCACTCAATTAGGGCTGCAATCCCATATATGTAAGTGGATATTTTCTGGAGCAAGCCAGCAAGCCATAACCCATTTAGAGGAATCCCATTAAAATAAATTGGGGTAGCAAGTGGATTCTGTTTATTTATCTAGAAGGTTTATTAAAATCAGTTTGCGCCGAGTAAAGAGGGCGTTTTAATGAGCGCCTGCTTTTAAAGTCCCCCCCCTTTTTAATAAACATGCGTGGCGTGCAGGCCGATCCTGTGGGTTCCTACACAGAAGTAAGTCTGACGGTTTTCAGCTGCCAGTTAAGCATTCGAAGGGTACGTTGTGGCCCTTCGGTGTGTGGCACTCACATTTCTTTGAAGAAACTATTTAAGCAAGATCCAAAATCCAACTAAACCAGGGCTGGGTAGCCTGTAACCCTCCAGAGGTTGTGGGCTACATCTCCCATCAGCACTGTCCATTGGACATGCTGCAAGGAAGGTGGAAGTTGTAGTCCAACAATCTCTAGAGGGCCACAGGTTATCCAGCCCTGCTGTAGACGTTCTGAAAAAGCATCCCCTCTCTCTCACTCTCACTCTCTCTCTCTCACACACACACACTTCCAAGTCCGTTTACTTCCAAGTCAGTGCCCCCCTGGGCTTCTTCTAGAAGGAAAGGCCAGGTATTCATTTAATAAATAAATCTGCAAAAACAAATGTTTACTACATAAACCACTAAGGATACAGAGAAATTTATTTCCCAGTTTCATATTATTGTGCCTCCCCAAGGACTAAAAAGTATGTTTCACATTGAGGTTGACTACCAAGGCTTCAATCCCGTAAACTCATACTGATAAATCCATTTTAACTGAACGGAATCCTATTAATCCTACACACTCTCAAATTAACCTGGCTAGTTATTTCGATTCAAGCCGGTTTATGATTCCTTCCTAAAATACTACTTTGAAATATCGCACAGATTCCAATGGAACTGAACACCATGCAAAAGAAGGTCACAGCCTTCCATCGCTCAGCCACTGGAAGAAAAAGACCGAAAAGGACAAGAGATGACAGCTTTCTCGAGTTCAATGAGGCTATCGGACTCGGCTCCGCTCCTGCAGTGCCGTTGACGCGATAGTTAACATCGCCACAGATCTGAGTGAACATTGCCTGATGCAGCCAGTTGCTTCGGTCTGTCTCTTTACATTCCAGATTGAGATTTAGTTCCTCCCTTGTTTAGTAGGCTGGGAGTTGGTCTGCCCTTCTCTTGAGGGGTTGGAACTTCTTAGAGCGCGGTTTTAGGCAGGTGTGGGGCTTCTCCTGCAAATGTGTTTTAGGCAGGCCTCCAATCCACCCCCACCTCTGTGGCAGATCATCCCAAGTTATACGACTCTAGTGTTGGGGACCGAAAGCCAGGCCTTGCCCTTTCCACACGGGGTGAACCATGGCCTCATTTTGAAGGAAACGGTTGGGTGCGCCACATTCAATGTCTGCCGGGCAAAAGGGTTTAAGTTTTAACCCGCCATACCTGCACAGGTGCAGTCAAAAGTAGCTTTTCTCGAAGGAGTATACTTTCCAGGGATGCAGGGGAGGTATATTTCCTTCATCGTTCCTTGAAAAATAGTAGAGAGAGAAAAAGAGGGGGGGCTTCTTTCGTGATAGTCTTAACCAATGTTGATCTGATCACTCATCTACTCTTATACACAAGTTCCTCTCAGAATGGTTTAATAGTCCCTCTTCCCAGTGAACTCTGAGAAATGTAGCTCTGTGAGCGGAAAAGGAGCCTCCTAACAACTCTCAGCACCCTTCAGAAACTACACTTCCCAGAATTCTCTGGGGGAAGCCATGACTGTGTAAAGTGGAATAATAGTGGAATAAATGTACAGCAGAAGGCAACCCCCCACACACACATGGCTCAGGACTCCAGACAGACGATGTCCCCCTCTCTTTACTGCTCAAGTGACCGTGGGGGTGCATAATCAAAACGCCGCTTAATCGAGCCTTTTAGCCCCTTGTAGTATGTGCGGTTGAAAAACTGTTAGGTGTGGCGGGGCTTTCCCCAGTCTCACAATGCATCTTTCCGGCTGCTGGGAGGAATTCTATTCCCTACGCTCAGTTGCTAATCGGGAACCTTGCCAGGGCAGGGTTCACACATCCATTTTTCTCCAGCAGGGGAAAGCGTGTGTCCTGGCAGAAGGAACAGCGACACGACGGTCCAACAGATAACCAATTGACTAGCGTAGTTAACCCGGGTTAGTTACTCTTCTTAACCGCATGGAAGCCGGCAGTGCTAAGGACCCCCTAATCAGTAATAAACTCTGCTGGAAACAATTGCGTTTACATTAAAGTAATGATAGTTACAAGGCGTGTAAAAAGTTTATACTCAACGGTCAGGGTAGCTCACAGTTTGTTACAAAAGTGGCCTTCATTTCGACTGTACTCTGAGATATGTGAGTTAAGATCCTCTGTGGCGCAGAGTGGTAAGCAGCGGTAACGCAGCCGAAGCTCTGTTCACTGCCGGAGTTCGATTCCAAAGGAAGGAGGAAGTCGAATCTCCGGTAAAAGGGGTCGAGGTCCACTCAGCCTTCCATCCATCCGTGGTCGGTAAAATGAGTACCCGACATATGCTGGGGGGTAAAGAAAGGCCGGGGAAGGAACTGGCAATCCCACCCCATATATACGGTCTGCCTAGTAAACGTTGCAAGACGTCACCCTAAGAGTCGGAAACGACTGGCACTACAAGTGTAGGGACACCATTACCTTTTACCTGATATGTGAAGTGAGGATTCTAACCCGCATTTTGGCTGCAATCCAATACTTATCACCTCAGGAGGAAGCTCAGTTGGCTTCAGTGGAACTTACTCCCGGGGAAGTGTGTACTGGATTGCAGCCTCAATCTCAGAGGAGTGAGGGGGGGGGCTGCAATGAGTTCGCCAAACGTGCCTAGGCTCCCTGTAGTAAAAACTGCAGTCCTATCACCAGAACGCTGAGTTGCATCCCGACACTGCCAACCGTTACTTGGAAAGTGCTTTTGAGGATTTACTCCCGAGGAAGCCCGGGGAGGATTTGGCTGTCAACATGGCTGAACGCAATGGCATTCAAAGCCGCCTGGAAGGTGGCAACTCTCATTCAGGAGATCCGGCGTAACGCTTTCCGCCTCTAGACCTCAGTCCCGCGTGTAGCTGGGGCGGCGGCGGCCTCCCTCCGCCTGCCTTAATGGAAATACGAGTTAGGAATGATTTTTTAATGTCTCGTTGGATTTTTAGCCTGTTAATGTACCGCATCCCTCTCATTATTACTTTATTGATTGCTCATTGACCAGCCCCCTTCAAATCGTATTAACCACCCTCTGCCACTTTAGATGAGGAGCCGCTTCCCCCGCCCTCTTGTGCACGCAACAACGGAAAGCACCTTTCATTACATTCTCTCCCTCCCCCCCGCCCCGGCAATGGAGAGCCGGCTTGGCAGCTGAAGGCTGGCTCTAATGGGGCAGCTCAGAGGCGAGGGGCCACGGTCCCTGCCTATTGCATTAATAGCTCAAAGGGGGCTAATACAGAAAATTAGCCTTAAACGAGCTCTGGAGATCTCCAAATGAAAGAGCCATTTATCACGCTGGCTACCTCCACTCCACTCGTTTGCTCTCTCTACTGGGAACAACTCATTTCCTCTTAACTAAATTACCGCAGAAATGTCAGGCAGCCGAGATCGCAAACACAACGAGGGAGCGAGGGAGGGAGGCTGCGCCGCTCGCACATATTGTGTTTCTGCGACGGAGGCGAGCGCCTCAGCCCGGGAACGGAGAGAGAAGAGGGGAGGGTGGAATACAGACAACCCTTCTGTTGACTTCCGTTCCAGATAAGGAGACGCAGGGCGGAAGGGCGGAATAGAAGCCAACAATCACAAGAAGACACTCGAGGAAGACAAGCTTTAAGCCTGAGAAGGAAGAGCGGGTAAAATGAACAATTCGATCCAATGCACTTTTACTAAACTCCGTGGGGTTTACTCTCTAGCACAGCCTTTCCCAACCAGTGTGCCTCCAGATGTTGTTGGACCACAATTCCCATCTTTCCTGACCATTGGCAATGCTGGCTGAGGCTGATGGGAGTTGTGGTCCAACAACATCTGGAGGCACACTGGTTGGGAAAGGCTGCTCTAGTAAGTGCACTTAAGGCTCCAGTCCCTGTGAAAGCTGGGCTGGGCTGCAATCCTAATACACACTCTATTGAATTCAAGGAGGTTCACTCCCAGGTAAACGGGGTTAAGATTGTACCCTAAATCAATCAAACTAAAGGGACTTTCAGCCAAACTACTCATTGGTCTTTGGAGTCAATAATACACACAGGCGTGGGCAGCGCACAGAAATGAGGTTCGTCTTTTGTTGCTGCTGCTGCTGCTGCTGCTGCAAAAGGAACTAGACGTCAGCAAAAGAAACTGGCATCCAGATCCGAAAGGGGGGTTCCTGGGCCGCAGGTATAAGCTGCACGTGTGAACTGTCTGCGTCGAAACGGAACTGGGTGAGACGAGCCCTTTCATCTGCGAGGGCTTGTCATTCACCTGCAAGGCAGCGCGTCAGCATCCCGCAAGGGCGTGCCAACCTCCTCTCTCCATGGGGCCATTCCAATGGAAGTTGCCACCAACTCGATGTAGGCCGGAGTGAGGTGTTACGTGAATTTTTCTCTAGTTCAGCCTTTCCCAACCTTTGGGTCCCCAGCTGTTGCTGGACTACAATTCCTGTCCATTGGCCGTGCTGGCTAGGGCTGATGGGAGTTGTAGAAAGACGACAAGAAGGAAAGAAGCCGATATCCTGTCCGTCTTTCCTCTCCTCCCCCTCACATGAAGTCAAGAGGAAAGGGGGAGGGGAAGTGTGTCACACTGGGGCCAACGAGGCAATAAAAGATGACAGATATCGCCATTCCTTTCAGAGGCCTCGAAGATCAGAAGATGTAGGCGCTGAGGGATGAGCGGTCTGGCTTAATAATTTATCTTTGTGTCGCATCTCTGGTGGCAGTGGGATATTTTTGTCCTAGAGAAATGGGAACAGCTCTGTGGAATGAGGGAAGAGTCGCGCCAGGTTTCTATCCGTCCCCATTTAGTTGACAGGGCTGCTCTTGGAGGGGCTCCCTTCTTTCCCGTTGGGGTTCAGCCGGGAGGATGAGAACAGCCTTCTCCCCCACCCCAAACACGTCGCCCCCCCCCACCTTTTCCAGAATCTGCTTAAGTCGTCCGGCTCAGCGAGAAAGGAAAGCCACCCTTCTCCGGAAAGTTTCCATTGTAAGGCTTATTGCGAGGAAAACTGACATTCCCAGGGCTTTTGAAACGCACCTGTGTAGAAGAGGGGAGAAAATGATCGTCTACTCATTTGGTTTCAAAAGCGCTACACGCGTGACTTTCTTAGAGTAGTGGATGGAAGTCTGGACAGGGATGATAAACGCATTTATTTAGACATTTAAGTCCCACGGCTTTTAATGGGTCAGATATCCCAACAGGCCGACCCCCAACTTACTCCTAGATGTTTATTCGAAAAGGCAAAAGGAAAAGAGAGGCCAATGGGATTCGGTTCTAGGAGCGTCGGCCTACCATGCAAATAACATCCGCATGGAGTAAGCCCCATTGAACTCAATGAAGCTCACTTCTGAGCAGACCTGTGTAGGATTGCGCTATAACTGAAAATGCTGAGGATCGTGGTGTGTGCTATCAACAGCGAGATTAGTTAGACAAGCCTGTTCAACGATATGTATGTGGTGTGTGTGGGGGGCTGGATTCCTTAGGATTAAGCGAGACTGGGCGGATTACCGGGCAAAAGGCGGCCATAGAGGGAGAAGCCAACTGGTGTTCTCCAAACTCTGTGGGACTCCAACTCTCATAATCCCTGAATACTGACTATGTTGGGTGGGGCTGGTGGCAGCGCTACCCCTGCTAAATAACCTCATCCTTATTTTCCACCACCCTCCCAGATCGCCTTGGCGTAAACTGCAGTCCAAAACACACTTATCTGGGAGCAAGTCCCATTGAGTAGACATGTATTGGATTGCAGACGGTAGTTGCATTTGCTTCAGTCCCTTACAGCCGCGGCCCTAAATTGACTGATTTACTGCCGAAAGCTATACCCCGCCTTTCGATCAAATCTTCAGTTACTTTCCGCCCAAGCAGGCTTGTTAACATCCCACTGAACTCTGACTTCGGAACAAACTTAGGCTAACAGATCGGACTGTCCAGGAGTTCAGGGCGGGCACTCTTCACGATTCCAGGGGACCGAGGGGGCTCTATTCCAGCCAAGGGCAGAGGCCAGCGTAGGGAGGGCACATCGCAAGTTTCCTGCGCCCGGGAGCAACTCTCACCCAGGCGAGACAACGTTGCCGAAACTGGCCTGCAAGTTGGGCATCATTTAGCGGGGAAGTACCGAGAGAAATCTATGTACGCCCGTATGAGTTCCGCGGACAGAGACCATATCTACCGCACACCGCGCTCTCCGGCGAAATAAGCAGGCCGGCTGAAGAGCATTCGCACCTGAAAGCATTCGCACCGAAAGAAAAGTCACCATAAGTCGGAATCGACCTGAAGGCAGTACAGTTACAATTTACCAAGGCAGTAAGTATTCTATGGAAGATGACTGGGGAGCAGGTCCCCTCCCATTTTTGTGTGTGGGGGGCTTATTCCCATGTAAATGTTTACAGGTCATCCGCAGTAGATCCAGTAGGATTCAGTCGCACCGAATTCAGACTGACTGAGGAGTGTGCGCGCATGCCATGCATTGCCTTGTGATGAAAGCAGTAGAAATTACAGCGCCTGCAGCTCCGTTTCTGAGCCTCCGTATTACCCTGGGGCTACAAAGATCCGATTTTTTAAAAAAAGCCGCGCAATTCAGCCTTGAAATACATGTGAATACTTCATCCTGAACTCATTTGCTTAGTGAACAAGCTGCACCCCCGCCATTGCATTATGGGGGCAGTGCAGTGTCTGTGGATTTCAGTGAAAAGACCTCCAAGGTCAGTATCTAGGACGGCAGTCGCGCGGGTTGTTTGTGAGTTTTCTGCTAAGCGGGGGCGGGGCAAAGAAAGTCCTCGGAGAACTCTTGGAGAGTTTATTAGGAGTAAGAGGAGCCCCGACAATAGGGGCCGGCCTTTAGTAAGCGGAAAGGCCACTGCTATCATGCACAATCTTGCGCCGTTCAAAACTGGATCTAGAAATACTAACTACTTAGATAGTTAAAAGACAGCGCGCCCCTTTCTCGTCTTCGTTGAGTAAGGTCTGTTTAATGTCTATTGGCCTAGCGCGATGAGCGTCCCAGGCCTTCAAGAGTCTGTCAGAGAAATTC
This sequence comes from Rhineura floridana, assembly GCF_030035675.1. NCBI lineage: Eukaryota > Metazoa > Chordata > Lepidosauria > Squamata > Rhineuridae > Rhineura > Rhineura floridana. Next base: position 5,807,241 of record NC_084483.1, on the reverse strand, counting down.
AAAGGGGGGGGCGGGGGGGGGGCGGGGAAAGCAGCTGCAATACGCCCAAAATGAGTTATTGTAATTACATTTAATTAGTTTAATTAGTTAATTATTTTGCTTACAGCTGTACAAGAGATTGCAACCATTTGTTAATATCACATTCCCGCTAACAGTATGGGGCGAAACTGTGCTTACCCTAAATCATGCGTGCGTGTGTAGATTTGTATTTTAATGGAGCATGTGTGATCCGTGACACGCCCTCCTCCACCCCGCATTTTTCCTAATGATAAGAGTGTGTGTCCAAGCTCTGGGAAAACACCTTACAAGCGAGCTAATGCCACACCCAATCCCGCGCACGTTTACTCGGGAATTGTCTCACTGGGTTCAATAGGGCAGCCGCCACCACCACTACCCCCAAGTTGTGTATAAGATTGCGGCTTTTAGGTCAAGCAGCACAGAATAAATATAACGGGAGGCCGGAATCCCAACTGCAAAGGACCCTGGGGATTTTCTTTTTAGAAACTCCATTGTTCTGTGTAAAAGAGTATTGTCAAAGACCCCGTGGCAGTTCCTCAGCTCGACTTTGCTTTTCTGAGTGGAGGAGTTCAATGGCAAGATTGGATTTCATTCCCGCACCGAGAGAAGTATCTCACTTAGAAGCAAGCTCCTTTCACGCCACTTAACATCACTATCCCCCAAACATTTGCCTGGAAAATAGTTCCACCAGTTTCAAAGACACAGCCAATCAACAGCCGGGGCTTATGAATCCTTACAGGGACGGTCCTCTCGATGACTACAGTGGGGTTCACTCCCAACTTAAAGTGCACAAGAATATAGCCCGAGGCTAGCATTTTTCCTAAATGTGCTTGGGAATAAGCCCCATTGCACAGTGAGACTGCTTCCTCCTTAGGCTCGTGAAGCACGTGTTCTGAGGATCACGGCTGCAGTTCCATGAGATGTACGTTTCCTTGCTTATAAATATCGTCACCCAGGCAGGACAAGAGAAGCTTACTTCAAACCTCCTTTTTCAAATAAAATAAAATAAAACCTGTCTTTATTCGTCTCTCCATGCCTCCTGTTCGTTTCTACCAAACAAACCTGTTTGTTTTGGTCTTCGACATTAAGCGCGCAACTCAGTCCTATCCACGTTTACACCTGAGTAAGCCCCTCTGGAACAAGTGGAATGTACCGCCAAGAAAACAAGATTAGGATATTCGTGCTGACTTGGAAAGAGTGTCAATTGTCCCCAAACTCTGAAAACACACACACGCACTACTGAAATGTTTTTCATACCTTTTTTGATGACAGACTGGTCCAACAAGTTCATGCCGCTGTTATTGGCATCTTCTACTGACTATGAATACAAAAAAGAGGGGGGAATCACTATTCAAATTGACTGGCTCTCAGAATAGAACGTACACGTACACATAAACATATCCACACACACACACACACGATATCACGCCCGCCCAGGATCTGGAATTCCTGTTATTACCATTTATATTAATTCACTAGGGAAAGGAAGGTGCTTCTTATTAAGTGGACATGGAAATGAAGCGCTCCCAAATTAGACGATCTAGTAGTAAGGTGCAAAACATCTGGACTCCCCCCCCTTTTGTTAAAAAAGCCAAACAAAGCATCAATAATACACCGACTTCATTCCCTCAAGCTTTCATAGTAGTCCTTTATTTGCCCTAGCCAGACAGTAAAAAAATCACAAATGCGACAAATCCACTGTACTGAGGCTTCATTTCTGTGCATGTTTAGGTGGAAGAAAGACCTCCTGAAAATGCTTGCTCCCCTCTTACCCCTGTTTACTCTGAAGTACATCCCGCTGTGTTCAACAGGGGTTCATTCTCACGAAACAAGAACCAGAGAGTTCGGTTTTCCTCGCTTTGTTAGAAAGAAGGCAAAAGAGGTCGCACTTTCTCATAATTCAAAAATCGTTGATTTACTACGTTCTGTGTACACCGATTTAGGCAACCGGACCTTAGATGTGTTTATTTAGAAGCAAGCGTTACAGAACCCAATCTAGCTTACTTCCAAGTAAGCATGCTTCGGATTGCAACCATAAGTAAAAGCTGCAGGCCAGCAGGCACGCATATCATATGTTTAATAATAAATCCCTGTTGTCCAGCTCTTCGCCTGCTGGAACGACTTACTTACCCTTTCGGGGTGGGGGGAGAAAGCGAAGCAGAGTAGGTGGGATGGGGGACAATAGTCCATCGACAGTGTTACAGGCGACTGAAAGAGGCTGTCGGACAAAGCCAGGTCCATCGACGCCCCTCGAGCGTCTCATTTCCCCTTTGATCTCAGAGCCGCGCTGGTTCAGCAGGAAGAGGAGGAGGACGCGATCCTACCGCCCACGAGCAAGCAGAGTATGTGCTTCAGCACACTCTCCAGCTGCACGAGCAGATGAGGTCTCAAAGCGCGAAGGGCTGGGTTTTGTTTACTCGTTGCTTGTGCTGGCCTTATGAACTTACTCGGAAGTAAACCCCACCCAGGCCTGGTTGTCAGGCCCAAGAGTGGTAAAGCGGTGTCTGGACGGTACCGCTATAGGCAACAGTGGATGGGGGCTCGCATAGGTAAAGTTCGCCCATTCCAAAGAGTCCCTGCACATAGAAAACTAGCACAGAAGGGAGAAGACTAGCTTCGAATTTTTCATCATGGCACGGAGTTGTCTGCGAGAATTGCGTTGCAGGAGAGCAGAGCACCCACTCGCAACCTGGCGTGGTACGGTCCGAAGTGAAACCAGGCTTGCCGTCTTGTCCACGCGATCATGAGCAAGAGGCTTTCTTCCCGCGGGTTTGCCTTGCACCTTAGTGTGCCTGGCCTTGCGGCCTTAATTCCCCCGGGAAAGCTAATGACACTTCTTGCCCCGACCTTAGTAAGAAGTCCCCGTGGATGGAAATACCGTCAGAATCTTCAAAGATGCAGCGGAGCCCCCCTTCAGAAGAGCGACCCCCCACGCGCGCTCACCCGCCAGTCAGTTGAACTCTTTCCCACGAGCTGTGGAAGACCGAGTCTGTTTCAAGCCAAACTCTTTATCAAGGACCAGGACCCCCCTTCACAGTTATTTAAACAACCAGTACAAAACCGTTATGCTTCTGTGCTAAATGAAAGCAAAACAAATCCCCACACATATATATAAAACATACAGCATAGAAAACGTTTTGGGCTGGGAGTGTCCTGCATTCGATCCTTCCTACTTCAGGGAGCCGGATTCTCTGTCTGGGTTTAATTCCAAGTACTTTAGCTTAAGTTTTCAGAGCGCAGTCCTAACCGTGTTTACTCCGAAGTACGTCCTAGTGAATTCAGCGGGGTCGATTCCCAGATAAATTGGGTTAGGTACTGCCTTCAAGTCGATTCTGACTTATGGCGACCCTATGAATAGGGTTTTCATGAGGCTGAGAGGATTGCTGCCTAATTCGATTTAAGTTGATTTCCTATTGCATACACGGATTTCCGAATCTGTCTGCTTAGGGTGGGCACCGCACACTTGATGCCATTCCAGGGTTTTTGCATATCTGGGTCACACCGGCTCCTGGCTATCAGGGCTGCCGCTCTAGTCCCGAACTCGTTTACTTGGAAGCTGGCCCTATCGATTATTTCTTTAACGAGCTTCCCCGAGAAGTGTTCGGGGGCTCTCAGCTTGAAAAAGCACCAAAGGGCAATGAGCCAAACGGGTGGGGAGGGCAATGAGCCAAACGGGTGGGGAGGGCCCTTCAATCATGCTGGCCCAGGTTCATTCACTGGCTCCGTCTCCTCCATTAGCTACCTCGCTGGCAAGCTTAATGCGCCTTCACTTGGGAGTAAGTGGGACTGGCCTCGGAGTAAACCACGTTTCGGGCGGTGCTGTAAAAGAAGGAGCGACTAGACAGCTCCTGGTGCACAGCAGCCGATGCCCGAGAGAACGGCATAACATGTTTTCCGTCTTTACTGGGAGCGTTGTGGGGTGTCATTCCTACCCCCAAATCCCTCAATAAAGACCAGTCATCTCAGAACGCCCCGCGGCAATTCCGGGCGGACTTTGAAGAGCAAAGCCGTCAGCCGTGCGCCTCTCCGAGATCTCCCAGAGCTAGGAGCGGAAGACAGCCGCCGCCGCCGCCGCCGCCGCCGCCGCCGCCGCCGCCCCCAGGCTTTTATCCGCAGTACGTCGGCTCTGAGCAGAGCCCCACTCCACAGTTCTTCACGAATACTCCTAACCCTTTCCCCCTCCCCGCTCAAAGCTCTTTTTCAGGGGACAGACATCCTAAACCGCTTTCGCTCAAGCAAGAGGGCGGGTTGGGCATTAATCCGGATTAACTGCCACCGAAGGGGGGGACTGTGCTCTGACGGCGCCTGTCGGGTGCCCTTCGGAGGCGGCACGGTGCGAGGTGCTCCTCCTGTGCACCGGTTCCTCACACTCTTCGCTCCCCTCCTCATCAGCAACGTGGCGGAGTTGTTGTAGTTAATGAGAAGAGTCTTGTCTGCTTTTCGATCTAATTACGGCCGCCTGCTGGGTTTTTGTACAGGATATTCGCGCAGCATGCTGGCAGTTAATAGTCACAGAGAGGATCGTAAAGATTTAATTAGGACTGCATGCGGAAACATGGCGAGAGAGACGCGCGGGTGCGCGCCCACACAATTCAGACTTTTAATTACGAGATGTCTAGAGTTAAAAGTGCTACCGGGGGTTGCTTGACTTGGGGTGCTTTGGTGCAACTTCAGTTTTGCATCCCCAGCGCCTGTCAGAAGAGGCGGTGATGGGGGGGGGAGGAGGCGGGGAATGTGGAAGGCAGACGGGGGGGCGGGATTGGTTTTGGACAGTCTCAGCAACACACATTTGGAGAGGTTCTTCTTTTTTTAAAAGAAGGAAAGAAAGAAAAACTAATCGTCACCTGACATACCCAGAGCAATACACGGAGGAAGGTCACACTTCAATTCTGAATGGATTTACTCGGAAGGAGCCCCCATTGATTTCAGCCAGGCTAACATATCAGTATCACTGTGATCTTTCTTTAAATACACGACTCCGAAGTCGGCACCGTTCATTACAACGGGGCATCTTTTCAAGTACTTCTGCAAGTTTGATTTCTGCAGCGAGCAGGGGGTTGGACTCGATGGGCTTACAGGACCCGCGCAAGTCTACTCCTCTATGAAAGGTCCCACTGAAAAGGCCCCACCAAACTCAATGGGCTTATTTCCGAGTTCAGATGTCTAAGAACGCATCACCTTCAGGCTTGCTGCGACAAAAAGTATTTTGTGGAATCTCAGCCCGGGGCTAATCTGATCTACGAGCGGAAGTAATCTGTTGAAAATATGTCAAAGCCATCAATGTCAAGTGAAGACCCCAATTCTGATTAACATTACTGCGAAGTAAGTCTGGTTGATTTCAGTTTGATTTAGGATAGCAGCGTTAAATGGCAGAAATCCGAATACTTCGGCTGCACTTGTGAACACCTACACTTACGTACTTAATGAGAGAACAGTTGCATACTTCAGGAAATACGTCAATATTAACCCGTAATATATCACTGGAAAAAATTAAGCCCTTGAATATATCATACTTGCCATCATGAATACATCAAATTTCATTTTTAATTCAAGATAAAGGAGCAACTGCAGACATATTAATAGCATACAACTTGCATATATCATAACTATCTCTTCATCGATCTCCCCTTCAAATCTTAATTTATTAGGGACTTTAAGAAGAAACAAATTTCTGATCATCCACCTGAGACCTTAGTTACATAGGGGTACACTTTAATTACACATATGCACTCAAGGTATTAAACGAGAGCATGCTCGGTCTAATAAAAGATAATGACTGCTAATCATTTATAAAGTATTCCCGCGAAAACAGTTTGGCAATAGTGCTATTTATCAAGGAGATCCATCATCAAGCAAACTAAGAATCAACATCTAGCTCTAGTAGAGTTCATAAATTCAACTAAGGCAGGTATTAATTTTATATACATTGCTATGATGTGAAACCCGTCCAAACATACCATTAAGAATATACTTTACAGAACACTCTACGCTTACAGTGGAGCATTCGCATCTAATACGGTTGCTCAAGAGTAAATTGATTTGTTAAGCAGTCTTTCCCTCTCTTTAACAATATTTACACCCACGACCTAGCCACAATGAAGCACAGTGTCTCTTGATTCCATTGAGATTGGTGCAAGCCTGTCCCTTCATCTCTCCCACTGAAGTCAACAGGACTTAAAACTGCTCAGTTGTGCCAGGATCCTGGCTAAAGTTTGGAAGAACGCTCTCTCAACTGGATCGAATTTTTCTCCGAAATAAATTTCACACTAGGCAAAGATTGCCACTACCCCCAATTCACCTTGGCGGGCAACTTTCCGTGGCACCACAGTCACTGACACCTTGGTCCTCAATATTTTCCCTCGGAAGCCAAGCCCTGGTTATTTCAGCAGAACTTCACTTCCAAGAAAATTTGGGCAGGCTGAACTTCTATCTAAGGACAGCTTGGAAATCTTCCCTTTACAGGAGCGGTCAATGTCAGAGTTGTGGGTGACGTCCTTCTCCAGCACCACCTGTGAAGCTCTCACCTGTGGCTACCAGCAGACAGGAACGTCAGGTTTATTCTTACCCTTTACAGCACTAGCACAGATCTCAACAGATCCCCCTGCTAGGCCTTACTACCCAACACTCTGTATCTCTTATAACCTTTAGACTGTGCCTTAGTCTCTGCCAGGTTATCTCGATACCTTGTGTCTATGGGTATAGGTAATTCCCAACCCCCCCTGCAGCCTCTTGACTCTGAAGCTTACAGCCCTGGGTTTCTCTGTGGTACTGGATACAATATCTTTTCCTCCGCCGCTGCCACCATTTGATACAACTGTTCAGCCTTGGTTACTTGCTATCCACCCTGGTTTGTGTTTCCCAGCTGAAGGAATCAGGCTTTTGTTTAACCAAGAAATATTTATTTAGTATTAGAAATAACAAGATTACTTAATTACTTTGTTGACAAGCTTATGGTTTCATATATGTTCTGTTATGTACTTGACTTCTTACTAATTGCCCACATGTTCTGCCATTGCAAGGCTGCTCTCCTTAGGACATTGACTTGGAGCGCACTTCTCAAGGAATAAACATACATAGGATCGGGCTGAACCTGGCAGAATTTAAGGCTCCCAAAGACGCAACATACTGACAACAACAGAAACTTCTCCAATTCTCTCTCGACCACTTCCTTCTATCCACTGGCCATGGATTCCACCCACATGGCTTTGACTTGGTTTTCTATCATTATCTATTTTCTCCTTAATTACCCCCCCCCCGTCTCTACTTGCCTTATTTTTTTTTCCTGTTACAGTCAAACTCATTCCTGTTCAGGTCGCTTAAGCAACTGGGAGAGGGAGAAGCAAGCAGCATCCTCCCCCCCCCCCATTGAACCTCTTTCGTTATTCCAGAAACTGAATAAAACGGATCCCTCTGATTTGTTTTTTTGATAAACTTCTGGATTTGGTGTACGAGGCATATTGGATTATTCTTATCTAGTTTACAATGGTGTAGCCCCCACCCCCAAATCAAGTCACAATTGAGATAGACTATGCACATTTCTCTCTCTCTAGGACATCCGCTTGGAAGCAAAGCCACATCGAAAGTAAATTCCTATCAAATACCTCAACCCTCATCTTGGTCGCTGCCACAGGACTTCTTCTGTCTTCCAAAAACTGTACATTCCTCACAAATTTCATTATTAAGAATAACTGTTGCCTCTTAGACAGTTTCAAAGGGGTGGTTTCTAGCCTAGAAAAGGGTTGGTTTTGGGGGGGTGGGAGAATCTGTAAATTTACACACCTATCACATTTTTCGCCATTGTCAGCCAGCACCTGAAAATGGGGGCAGAACCCTTCCAGTATTCGATGCTATTCATTTTTCGTTTGTTTTCCAATCGTTATGCAAGGTGGGCATTTATCTGGTCGTCTGTTCCTTTGCATTCGAACTCAGAGGAGTCATTTTCAAATAAATGTTTGGCTTTTTTTAAAAAAAAATCTGAACACGAATCACGCCATGACTTTTATCAAGAAAGTCTTTTTTTCATGCCTTCCATCATGAATGGATGGCTTTCATCCATTCAACTCTAATGCACTCTCGATTAGGCGAAATTCGTTCTATCCTCTCCATGACCATACTTGGAGAGTCGCTTAAGTGAAAAACGTAGAATCCGGCCTGCCAAGTCCTTCACATCATTTGGATAGCTTGCGTCACGCACATAAACACTGAAACGCTCAGAATATGACGCTCCTTCTACTTTCCTTCATAAAGGCTGGTAAATACAAACCGCCTGAAAGTACACGATACATTATACTTTCTTATGACTGGGGAATTTCTAAGGGAACACCCCCCTCTATTCAGTGGGCCTGCTTTTTCCGTTTAATCTATATTTAACTATTTTTTTGTTCTGGAAGATTTTTTTTTCTTTTTAGTTAAAGCACTGATCAGGATAAGCTTCCACGGAATAAATGCAAAACACATGGGTCCGCGACAGGAAGATCCCTGCATCCAGAGGCTCTGTCTCCAGTGCAAAATAAAACAAAGGCACTAGTAGAAAAGAGGCGGCCTGCAGAAAATAGGCCGAAAAGGAAGCACCCTGAGCCCACCAGCCAGAAAGTCATGGAGGCCCTGTAGGGTGCTTTTCCCCACTGGCACCTCTTGCCACGACATGAGCTGCGCGAGGCTTTTGTCTCAAACAAGAAACAGCACGTGACTTTAGGACTGGGAAAAGGGGCAGCTGAAAATTAAGTCTCATCCAGACCTCTGAAATATATTTTTTGTATGTGCGGGTACACAGTGTTTATCTAGACTGTATGTGGGCTTGTCCCCGACTTGCTGCCTGACATAGTTCTCTGAAATTTTCTTAACATAAGAACATAAGAAGATAAGAAGAGCCTGCTGGATCAGGCCAGTGGCCCATCTAGTCCAGCATCCTGTTCTCACAGTGGCCAACCAGGTACCTGGGGGAAGCCCGCAAGCAGGACCTGAACGCAAGATCACTCTCCCCTCCTGAGGCTTCCGGCAACTGGTTTTCAGAAGCATGCTGCCTCTGACTAGGGTGGCAGAGCACAGCCATCACGGCTAGTAGCCATTGATAGCCCTGTCCTCCATGAATTTGTCTAATCTTTTAAAGCCATCCAAGCTGGTGGCCATTACTGCGTCTTTTGGGAGCAAATTCCATAGTTTAACTATGCGCTGAGTAAAGAAGTACTTCTTCCTCGCTAGCAAGGAGAAGAGACTCACAGGACTGCCAAGATGGGGATTTGGGAGGAGGGAGAGCAAAACTTTGAATTGCCCCCCTCTTCGAAACACTCTGGAATCCTGACTCTGCTGGGTATTTGTACATCTCATCGGCAGAAGTTCTTGCGGTCCCACCCCCCCAATCTATCCGGAAGTCAGTGCCATTGATTTCAGTGGGACTTACATCAAAATGAAAGGCGCCTGCGGCTGCTGGGCCTCCAGGCTCCGAGCGTGTCAGTGACTCCAGCTAATCTCTTGACACCGCGTGCGGGGAACCCTTTGGCCCTCCGCGTGTTGCTGAACTACAACTCCCCTCATCCCTGCCCATTGGCCATGCCTGCCAGGGCTGATGGGAGTTGCCTTCAGCAACATCCGGAGGGCCGAAGGCTCCCCACCTCTGCCGTACACCGATAGAAATCCATGGCTGTGGTTCGCAGCCCCATCAACGTCAATGGGATTGCAAGAGAGTTTGTCGCAAGTCCTCTACGCTTGCTGTCCACACGTTGCGGGATCTGGGAAGGAGGGAGGCAAACGTTTCCTGCTGGGTACCTTTCCCAAAAAAGAAGTAACCCAAGCCAAAGGCCAGAGATCGCTAGACGTGCACGCCGCCCGACCGCTGGGGCTCTGTTCCCCCACAGATCTTGGCTCGGTGTCGACCATTCTCCCAAGCGGGTGTTGCGGGATTAAACGTGCTGGGAGAGGTTCCGTAGCAGGGCGAGAAGGCAGGCAGGCAGGCAGGCAGGCACACACACCCGAGCGCCGGAGATGCTTCTCCCGGAAGGACTTACCTGTACGTCCTCCATGCCCGGGTGCCCGATGCCGTGGAGAGAAAGGGCGTCGCCCATGCCGGAGTCCAGGCCGTGGTGAGCCGAGTGTAGCAGGACGTCTGGCCGCCGCACCGCGTGGTAGTCCCGCCTGGGGTCCAGTCCGGAGAGCTGCGGCAGAGAAGCCCGCGGCTGGGGCAGTAGGGCGCCGGCTTCCGAGCCCACCTCCTGCCTCTGCCTCTGCCCCCAAGGGTGCTGCTGGGGCTGATGCAAGGGGTTCAGGGCGTAGGGGTCGTTGACGTGGGAGTAAGGGTCCTGGCTCTGGTGGTAAGGGAGCGGCTGGTACGGGGGCGGGAAGTAGGGCGGCTGGAAGTCCGAGGACGGAGTGTGGGACAGCGGAGGGGCGCTGGAGTAAGGGCCCTGTGACACGGAGCCCAGCTGCGACAGCCTGGAGCTGTGGCCGGGGACTCCATCGTGCCGGTCCTAGATCACACACGAGGCGGGGGGGGGGAGAGGGAGGGAGAGAGAGAGAGAGAGAGGAAATTTAAAATCCACTTTATTAAAAAAAAAACAGTTCGAAAGGTTTCTATTAAATCGCCTGTTAATAATATTAATCGCCGATGCCACCGCTCGTTTCCAGCACAGAGAACGCTTTACATTTCTTAGACCTTGTTTCAGTTCTCCTCTTGATCGCATACATAATAGCAGGATTAAAATCCACAACTTTGAAAATGGAGGAGGAACTCCCGCTTCCTTTCTAAAGGTTCAAGCTTCCATTGAACTCTGTTACAGCAGCCGGGATAACAAAAAAATAAATAAAATATAAATCTGGATTTAAATGAGTGCAGTTAAAAACCCGTTAACTGCATCACTAAGGAGCGAGTTCCTGCACGGATTTTCTGGCTCTTACCCGCAGTACCTCGCAACAAACCTGATGTTGTTCAACAATGTATCGTTCTAGGAAGAGTTTTTTGATTAAAAGAAAAACAACGACAAAGCACCCGCTCGCTTTTCAGTGACACAACTGGAAAGCTGCCCTTCTAGGTTGTTAGGGAGAGTTAAGAAAAGAACATGAAACAATATTCCGAAATATGAAAACCGAAATCAAAACCGAAACGAAAGTGCTGGGAAGACTAAACCAGTGCAGGGCCTTTCTTAATCTCCTTCTCAACATTCGATGCACGCCTGCTAAAAGAAAATATTAGATGAAAACAAAGGCGTGTTTGGCGAGGCTATAGTAAATAAAAGGTTTTTTTTTAAAAAAAAATAAGGCAATCCTTTATGTTTGAAAAAGAATTACGCTGTAGATCAATATTTTTCTGAATAGAGGATTGATTATCCGAAGCTATGAATTTCGACCAAAAGCAAAGACAACCCCCCATTCCATAAAATGTAGGTGAAATCCCCAACAGCAAAGGGTGTTTTTTTTTAAAAAAAGTTTCTCCTCTCTCTCCCCTCCTCACCCCCCACCTCAAACCGAGAACACAATGCAAAACTGAAGCAGCAGCTGCAAGCTTCCTCCAATTATTGTGCGAAATTACCGAGCCAAAGGGCGTTCAACGAGACAAGGGTGACTGAGAGAGAAAACCCGGCAGTTTGAAATCACAACGCGGACCCAACTCACCATGGCGGAATAGGTGTGGACTAACATCTGGAAAAAAAATTTTTTTTTAAAGTCTGGAAACAGCTAAAAATAAACGAGCAAGAGAAGTAGAATGGGGAGAGGGGAGGTATCAAGGAGATCTGCAAAGGAACGTGGTGCGCCCAGGAGAACAGCTGCAGGTAGTTCCGAGTCTATCCATCAAAACAAAAATTTGGGGGGGGAAAAGCCAGCCCCCCCCCCAAATGGGACGAGAAAGCTCTCTGTGTGAGAGAGATGTGCAGAGCGAGCGAGAGACTGGGAAGGCTCCTCTCGGTGGCTGCCCGTCCCCGCCCCTGGAGCTTCCAAAGGCAATCCTCTTCAACCCAAGGCGAGGTTCAGACTGCTCCGGTGCCCCAGCCTCCTTTTCCTTCCCTACAACGCCTCATAATAATTGATATTCATGACTATTAATATTACACGACGACTTTAAAGGGAGAATGCAGGACCAAATGGAGCGTGAAGGCTTTGCAGGCAGCTCGAGAGCTCCCCTCGTATTGTAAATGACGTTCATTCAGTGGAGAATTACGAGATGTAATCAGACGAGGGGGCTGGCGGAGGCAGAGCTGGGGGAGAGGGAGAGGGAGAGGGACGACCCAAAAAGAAGAAGAAGAAGTTGAGCGAGGAAGAGGCATAACTTCAATTAGCTCGAGCAGAGGAAGGCGTGTAAACGAGGCGCTGCTGATTTGGAGCAAGGAACTGATCTGGAGCAACGCTGGAGGCTAAAGAGGGGAAGGGGGAAAATCATATTTCCTTCTTTTACATTTAATTATGCATCCCAAATACGAATGAAAATCGATTGCCCTTGGTGCTTTTGTTCTAGTTTTTAAAGCAAATAATGAAAGGGCTTCTTTCATCCTGCCATTTTTTAAAAAATCAGTCAACGCGATTTGTTTGTTTACAGAAGTAATTAAGCACTTGAAAAGCTACCAGTATTACAGATTGTCGTCGTTTTGAAAAGCAGGACATAAACGGTGCCGAGCTTTTGGCTTCTATTTAGCCTGCTAGTCTCTCTCTGACGGCTACACAAACACACGTTTCCTCTGGCGGTGCCAAAAAAGCGCTCGATTTTCATCTAGATGTTAAATGTATGCAACGGCTTTTGAAGGGATACCAAATTTACAGTTTTCCAGGCAAAGCCAGGGGCTACAGGAAAACCTTTTTCATGTTTCCAGAACCCGCTCGACTGGCCTGACTGCCGTCTCAGTTAAAGTTCAACTTCACGTTCCTTCCTAAAGACACGCGCTCACTTGGCCGAGCCGAGCACTCCTCCCCGACCGCTGTTTGAGGGGAAGTGTCGCGTTAGAAAATATGCCCTCGTCAAACGCGACGGCCCGATCCCTTTCAGAGGTTTCATTTTATATTTTTTTGAAAGTGCACATTACAAAGATCGCCTGTATAATAAGCAGGAGAACACCATCGTGTACCTCTGAGTCGATACGGCTGCCTTGGGAGCGGCTCTATTGTCCGTTTCAAAAGGACAAGAGAATCCCGGCATGAGGATTCCCGTCCTGGCATTTCCAAGGACAACTTCCCCAGGTCTGCCCGGGGCCCCGTAACCTCTGAGGTTGTCGCAACGTACAAGGGAGCTGGGGCTCAACACAACCGCAAGAGAGCGCGGGGCTCTGGAGTGGGGCTCTGGAGTGGGGCTCCGAGCGGGGCGACTTTCCGCGGCAGAAGGTCGGGCGGGCTAGGCGGGGAAGGGAGTCGCTTGAAACGCGTTTGGGAAAGGCAAGGCAAGGCGCGGGGCGTGCGGGCGGCGGGAGAGAGAGACGGAGGAGAAGTGGAGCAGGAGTAGGAGGAGGGAGCGGCGAATCCCGCCGGTGGGCCGGAGTCTGCGGCCAGTGTTGGCCTGGCGGGAGCTCTGGAGAGCCCGGAGACATTCCTGTCGCTGGGCCGGGGCTGCCGCCGGCGCTCTACCCGGCGAGCATGCCCGGATGGGCTGCGGCGGCTGCCTCCCCAGAGCCGGGCGCTGGCAGAGCTCCGCCGACGCCGGGCTGCAGGGAAGGAGGGAAGCCGCGGCTTCCGCAGGCGAGGCGAGAGCGGGTCTCCCTGGGAAAGCCGAGCCCCTTCGTCACCTGGCCCGCAGATCTCCAGCCTGGACATAGTCACTCGGGCCCGGCTGGCAGCCTCCTGACTTTTCCCTCCCTCGGAAGCGAGCGGTCAACTCCGCAGCCCATCGCCCGCTGGGCGCCCTCACCCCTTGCTCTCCCCACCCCGAACCTCACTCCAGCAGGTCCCCCAAACCAACTGCCCCCCCTCGCCGCACTTGCAGGCTCCCACTGCCGAAGTCTCGGCCGCGGACAGGGGCAGGCTGCTCGGTTTCTTGCTCTCTGTCTTTCTCCGGCCGAGATCAGGAACAAGGAAAAGAGGGGCCAACACACTAGGAACGCTTCCTGACCCGCCTGGGCGACCGGCGCGGTCTGTCTTTCCGAAGGAGTGCAACCCGCCTCCCCTCGAAATCCGCGAGGAGACCGAGCAAGGATCGAAGGGACGCTGGGTGGCTCCCGAAGTCCCGAAAGGGGAGCTAAGCAGAGCGAGAAAGAGAGAGACTTTCCCCTGCGCCATTCCCACGACGCCTCCGCTCGCTCTCGCTCTGGCGCTGGGCATTTGGGCTCGCGCGTACCGAGCAGCTGTTCCCCCGGACCTCCGAAAGAAGGGACCAGTTTAGGCTGTCTCCTCCGCCGAGGAACTGAAAACACGGGATGAAAATGGAGAGAAGGAAATGAAACCTTACCCTGTTCCATACAAGGTTTCCATTAAAAAAATAAATGTAAGAATCCCTACATTCGGTATTAGGCTACATTTAATCGAATTACATCCAGATCTAAACAGACCACGACGTTGGCGTTGCTTCTTGCCATCCCCCAGATCATTCCCTTCTTTGATGCCTACAGCTTTTCTTTCTTTCTTTCTTTCTTTCTTTCTTTCTTTCTTTCTTTCTTTCTAAAAAGGACTCCGCTCTTTGACGTACACGGTGTCAAAGGCAGCTTCGCGAAGTTCGTGTGGTCCCTGACCGCCTTTCGCGCGCGGGGTTCTGTGTACGCGCGCCCATCTGTCTCGCGGAAAGAAAGCCACACTTATCAGCGGGCGCTTCCCCACTTCTCTAAATCTAAGGCTCTTCTTGTTGCCCCAAACATGCATCTTATCTCTGTATTTACCTCGTAGATATCTTCATACTTGACATTTTCGACCAGTTTCCAGAGCATGATGGCGGGCTGTTCTCTAGGAGGCGAGTGCGTGCATCTGAAGAGCAGATGTCTGGCTTCTCAGGACTTCTCTCTCTGTAATGATCCATCTATAATTGGAAATGGGGGACAGACGCCAAAGCCGACGGTCTTCTCCCATCGCAACTTATATCTGTTGTCTGAACAATAGGCGGGAGAAGTAAACCTCCGCCGCAGAGGAAAATCATTCCCATCTACAGAGTTTATACAGAACACAGAGACATATTGAACACACATAGGTGATGCATATAATTACTCACACACCCCCGATACACGCGCAAGTATGATTCTCTCTCTCTCTCTCTCTCTCTCTCTCTCACACACACACACACACACACACACTCACTCACTCACTCACACGAGATAAATATACTTGCGTACATTTATACATGTACACATCCACATTCGGAAAATATTCACAGACATGCATGGGTGCACATCATACATATAAGTAAACGAGTAAATGTGGATCTTGACTTATTGATCATAATGAGAACGTATTACGATATGTGTGCTCAGAGGGAGAGATATGTATTGATTGGTTTATATGTCAACAATATGCAAATAGATAAACGCTAGTAAAAACATATACGACTCTATATGCATGGTTTTTTTACATCCAGGGTCAATAAAAATGGGCAAAATTCATCAACCTCGCTTTAAAAGTATTAATTATTTGTAAGGGGAAAGGATGCTTCCCGCCACGGAGGGGAACGTGTTATGAATCGATGCAGGGGCATCTGAAGCCCGTGAATTCGGAGAAGGTTAACCTGATCTTCTATATTTCCAACATACGGCTTTAATTTCGGTCATTTCAAACGATTCCCCTCCCCCGCGGATCTAAAACCAAAACAATCCAAATATTAGGTACATTCCGATCTGGACACGTTTAATAGACAGCGGCCAGTCGAAACTATCCTGTCGCGAATAGTTTTTGCCTGTTTTGTTGTTTTACGCCGGTCTGTCCCTTTGAGCGACGGCGTCGCCCCTCGCCCCCCGCCCCCCCCGCCACTGTTCTTCTGCAATGAGGATTTTAAAACATGCGGCCAGGAGACGCGAGCAGAGCGGATTTTCTCCCCTTTGGAAGAATGTCGCTGCTCCTTGTACGGTAAGAAAAAAGTCTCTCTGGGGTGGAGGCCTTTCCCTTAGACTCGCAGGCTCCCTTGAAGAGCCTGCCGCCGCCGCCCCCCACCCCCCGCGCCTCCCCCAACTTCTCCACGGGACCTTGTACGACAGCAGATACCTAGACGGACAGAGAGATCGACATCTTCCTAAGTTCTTTACAAGAACGGAAAAGACATCGATTCGAGGAGGGGGGGGATCACGGTTCCGCAAAAGCTCTGGGCTGCCTTTGCCCCCCAATCAAGGGGGAAAGCCCACTTCCCCTCTTCCTCGCCCCCCTCCCCGTTTCCTGCAGGAGCTGGCGGAGCGGAGGGAGGGGGACTAGCTGGTGGGGGAGACGCTGATGGCGGGCTGGCGGAGCCAGGCAAGCCGGTGTCGGCTAGGAAGTTCTGCCAGTTGGGAGGCGGGCTTGGCGGCGAAGGTTTATATGCGTTGCTGAGCGGTGATGGAGACAAGGGGGAGAGGCATGCGGCGAGGGGGAGGAGGAAGCAAGGGCAGCTGCATAGGTCGAGGGTTAGGAAGGCCCCTTCCGACCCGAGCGAGGCGGTGGCGAATACGGAGTCAGCCTGGGGAAGGGCTACCAAAACCGAACTGAAGGCAGCCTGGGGATCTGCGCATAGTCGTGGGTGTGGGTGCGCGCGCACTCTCTCTCTCTCTCTCTCTCTCTCTCTGAGAGTCCTTTAGACGACGGGGAGGCCACTTGACGGGCTTTCAGCCCCATCCCACGCCTGAGCTTACTCGGAGGTCCGTCCCACCGCGTCCCGTGGCGCTTCCTCCCCAGTCAAGGGTGCCTAAGACAGGCGGCAGCAAGCCGGCCTAGGGTGGAAGGGACGTCCCCGCGCCTCAACCCGGCGGTGGGCTCGGAGGTTGACCGCCGTTTGCCAAGCCGCGGGATCGCGCGCCTCGCCGCCGCTGCGGATTCGTTCCGAAGCGCGTTTCGCGGCCAGCTGCGGTCCCGAAGCTCTGGCAGGCCGTGCTCTTGCGCGCTGCCGCTTTGGGAGACCCCGTGGTGGAAATTACGGGGCGCGTCTGTCCTGCAGTCGGGCTGGTGGCGGCGACTGGGAGCGTCCCGCAGCGAGGGAGGCGTCGCCTTTCGGATTGATCGGCTGCGGAGTTGGCTTCGCTATATGAACATCTGCTGAGAAGAATGCCAGACCCACTCACCCCTCTGCCTCAAATAGAAGGACTTCCCCCCTTTTCTGGAGCGGCAGGGGAAAGATGCCCCCCCCAAACACGCGGCTAGCCGTTTCCAAATGGACCCTACAAACGTTACGGATCAAAAACATCTAACTGCCTTTCTCCTTATGTACAACTCACCCACCGTAGGGTTGTTGTGACGCTGAATAAGATTTAAAAAACTTTGTAAAGTATTATTTTAAAAAACCTTAGGAAGAGCAAGAATAGTAATTCTTGTAATCATCATTTTTCTTACAACTGTTTTTCATGCTCTTTTAAATCTATACAGGCTTTGGGCTACGGTGCCCATAATTTGACAGAAATCCAGGCACGAACGTTTTGCATAATGGACCAGCCTTAGTCGTGCGGCTGGATCAGTTCCCTTTTGAGACGGCGAAGGGTTCCCTTCCATTTTAGTGAAACATTGCTTCTCAAATCGTTCAGATTCAATACCACAGAACAACATTTAAACAACTTTTTGAGGCCTACTAGTTCCTGCCTCAAGCAGATACCTTGGCAGTCAGTCCTACTGCAGTGCAGACATCTAAACTGTCGGGTTTAGGACTGGGATGTCAGGCAGCTTGTACCTGAGGATCGCGCATGCGTCAGTTTTAAGTCACTTGCCCGAGTGGGTTTAGCATGCCCAGGAAAACTCAGCACTTATGAAGAATTACAATCGGAGGAGTGGTCTTCCGACGGCCTGAATAGATCCTAAAAGGGAAGCTTGAAAGCAAAATGGCTGAAAACTACCATTTAGCGGAGTAACAGCGCCCTCTGTAGGATACTGACATTTTGCGGTAACCGCGGCGGAACAACTCTTTCCTAGACTACAAGAATAACTGAAAATGAGCTTTCCATGTATTAAAAAGGATGAGGACCTTTATGATGAATAAGCAGTACGATAGAAAGAGGCATCCTCCACATCGTTGCAAAGAGATTCCAAAAGGAGAATAAAGTGAAAACCTATAAAATCGTATATATTTTTGCAAACATGAACTAGAGATTGGGGCTTGTTTTCAGTGATATATTGCTAACGTGTTATTATCCAGATGTACAAAAGGAGCCTTCTCTTAAAATCGATGGTAGGTCAAAAATACACAGCCCTACTCATGGTGTTCGTCCACAGACGTTGTCTCCGCTGCCATCTGCTCCTCAGCTTTAAAAAAAAAAACAGCAAGAAAAGAAAAAAATTAATGCATTGTTTTCGGTAGAGCATTTTTTTCTATAGTGTAACTCTCTTTCTCTATCTCAACTAAAGCTAAAGAAGATCTATACAGCTAGGGACAGTGTACGTGGATTAGGATACAGATGTCTTCAGTTTTTTAAACAATTTATTTTAGCGCCCTCTGCTGGTAGTTACATAAACTGCTAGCACCATAATTTTCAGTTAGGTCTCTCTCCATTGTAATCTTGCGTGTGAGTCTTTGATTTCCCCCTTCCTTTCCTTTCATTACGATCAAAACAGACACTTTTCAAAACTGGCAAGCCTTTTATAATTGCATCCTATTCATCTCAAGTAGACAAGCTGTATATTCAGTTTTGCAGTTACAACTTAAACCTGCAAAAACAGGCAATGTTGGTGGGAATAAGCTCCTTATTGCAAAACAGCAAAGAAGTACCTGAGTGAGTGCTGCGTGCGTTTGAATCCTTTCCCTGGAATTAGTTACAAGGAGACTTTAAGCTTCAGAATAAGAAAACTACTTTATTCTGGAACTGCATAGTTGATAGGAAAAAGTTTTACATCTAGCTAACTAGCTAAATTGGAGATGCAAACATTATGTGCAGTGTTTTCCCTCATGCTGTGAGGAAAGAGACAGACAAAAGTAAGATGTCCTCTCTCTCTCTCTCTCTCATGAAGAAGAAAGCCAGAAGATGTGGTCAGCATCCTAAGAATATC
Organism: Rhineura floridana; assembly: GCF_030035675.1. Lineage (NCBI taxonomy): Eukaryota > Metazoa > Chordata > Lepidosauria > Squamata > Rhineuridae > Rhineura > Rhineura floridana. Next base: position 5,788,182 of record NC_084483.1, on the reverse strand, counting down.
AGTTAACACAGGAAGAAAGAGTTAGCAGGAGATCAAAGGATAGGTGTGTGCAACCTAGGAACCAGGTGGTCTATTTATCCTTTCTAACGCCATGCAGACTGAACCCATCACTTTGAGTTGAACCACATATTTCCAACTCTCCTAAATAAGTAAGTCTCACTAGTTTCAAGGGAACTTGCTTCCAAAGAAGGCTTAATTCCTAAAATGAGAGGTGCCCTATTGCCTCAAATTCTCATCAAACACAAATCTTCAGGAATATGTCCTAAGAATAAATCCTGTTGCAAATCTGCGTCTGCCATACAAGCCTAAGAGAGTAATTTCAGTGGATATGACCTCAACCATATGAACCAGGGGGTGACATTTTCACAGAACAAAAATTCAAATGCTGCCTGGGAGAGCTTCTGGGTCCAGCTTTGTCAGTGGTGGCCCAGGTAGCCTCAATGGCTAGAAGCACCTTTTACCAGCTTCAGCTGATATAACAGCTGGTCCTGGATGGGGACACCTTGGCCACAGTACTTCAGGTATGCGTAACTTGAAGACTGGATCACAGCACTGTATTCTGTATGGGGTTCCCCTTGCACTTGGTCTGGACGCTGCAGCTAGTGCAGAATGCTGTAGGACAATTGCTGGCAAGAACAAGGTCCTGTCTGCATATTATAGGTTCTGGGCATAAGGCCTGGCTCTAACTGAGCCCTGCTTTAAAGCAAGTAGTTTTACAGCCCAGCAGAGGGCCTGTTTATTCAGACCATTGAATCAAGTGGGACTTATGTTGAAGTATGCATAGGATCAGGAAGTTAGCCTCACTCATATAGCTGTATGATCTGTCTGGTTGATAATTTAAAATGCAACCTTGTGCATTTTGTATTATGATGTCCAAGATACACTTTATATCTTCCATTCTTGAATAACATAGTATTTGCCACGTGAAAATTAAGTTCAGCCGCAGATCTCATTTTCAGGCTCAAGCTGTCAAATTTTCTTATTGTTTGTCTTTTCGGGGGGTTAACTTATCTCATCTGAAAAGAACAACTGAAAACCCAATCTTAATGGTATTTTTTTTATATACAAAGCTAGCAGAAAATCACCAAGTGGTGAAATGAAATAATTCTATTATAGAGACCTTGCTCTCTCATAGGAACTTATTCATTGTTCTACAGCAAATAATTCAGAATTCAGAAAATCTGTGCCTACCAATCACAGCTAGATGGCCCACTGGTAAAATAAGTGGAAGAAAAGGATCAGTCTATATAATCTTGAACTGACTCATGTAGCAAAATCATCATGAAGATAATCCAGGGATGAATATTTTTCACAACTTGGCTCACACTTCTACTTGTCTCTCTTAAAAGGGAGCCTGTCTGATAACTTCTTAGAAATTAAAATGTATAACTTAGGCTGAAATTCTACACCCACTTACCTGGGAATAAGCTCCGTTAATGGGACTGCTTGCTCAGTAGACACAAATAGCATTGCACTGTTAGCTGGATTTTTCAAAACTGGCAGACAGTCTTGCAAATGGAGGCATTTCATTGGTTCTGCTGAAAAACCAGATTCTCCTCCCTACCAACTGTCATCATTCCATCAGGCTGCACCAGGGGGAGAGATGGGAAACAGAGCCATTCAGTTGGCTCTGCTGAGAGACCAGCTCAATTTGGCTCCTCTACTTCCTGAACTGTTAGTGTTTGAACTGGTTCTTATGAGAAATACTATGTAACTTTAAGAACTGGTGCCTAGTTTGCTTGTTTTCTTCTTCCCCTCCCCTCCCTTCTTCCTTCTGTGTTGTGTCTTTTTTATCATAAACCTGAGGGCAGGGACTGTCCTGGCTTTATTGAATGTATGTCAGTAGAGTAGGGTAAAAATATTTAAAACAAGTATCTTTCCTCATCAATGAGCTGTTGTGAATGTGACCCAAGACTGGCCACAGGAACATATACAAAGTTAAGGAATATCGCTGTGGTCCAATTAAATTAAGCTCTAAAACATGTTTTACAAACTTACCTAGGAGGCAAGTCCTACTGAACTCAATAAGACTTACTTTTGAGAAGACATATATAAGCTTGCACTGCACATCTTGATGCCTTCCATGGGAGAGAGTTAAGTATATTGCTTAATGTATGGTTTTAAATTGTATGTTGATATTTTGATGTTGTGAACCGCCCAGAGAGCTTCGGCTATGGGGCGGTATAAAAATTTAATAAATAATAATAAATAATAATATGCTTATTTATTAAATGTGAATCAGTGTAAAAGTTCATAACTTTGGTTGAATTGTGATCTTACTGTCTGAATATATCCAGGTTCAGCTGGAATAATTCTTGCATCCAAGAGGAATGCATTAAGGAAAGATACTTTAGAAAGCTTCAGTTTTCAAATGACAGTTGTTTTGCTCACTTAGCACAAAGACGCCTATCCACGCATCTAACGGGGCTTTTCTTTTGGACAAGCTAGATTGCCCGTCAGCCGTTCTTCCAGGACAGATGGAGAGATTTGCTGAATAGAGAGTATCTGTTCAAAGACTTTGAAAGGTAGACCAAATCCACTGGTAGGCACTTCCTTTTTAAATACTGGTTTTGGGGTGGCTACTAATGCCAGTCAAATAGAATTTGCCTCCACATATATATGGAGGTAAAAGAACTCTTCCTATCTGTATCCTGGTCCAAATGATGGCTTTCCAAAAGGAACAAGCAGTGAGGGCTCTATGTTGCTCTGATCTTGTTTTCTACCACTGTGGTGCAGATGGCCTTCGTGTGGTGCACCTGGGACTGAAGTGGTTTGCACCACTGCACAGGGGTTGGCAAGTCTGTACAGTTGACATCTAGCAATATGTTTTCTTGCTCCCCAGGGGGAAAGTGTCATGGCTTTTTCTGTTCCCCTCCTATGTTCCAAGTAATGTCCTAAAACGAAGACAGGGGCAGCATTCATTAGCAAACACATTGTCATTGATGTATTAAAGAGATGGGGGAGTTGGCTAGACCAGGATACCAGGCCAAAGCAAGGGCTTCATTGAAATGATTAAATGGAATGCATGATTTAGTTCTTAATTTATTCAATTTGCACCCCACGCTTTCTCCCAAAGGAGCCCAGGGTGGCAGACATCAACATGTTAAAACAATACAATATTTAAAGAAATAAAAATATTTAAAAACAATTAAAAACATTTAGAACATTTACAAATATTTAAAATCAATCCCATACTAATTAATAAATAATTAAATTACATTTATATCCCACCATTCCTCCAAGGAGCTGAAAGTGGTGTTTGTGGCTCTCCCCTACCCATATTATCCTCACAACAACTCTGCACAGTAGGTGTGGCTGGGAGACAGTGACTGGCCACTGAGCTTCTTGGCTGACTAAGGATTTGAACCCTGGTCTCCCAGGTCCTAGTCCGGCACTCTAGCCACTATATCACATTCTCACAGTCAGTAATTTCAAAGTTGCCACGGCCAGTATCTCTCCGTTACCAAATGTTTTCAAATTCCTCCTGAAAGCCTCCAGTGTCGGAGAGCCCACCACCTCCCTAGGCCATTAGTTCCATTGTCGCACTACTCTAACAGTTAGGAAGTTTTTCCTGATATTCATTCAAAATATGGTTCCCTGTAACTTGAGCCCACTATTCCGTGTCCTGCACTCCGGGATGATCAAGAAGAGATCCTGGCCCTCCTCTGTGTGCAACCTTTCAAGTACTTGAAGAGTGCTATCATATCTCCTCTCAGTCTTCTCTTCTCCAGGTTAAATATGCCCAGTTCTTTCAGTCATTGTTGCCCTCCTCTGAAACTGTTCCAGTTTGTCTGCAGCTTTCTTGAAGTGCGGAGACCAGAACTTGACACAATACTCAAGATGAGGCCTGATGAATGCTGAATAGAGGGGAAGTAGTACTTCAAGCTATTTGGAAACTATACTTCTGTTAATGCAGCCTAAAACAGCACTTGCCTTTTTTGCAGCCACATCACACTGTTGGCTCATGTTCAGCTTGTGAATGCTTGTGATCAGTGACAACTCCAAAATCCTTCTCGGATGTAGTTTTTCTGAGCCAAGTATCCCCCATCTTATAACTGTGAATTTGGTTTCTTTTTCCTAGGTGTAGAGCAGCCTTTCCCAACCAGTGTGCCTCCAGATGTTGTTGGACCACAACTCCCATCAGCCTCAGCCAGCATTGCCAATGGTCAGGAAAGATGGGAATCGTGGTCCAACAACATCTGGAGGCACACTGGTTGGGAAAGGCTGGTGCAGAACGTTGTATTTATCTCTGTTAAATTTCATTCTGTTGTTTTCAGCCCAGTGTTCCAGCCTATCAAGATCCCTTTGAATTTTGTTTCTGTGTTCTAAGCTATTAACTATCCCTCCCAATTTTGTAACATCTGCAAATTCCCTGCACCTCTTCATTCAAGTCATTAATAAAAATGTTGAAGAGCTCTGGGCCCAGGACCAGGCCCTGCAGTAACCCACGCTTTACCTCCCACCACCATCAGTGTTGGAGTGGTTGCCATCAGTGAGGGCTATGTGTCGATCCATACAAAGCTGCAGGACTGCCCAGAAAGGGGAGAAAAACCAGGGGCATCACTACCGGGGTGCGGGGGGTGCAGATCACACCTGGGTGACACCATGAGGGGGGTGACACCCAGAGCCGCCCCGCCCCATTGCCCGGCAAAGGAGCCGAGAAGCACTCTGGGTCCGCCTTGGAGGCACGCATGCGGGCGGGTGAGACCGGGAGCAGCATCGGCGGGGTGAGGGAGGTGCGCCGGCATTCGCAGGCCTGCTTCTCCGGCTGGGTGCCCCTCCGGCGCACGCCCTCCCAGTGGCATGGATGGGGGTGACTGGCCTTGCATGCACACGTGCGCTCAGCACAAGATTTGGGGGCTCACCAAGGGCCCCCCGGCACCTGGTCCGGTGTGTGCCGAAAGCAGGTGCCCGTTCGCTGGCAGTGAAGCCTGGACGGGCCTTGTACTGTCAGCCTGGAGTGTGCGCGCGAGGCCAGCCACCCCTGTCCATGCCCCTGGGAGTGCACGCACCGGGGGTCCGCACCCCCCCGCACTCCCGCTAGTGACACCGCTGGGGAAGACAACCTTATACAAGATCCCATACGGACCCTAAATATAGCATTTGGGAGATAATCTGTGAATATCACCTACATCTCCTTGTCTATGACTGTTGGAATATGTGGTTCAACTCCAGCTTGTGGGTTGAGGCTGCATGGGGTTAAAAAGGATAGGTAGAGAGGAGACCTCCTGATTGCTAGGCTAATACCTCTCCTTTGGTCTCCTGCTGACTCTCCCTTCCTGCTAGACTGATATGCATAGGATGTTGGTCTCCATCCATCTCCTTCTTTCTCTTGAGAGGGAGAGCAGACATCTTGTCTTTGTCTCCCCCTCTCCTCCAAGCATGAGGGCCAACACTAGGCTTGTGTTTGCATCTCCAACTTAGCTAGTTAGCTAGATGTAGAACTCTTTCCTATCAAGTATGTACTTCCAGAATAAAGAAGTTATTTCATATTTTAAAGCTTAAAGTCTCTGTCTGACTAATTCTCAGGGAAGGTGTAATCTTTAGCAAAGATTCAAATACACAAAGCTCACTCAGACGCTCAAATTCCTAATTTTGCTACTCTGCAACAATTCACACCGTGCATAATTTTATACACCTCTATCATGTCTCCGCTTACTTGCCTTTTTTCTAAAGTAAAAAGCCCCACATATTGTAACCTTTCCTCATGAGGAGTTGTTCCATCCCCTTGATCACTTTGGTTTCCCTTTTCCAGCTCTCCAATAGTCTTTTTGAGGTGAAGTGACCAGAAATGTACACAGTATTCCAAGTGCAGTGGTACCACAGATTTGTGTAACTGCATTATGGTATTGGCAGTCTCTTTACTAATGATCCCTAACATGGAATTTACCTTTCATCACATTTCATCACAGCTGCTACACACTGGGTTGACATCTTCAATGACTTATCCACGATGACCCCAAGGTATTTCATTCCTGGTCAGTTCCGATCCATGAGCATAGGAATTTTTGAACCCTTGTGCATCACTTTGCACTTGCTTACATTGAATTGTGTTTGCCATTTTACTGTCCCTGCACTAATTGCAGAGAGATCCTTTTGGAGCTCCTCACAATCCCCCTTTCCTTTTAACCAATTTTGTATCACTTTTGAACAATTTGATATCATCAGCACTCACTGCTCACCCCTATGAGCATGATTTTAAAAAATTAGCATGGTTTTCAAAAATGACACAGTACAGAAAAAACAAAGGAAATGCTTTTTTTGAAGATTACATTGTAACGGGGGAGGGGGGCTATTCCTTTCTGTCTGAACTGGAGTTTAAAGGAGATGAAAGAAAGGAATGTTTTCTCCACTTTGTCTAATTGTCTTTGAATGTCATTCTGCAAACCTTTCTTTTTAAAATGCAAATAGGCTTAGACTGTCATGAATACCAAAAGGAAACAGACAAAGAGCGAGGTCACTGTGGCCTATTTTGCCAATACTCTTCACATTCTATTTTGTTTTCCTTAAACAACAGGCTGGATTTTTCCATGCTACTGGTAGGTTTCAACTTCTGAACTACTCACCTGTTGCTGTGTTTTAAGCAACAGTTTGATATGCAGGCATTAGTAAGTGATTTTTATCCGGAAGATTTATCTGCTGACTTCTGCAGATCACGTTACTGTCACAGCAGAAATGAGGAACCTCAGGCCCTGGGCAGGGGGTCAATGTGGCCCTCAGAACTCTCATCAGGCCCACGCACCTCACCAGCCCTACATGTGTCTTTCCCTGGCTGGAATGTAGCCTTGAATTGTGATAACGCCTCGTACACACATGTAGCAGGCCCTAAGTCTGCAGGGCCCCCAGACTCTTAACTTAACTTTTTTTTATTAAAAAAAGCAAGTTAATTGGACATCTACAAAAAACATTAGAAAGAAAAAATATGGAGGCAACTCTAAGGTTTGGCACTCAGGAGGTAGCGCCATTGCTAAGGATGCTTAATCAGTTAATCGCTGCTGCTAAGCAACAAGAGGAAGGAAGCTGAGCATCCCCACCTGGGAATGGGGAGGTGGGCCTCCCAGAGCAGTGGAAAAAACAGGAGGTGCTCATTATTGTTGCGACTAGCCTGACACTGCATGGAGAATAATGGGGTATGTTTGTTTCAGCACTTTTCTCCACTTCCCCATTATTTCATTACGTCTCCAAGTGTGCTGCCTTTACAGTTGGCTGGCTTTAGTAGATTTTACTCAGAAGTAACTCTCCTGAAATAAAGAAGGTGTCCTCCCTACTGAGAAAAAATTGTGATATTGCAACCCTCCCCCATTTTCTGTGACTCCCACACAGCCACTACTGGTTTGCTTATCATCACAAGGCTGTCATTTATGAACACACAGTAACCTTAAAACAAAAATATGAAATACAAAATGAATCAGCAAATACAACCTTAAAATCATCAAACACCTTATAGCTGCAGCAAGCTAAAATTTCTACAGACTACACTTTAGCACAAGGGTAGTTTTTATGAAGGCTGGAAAAAATGTGTGAAACTGTACATGCTTAGAATATTTGTTGCAAATGGTTGTTGTATAGTCATATCTTGTTTTTTCTTCTCAGGAGCTCAAGGCCATGTACATTGTCTCCTCCTTCCCCCATTTTAACTTAACAATAGCCCTGTGAATCAGGCTAGGCTAAGAGTTGGTATTTATTTTATTTATTTATTAATTAAATTTGTTAGACGCCCATCTGGCAGAGGTTAATCTGCCACTCTGGGCGACGTACAACAAAATACAATACAATCCATGTAAAAACAATTCAAAAAGCAAACAGTATACAATTTAAAAACTGAATAAATCCCCACAGAACTACCCTCTGCCACCTTAACCCCTTTCCCAAGCCTGGTTAAAGAGCCAGGTTTTCAAGGCCCAACGAAAGCATAACAAGAAAGGGGCCTGACGGAGGTCAGTCGGCAAAGAATTCCAAAGTGAGGGAGCCACTACTGAAAAAGCTCTGGACCATGTCCTCCCCAATCTTGCTGTTTTTGTTGGAGGAATAAGATGCAAACTATTCAAGGACGATCTTGTAAGCCGGCGCCCCTGGTGCGAATGGAGGTGACTTTTTAGGTAAAGTGGGTCAGCCTCGTGGAGCGCCTTGAAAGTTAAAGCCAGGATCTTAAATTTGGCCCTAGCAACTACCGGTAGCCAGTGCAGTTCCTTAAGTACTGGGGAAATATGATCACGGCGGCGGCAGTCCCTAATCAGGCGAGCCGCCGCATTCTGCACTAGCTGCAGCTTATGGACCGTTCTCCAGGGAAGACCCACATATAACGCATTACAATAGTCCAGCCGGGACAGAACCAGAGCATGTACCACATTAGGGAGCAGGTGGCTCGGGAGGTAAGGGCGCATCCTACGAATGAGGTGAAGTTGGTAAAGTGCCGCCCTACTAACAGCTGCTACCTGTGCCTCCATGGATAGCTGGGAGTCAAGAATGACCCCCAAACTCTGGACGTGGTCTCTTAGGGGCAGTTGTATCCCATTAAGCACCAAATCTGTAATCCCCAGGTTTTCTGGTAGTTTAAAAAAAGCACATACTTAGAGTATTTTTGCTTGTTCTTATATATTAGCATTGGTAAACTCTTGTGTTTATGTTTTTGTATTTTGTTGTAAATATCAGGGCTATGAAATGTTGGAGTTAAAGCGGACTTCCCAGGAGGATCCCTACGCCTGTGCAGCCTCTGAGACGAGCTCCGTCTTGGATGAAACTTATCCAGTTTAAATTCAGTCAGAAGGCTCTTTTCTGACTGGGAATAATTTCTTCCGGATAAGGAAGAAACGTGAGATTTCCCACACAGCTTTGTTTTGATTGTTGGAGTCTGGAATTCATCAGAATTGTCTGTCTTCCAGCAGCTCAGACAGAGCAAGGATTTTTATGCTAGCTCAGCTGGATAAGTGACCCGATTTTTTTTATACGGATTAACAGGCAAACATCCTCCTGTCTACATTCATCATTTTCTTATCTATACAGCTAAAGAGATTTGTCAAAGTAACAGCAATTGAGATAACCTAGGTGAGGTAAGACTTTCCTTTTTTTATTCACGGAACTAAGGGGGAAGAAAATATAAATAGCTTATCTTTTTTTTTATTGCAAAAAGCTGACATGGAAAATAGCATTTTAAAGATTACAACGAACGAGAGATTTCTGATTGGAAGAGATAAGAAATCTTTTTGATTTATGGCTGGGACTATTTTTCCTGATCTACTTTTTTTTTGACGAATCTGCTCATTCTCTCTGCTACTAGCTATTTCGACGCTGTGAACTAAAGCCGTTCTTACACTTCCGGGCAGATAAGAGATAAGGGCTGTCTAGCGTGTGACGTTAGTTGGTTGGAAAGATTAACTCCTTTGTAACTGGCTAAAGAAATAAGCTGCTCTTTGTTTGGGACATTGAAAATTGAAGGAGTTTTGTTCCTTTGGCTTTAAGAATGACAATTAAGAAGATCATGGATGTACAAGAAGGGACTTTATCTCTAGACATGTTTCAGAAAATAATGAATGGGATTAACTCAATAAAACAAGAACTGAGAAATAATAGACAAGCGTGGAGAATTGAATTTCACGAAATGAGACAGGAGCTGAAAGAAACTCAGGATTCTATGAGAAAGGAGAATAAAGATAGATCTGGAAAACAAAAAAAGGATGAAAGAGAAATTAAAGGCAAGGTTCAAACTATGGAGATTGGCTTAATTATGGACATGAAAAAAGATTTGGATTTCCTGGCTGTGATGGATCCTGGAGACAAATATTACAGTTTGGAATTCAGCGCTGTCCCTGAAGGAATTGAAGAGATTGGAGATAAAGATATTATCGGTTCAAAAAAATTCCTGGACTGGAAGGATTTGATGGAACTTGAAATGGAGAAAGTTAACAGAATTAATCCCTGTTTTGTGTCAATGGAAAAACCTTCAAGAGATGTACTAGTGTATCATGTGGAAAAGAGGAACAGAGATGCGGCTTTGCAACAATACTTCAGTGATACGTTTGGATTTGATGGCAAGAAAATATCTGTGATGGAGGAAATTCCTATCAGACTTTTATTATATGACTATGACAGCAAGATTTTTGGGTGCGTAAAGATGGAAGATGGAAGATGGAAGATGGACCCAATATGGATAATGACAGAAGAGCGATTTAAAATTACTGGACTTAGTAGATTTGATGAGTTGGATTAATTGATATGTTTATTTAGTAAAAAAATTGATTGATATATATCTCAAGGATTGGAAACTTCTCTTTGACTTTTTGTGGAAGATTAAAATGATAGGATGTTAATGAGATTTGAAACCAACTAAGATAACCGCTGGAGGAAGGTGATTTTATAATCTATTAAGAGATAGGTTTGTTATATATTATAGATTTATAGCTGAACTATGACAAATCGGAAGTCAATATTCTTTCTTTTTTATATATATATACATATATATATATATATGTTTCTTTTTGTATTGTACTAGTTATTGATTTGTGTTGTTTTCTTTTTGTATTGTTTTGGTTTTGAAAATTGGAATAAAAATTAATTGAAAAAAAAAAGAAATGTTGGAGTTAAAGCAAAGGGGGGCTGCTTTTCTGCGTTGGTACATATTTATTTTTCTTTGCATGATCTGTGAATGATTATCTAGTAGTATCTTGCTTTTCTTCCCAGCGGCTCAGGGCTGTGTACATTATCCTCCCCTCCCCCCTTTTATCTTTGCAACAGCCCCGTGAGTTAGGCTAGACCCCAGTGCTCTTCAACTGGTTCAGACCCAAACTCTCTGACTCCCAACCGCCAGCATGGGAACCACTCTCATATTTTCACTTTTGATATTTAATAATGCACATTATTAATGCTAAAATGGCAATTCACAGAAAACATTCACACAAAATGGCAATTCAGTATACATACGGTTGCATTCAGCTAAGTCCTACTCAGAGTACATCCACTGAAATTGATGAACCTAAGTTAGTCATGTGTATTAACTTCAGTGGGTCCACACTGCGTAGGACTAGCACTGAATGCCACCTATAATATTACCTTAACATTACTACTGTGATTTTTACACTTGACCTTAGCCAGAAAACCAGAAGTTATTGAAAAGTCACTCACAATTGCAGTGGGACACCTAGGCATATTTGTTCTTCCAGATTTCATTCCGGTGAAGGGTGTGATTAGAAAGGCTAACTCACAGCTCAGTTCCTATAGCTAAATTGGTTTTGTTTTGTTTTGAGGGTCACCATTGTTGGGAAGCCTTCCTCAAAAAGATAGGTGCTGCTGAATGGCAGCAGATGGACGATAGCTTCACTTCCCAATTCTAGGTATTCCTTACTAGCTGAAATCGAAAACTTTGGTAATCTTAGTTGTTGACATAGAACTGTTAAGCTTGTGTCACAACAGACTTCAAGAAATCGTGTCCGCAACTTGTATCTTTACTCCAGTGACTCTGGGCAACCAGAATGATCAAGGGGATGGAGCGACTCCCTTACGAGGAAAGGTTGCAGCATTTGGGGCTTTTTAGTTTAGAGAAAAGGCGGGTCAGAGGAGACATGATAGAAGTGTATAAAATTATGCATGGCATTGAGAAAGTGGATAGAGAAAAGTTCTTCTCCCTCTCTCTCTTTTTTTTTTTTTGCAGTTGAAAACCAATAGCTTTTTATTATTCTCACAATCAATTGATATGCATACTTGTTCAGAAAACTGTGAATTATCTTTTTTTTTACAATAATTTTTATTCAAATTTTCATAAAACAAACAAAACAAAATCATAAAACATTCAAAGACAAAAAACAAAACAAAACAAAAACGATTAAACAAAAAAATAAAATGTTGACTTCCCATTTGTCGCAGATCAAATCAGTTATAGGTCTACAATATATAACAATCCTGTCTCTTAAATTATATTATAAAATCACTTTCCTCCAGTAGTTATCTTAATTAATCATCAAATCTCATAAACATTACTTTATTCTTTCCACAAAAAGTCAAAGAGAGGTTTCAATTCTTTAAGAAATATATCTATCAATTTTTCTCCAAATAAACATGTCGATTAATCCATCTCGTTAATAATAATCATCATCTTATTGTCATAACCATAGTCCAAATAAACATATCGATTAATCCATCTCATCAAAATCTATTAGGTCCAATAATTTCAATAGCCATTATTCCATTATCCATATTAATTCCATCTTCCATCTTCAATAGTCCTGTTAAGTCCAGTAATTTCAGTGTCCAATCTTCCATTATCAGTATTCCATAATAATCTTGCTGTCATAGCCATAGTCATATAATAAGAGTCTGATGGGAATTTCCTCTATCCCAAATACTTTCTTGCCATCGATTCTGAATAAGTTGCTGAAATATTGTTGTAAAGTCATATCTCTGTTCTTCTTTTTTACAAAATGCACTGGCTCATCTCTTGAGAGTTTTTCCATTGTCACATGGCTGCAGTTAATTCCATAGATTTTCTCTATATCAAGCTCCATCACGTCATTCCAGTCCAGAAGATTATCCAAGCCATTGATAACTTTATCTCTAATATCTTCATTAATTTCTTCAGAGATAACGTTAAATTCCAAACAGTAGATTTTATTTCTAATATCCATAAACTCCAGATCTTTTTCCAATTCCACATTTGTTCCAATCTCCAGGGCTTGTATCTTCCCTTTATTTTTTCTTTTCTCATCTCTGATCTCATTCTCCTCTCTCACAGGATCCCCTATTTCTTTAAGCTCCTGCGTCATTTTGCTCAGTTCAATTTTCAGCTCCTTACTACCCTGTCGCAGGGTTTGTTTCGTTATCTCAATCTCATCCATTATTTTCTGAAACATAATTACTTCCAGATTCTCAGCCACTTTCTTGATTGCCATTTTTAAAACCACGAAAACAAAACAAAACAAAAATAAAGAAGAACCACTTCTTATTTCAGCAACAATTGGGTTAATATTCCAGGCTTGATGACATCACAGTATAAACAGAGCAGCCTGCCTTATCTCTCTATGTTCAAGAATACAAAACAAATTTAGTTCCCAGCATCAAAACAGTTAGTGGCGTTGTGAAGAAGCAGATTCGTCAAAATAAAATAGACCAAAAAGAGAATAGTCCCAGACAATATAATGTTCCAAAGTTCATATTTTTTATTTTTTTCCTCCTCGGAATAGAAATCCCTCTTCTGTTTATATCTTTAGAATGCACTTCCAGGACAGCTTTTTGCAATAGAAACAGAGATAAGCTGTTAATTTCGTGAATAACAGAGAAGAGTTATAGCTCACCCAGAAGTTCTTTAAAGCTGATTCATTTGACAAATCTCTTTTTGCTGCAACAATTTAAACCAAGTAAAAAAAAGAATAGAAAGAAAGAAGGGTGCTTGCCTGTTAGTCCTTTTTCTCTTTGAAGAAAAGATAAACGTATCGCATTAATCAGATAGAGCTGGTTCGGAAGTCCGTCCGGCATTGCTGGCTGGACGTTTTCTCATAAATTAATGAAATCCAGTCCTCCCAACAAAAACAGGCTTTTGAGGTTGATCTCTACGTTTCTCCCTGCCCGGGAGAAATTTCATCAGTCAAAAAAAAAATGTTCTGACTGATTTATATCTGAATAAGCTTCTTCTGAGGCGGGAGCCCATCTCAAACGCAGCCACAAGCGAAGTCACCCTTCCCGGAAGTCCTTCTCCCTCTCTCATAATACGAGAACTCGTGGACATTCAAAGAAGCTGAATGTTGGAAGATTCAGGACAGACAAAAGGAAGTACTTCTTTACTCAGTGCATAGTTAAACTATGGAATTTGCTCCCACAAGATGCAGTAATGGCCACCAGCTTGGACGGCTTTAAAAGAAGATTATACAAATTCATGGAGGACAGGGCTATCAATGGCTACTAGCCATGATGGCTGTGCTCTGCCACCCTAGTCAGAGGCAGGATGCTTCTGAAAACCAGTTGCCGGAAGCCTCAGGAGGGGAGAGTGTTCTTGCACTCGGGTCCTGCTTGCGGGCTTCCCCAGGCACTTGGTTGGCCACTGTGAGAACAGGATGCTGGACTAGATGGGCCACTGGCCTGATCCAGCAGGCTCTTCTTATGTTCTTATGTATCCACAGTGAATGATGACTGTATCCACTGTATACCCTCATGTAAATTGTCGGGGGGAATAGGCACTGAATTGTTCAATTAATTGCATGAAATCTCCTTTTATAGTTGTGGTTTCTTACCCCCAAAGCATGCATGGTATCCAAAAGGATTCAACTCTGCTTTGTCTTCTGTATCTCCTCTTGCTTTCTATTACTTTTGCCACCTTCTTTCTTCCTCTCACCTGCTGGTGCCTTTTTCTGTCCCTACCTTCTTGCTCTTTTTGTCCTCTGTCACCTGTCTTCCCTTTGTTTTTCTCTTGTCACTTTGCCTCCTTCGGGCACTTTCTTAGTTCTTCTTATGTTGCCACACTGTCCCTTCTCACCTTCTTTCATAATTCTTTGTGGCCTTTTGCCTTTTCCTCTCTCTGTTGATATCTTCTTCCATCTTCCTGCATTTCAGTCTTTTCTTTCTCTTGTTGGAAGTGTGGCAACAGCAACTCCTGTTTGGGGTTTTTTTTTTTTTTGTATTCCAGAAGGAAGATAGAGTTAAGGTCCTCCAGGTGGCTAGGCTTGCCTATCTTTACCTGTGCTGTCCTCTACCTGACTTCCTTCCATTGTAAATTGATATGCTCTGGGAAGCTGACTTGCCCCTCCTTCCTTTGTCTTCTTCTTTGACTGTCCGAGGAGAGAGGAGACATCTCTGTCTTTGCTCTCTCTCCTAAGTCATGAGGGCAATACCCACGTCTGGGCATTGCGCCTCCAACTTAGTTAGAACTAGGTATGCCTTTCCTATCTACTATGTATTTCTATAAATAAAGTAGCTTGTTCTTATTTTACTAAGTCTTAAGTCTCAGTGATCTCAATGCAGGGTAAAAGCCTGCTGCTTAGGTAAATGTACACACTGGCACATACGCAGCTCAGAGCATATACAAATTTCCATAACATCTCTCACCTTCCTCTGCTTTCTTTCACCTGCTGTCGTTGCCTTTCCTATAAGCATTCAGGGCCGTTCCATTGCACTTCCATGTTCAGAACAGAAACAGTCACCTCTCCATTTTCCCTCATGCTCTGAAAACTACCCAGCCCCCCAGCCCCCCCCACACCTCAGCACAGTTGTCCCCTCTTGTAGCTCACCAGAACATGAGCTGAAAAGCAAAATGCTGCCGTGTGGCTGGCCAAAATGGGCACATGGCCTCAAGAGATATTCTGAAATGGGAGGAAGCAATCTGTGAAGCAGGGAGCCGCTTAAGGCGTTAGGAACTTGACAACGGTACAGAGCTTGGAAAAGTTACTTTTTTGAACTGCAACTCCAATCCAGTCCAATCCAGTGCCCATGCTAGCCAGGGCTGATGGGTGTTGTAGTTCAAAAAAGTAACTTTTCCAATCTCTGAGAGATCCATAAATGGATACCTCTCTTTGCCCAGCAAGGAACATTTCCCTGACCCAGCCCTATTTCAGGTTGCAGGGAGTGGAGTAAGGATGACATAGCATCCTTGCATTTCCTGCAGCCTCTCATTTCCTGCAGCCTCCAGCTTCTGCTGTCACTGTCTGGGCCCCCAGCTGCTCTCACAGTGGCAACTGCTAGGCAACTGAGCTATCCCGCTACACCTGACACTTTAGCATTCTAGTCCCCCAGCACCCTTCTTTTCTGGGAGAAGTCTAGAAAGCCATAGAAATAGACTAGAAAGTGAACGGAATGCCCTTGCTCCATATAGCTCTTCCTCACTAAAGGTATAGCTTCAGGAAGATGGAGCATATGGTTGGCCAGAAATATGTGCCTTACTGAACAAGGCTCATGCCTTTCTCCCACCACATTACAGCACTCATGGAAACTGATGAAATAAGTGTCTCATCAGAAAAATGCATCCTAGCCCAGACACCATGTGTAGTACTCCTCTGGTCTGATCAGCCTGAGCTGGAGTCCCCAAATAGAGGCAACAGCTTTGCTATGACCAACCTGTGGGTCCTGACCCACTGGTTGAAGACCTATGGGTTAGACTAAGTTGATCTGACCTAGCTTTGCCCACCTGGATACTCAGTGCAACACCAGCACAGGCTGCAAGGATGGGGGGGGAGTTGCTGTGGTCTACAGAACTTCCATCTCTGTCACTAGGAAACCACTCTGTCTTAGAGCTTGTAATGAGGGCCTGCACCTGGTGTCGGGCCAAGGACACAGTAAACTCGGGTTGCTACTGGTGTACCGTCCACCCTGATGCCCGGTGATAGTCCTGGGTGACATCAATGTCCACGCTGAGGCTGCCTGTAATGTCCAGGCTCGGGACTTCATGGCCTCCATGATGACCATGGGGCTGTCTCAAGTTGTCACTGGCCAGATGCATAGGGCAAGGCACACCCTCAACTTGGTTTTTGCTCCAGATGGAGGAACGGGTGGTCTGGAGATAGGGGTGGTGGATGTCACCCCATTGTCATGCTCAGACCATTTCCTGGTGAAGTTTGGACTTATGGCTCCAGTCCTTCCCTGCAGGGGTGGTGGACAGATTAAGATGGTCCGCCCCCAGAAACTAATGGAATCCACTGGATTTTTGAATGCCCTGGGGGAATTCCCAGAAGATAGAGCAGGTGACCCTGTTGAAGCCCTTGTCATGCTTTGGAACAATGAGGTGCATCAAGTTCTTGACACGGTTGCACCCAAGTGCCCTCTCTGGCATTGTGGAGCCCAGTTTGCACCTTGGTACACCAGTGAGCTAAGGACAATGAAACAGGCTGGACAACGGCTAGAGCGCAAGTGGCAAAAGACATGCTGTGAGGCTGGTTGGGCACGAGTAAAACATCATAACTGTGTCTACTGTGCAGCAGTGAGGGCAGCGAAGAAGGCCCACTTCTTTGCCTCCATCACGTCCTCACGTAGCTGTCCAGTGGAGATTTCTGTTGACATCAACTCCAGGAAATAGAGGCCCACTGTGAATTGTTTGCAAGTGCGATTGGTGGGGACGTGAGATAGGGCCTTCTCGGTGGCTGCTCCTAGGTTCTGGAACTCCCTTCCTAGGGAGGCACGAATGGCCCCCTCCTTGCCATCCTTCCGTCGGCAAGTAAAGACTTTTTTATTCCGACAGGCTTTTGAGATAGAAGGTGTTTAGGACTGGGCTTTACAAGGCTTGTTTTATTGTTTTATATTATTATTTGTATTATTTTAAATTGTTTTTAGATTTTTAAGTGCCTTTTACGGTTTTAAGGTTGTGCATAGTTTAATTGTATTTTAATTGTATGTTTTTCTATGTTTTTAACTACATGTAGTTTTATTTGTAAGCCACCCTGAGTTCCAGTTTGGAAAAAGGGCGGGGTAAAAATAAAGTTTCAGTCAATCAATCAATCCGTAGCAGTCTTGATGCCCCCTCCACATCTACTGTAGTCCCCAATGAGGTGTCCAGTGTAATGTCTGCTGCAACTTCTTGGGAATGGTTTCAGTTGATGCAGCCAGATGACGTAGACAAGGTGCTTGCAATGATGTGGCCAGCAACGTGTCCTCTTGACCCTTGCCCTTCATGGCTTATTAAAGCTTGCCGAGGGTGTTTGACCAAGTGGATCCAGGGTGTAGTCAATGCATCATTGCGAGTGGTTCCAGCCACCCTGAAAGAGGCGGTGATTTGAACACTCCTGAAGAAGCCCACCCTGGACCCATTGATCTGCAACAATTACTGACCGGTTGCAAATAGCCCCTTCTTAGGGAAGGTGATTGCGAGGGTTGTGGTGCAGCAACTGCAAAT
The DNA here is from genome assembly GCF_030035675.1 of Rhineura floridana. Lineage (NCBI taxonomy): Eukaryota > Metazoa > Chordata > Lepidosauria > Squamata > Rhineuridae > Rhineura > Rhineura floridana. The sequence goes on along the minus strand of NC_084483.1, from coordinate 5,770,385 downwards.
ACTCTTGGATGAAACAGATTATCTTGACCCATCCCAGTCTGGGTTCAGGCCTGGTTATGGGACTGAATTGGCCTTGGTCGCCCTGATGGATGACCTTTATTGGGAGAAGGACAGGGGGAGTGCGACCCTGTTATTCTTACTTGATCTCTCAGCGGCTTTTGATACCATTGACCTTCTGGGCCAACTTCGTGAGATGGGTATTGGAGGCATTGTTTTAAAATGGTTCCGATCCTATCTCTAGGGTTGCTCTAAGAGAATAGCATTGGGTGACTGTCTTTCGGCCCCCTGGCAGTTGTGCTGTGGGGTGCCGCAGGGTACCATCTTGTCCCCCATGCTCTTTAACATCTATATGAAGCCCTTGGGACCAGTCACCAGGAGATTTGGGGTGAGGTGTCAGCAGAATGCTGACGATACCCAGCTCTGTTTCTGCATAACACCTGAATCAGGAGAGGTCATGCAAGCCCTGGACAGCTGCCTGAACTCGGTGGTGGGCTGGATGAGGGCCGATAAACTGAGTCTGAATCCTAGCAAGATGGAGGCGCTGTGGGTTGGTGGTTCCCGAGTTCAGATAATTGGTGAGTTGCCTACTTTGGATGAGGTCATACTCCCTCGGAAAGAGCAGGTCCGTAGTCTGGTGGTGCTCCTGGATCCATCTTTGTCGCTAGAGGCCCAGGTGACTTCCGTGGCTAGGAGTGCCTTTTACCAGCTTCGGCTGATAAGACAGCTGAAGCTGTTTCTGGACCGGGATAGCCTGACCACTGTTGTCCATGCACTGGTAACCTCCAGGCTGCATTACTGTAATGCGCTCTATGTGGGGCTGCCCTTGAGGTTGGTCCTGAAGCTGCAGCTGGTGCAATATGCGGCTGCAAGACTGCTCACTGGGGCAGGGTATTGCCAACATGTCACCCCGCTGCTGAAAGAATTGCACTGGCTGCCCATTTGCTACCAGACCAAGTTCAAGGTTCTAGTTGTGGTGTACAAAGCCCTATACAGCTTGGGACCAGGATACTTGAAAGTCCGTCTTATCCCTTATATACCCAGTCGATTACTGCGCTCTGCAGGTGAGGGCCTCCTGCAGATACCATCTTATCAGGAGGTTCGTTCTGCACAATATAGGAAATGGACCTTTAGTGTGGCGGCACCTACCCTGTGGAACTCCCTCCCCTTGAATATTAGGCAGGCGCCATCTCTGCTATCTTTTCGGTGCCTTTTGAAGACTTTCCTCTTTCAACAAGCCTTTTAAGTTGAGACCAATCCCAGTCTGCATCTGTGTTGGAATTGCTTTTAATATATATATTTTTAAAAACAATATGTTTTTAAACATTTTTTAAAAGATGTTTTTAAACCTTTTAAAAATGTTTTTAAAGTTGTCTGTTTTTATGATGTTTTAATGTGTTTTTAGCACTTTTGTTTGCTGTCCTGGGCCCCTAGTGGGAGGAAGGGTGGGATCTAAATCAAATAATAAATAATAAATAAATAAAAACAAGACCAGGAGCAGACTGCGGTACAGATCATGAACTAGTAATATTGAAAATCAGAGTAAAGCTAAAGAACAACAATCCAATCATAATGCCAAAATACAATTTAAATAACATCCCAGAAGAATACAAAGGTCAAATCAGGAACAGGTTTGAGGCTTTAAACTTAGTTGACAGAGAACCAGAAGAACTATGGAGTGAAGTCAGAGGCATTATCAGGGAAGAATGCAAAAAGACAATATCTCTAGTTAAAAAGAGAGAAAGACCTCAACGGAGGACTGAAGAAACTCTTAAAATGTTTAAAGAGAGAAGAAAAGCAAAAGCAAAAGGAGATAGAAACACAGTCAGAACTCTAAATGCAACAATACAGCGACTAGTATGTAGGGACAAAGAGAACTATTACAATAGTTATTGTATAGAAATAGAAGAGGACAACAAAAAGGGTAGAACAAGAGCCGTATTCCAAAAGATTAGAGAAATGAAAGGGAAATTTAAACCAAGAGTAGAGATGTTGAATAATCAACAGGGAAACACACTGACTGACCGAGATGAAATAAAAGGAAGATGGAAGCAATACACTGAAGAACTCTATAAAAGAGATGACAGGATGACAGATTCATTCATGGAGAAACCATATGATGAAGAACTAGAAATTTTAGAATGTGAGGTGAAAGCTGCTCTTGAAATACTTGAAAGAAACAAATCCCCAGGAATAGAGGGCATACCAATAGAGTTGCTACAAGCTACTGAGACCGAATCTGTCCAAATTTTAACAAAAATCTGTGAAGAAATATGGAAAACTAAACAATGGCCCACAGACTGGAAGCGTTCCATATACATCCCAATTCCAAAGAAAGGGGATCGCAGGGAATGCAGTAATTATCAAACTATTGCCTTAATATCCCATGCAAGTAAAGTAATACTCAAGATTCTACAACAAAGGCCCTTACCATATATGGAGTGAGAAATGACAGATGTTCAAGCTGGATTTAGAAAGGGAAGAGGCAATAGAGATCATATCGCAAACATACGTTGGATAATGGAACAGACCAAGGAATTTCAGAAGCCTTTGTGCTTTATGGATTACAGCAAAGCCATTGACTGTGTAGATCATTATTAATTATTGTCTTTATTTTTGTCTTTATTTATACCCCGCCATTTCCCCAAAACTGGAACTCATGGCGGCTTCCAGATAAAAAATACATATAATTAAAAACATACAAAGTCTACATTAAAATAAGATTAAACTATTTCCAATATTAAAACCATACACACATGAAGCTAAAAGAGTTCAAACTAGTTTAAAAATAATATAATAGACATTAGCAATGCAGCACGCTTCACGCCCTATCCTTAGCCTTCAATTCCAAAGGCTTGTTGGAATAGGAAGGTCTTTGCTTGTCAGCGGGAGGACTGCAAGGAGGGGGTCATGCTTACCTCCCTAGGAAGGGAATTCCAAAGCCTAGGGGCAGCCACCGAGAAGGCCCTCTCACACGTCCCCACTAGTCGTACTTGAGAAGATGTGGGTATTGAGAGAAGGGCCTCTCCTGAGGATCTCAGGGCCCAGGCAGGCTCATACAGGGAGATACAGTCTGATAAATAGCCTGGACCTAAGCCGTATAGGGCTTTATAGGTCATCGCCAGCACTTTGAATTGTGTCTGGAAACAGACTGGCAACCAGTGGAGTTTTTTAAACAGGGGGGTAGTATGGTCCCTGTAACCAGCCCCAGTTAGCATTCTGGCTGCAGCACATTGTACCAACTGAAGTTTCTGAACAGTGGCAGCCCCACGTAGAGCTCGGTACAGTAATCTAAACGGGATATAACTAAGGCATGTGTCACTGTGGCCAGATCAGACGGCTCAAGGAACGGGCGCAGTTGGCGCATTAATCTTAACTGTGCAAAAGCACTCCTGGGCACTGCAGAAACCTGGGACTCCAAATTTAACGCTGAGTCCAGGAGCACACCCGAACTGCAAACCTGTGTCTTCAGGGGGAGTGTAACCCCATCCAGCACAGGCTGTATCCCTATTCCCTGATTTGCCTTACGACTGACCAGGAGCACCTCTGTCATGAAAAACTATGGAATGCTTTAAAAGAAATGGGGGTGCCACAGCATTGTCCTGATGTGCACCCTATACTCTGGACAAGAGGTTACTGTAAGGACAGAATATTGAGAAACCAACTGGTTCCCAATCGGAAAGGGTGTGAGACAGGGGTGTATTTTATCACCCTATTTATTTAATTTATATGCAGAACATATCATACGGAAAGCAGTATTGGACCAAGATGAAGAAGGTGTGAAAATTGGAGGGAGAAATATTTATTTATTTATTGTATTTATATACCGCCCCATATCCAAAGTTCTCTGGGCAGTTTATGATAACTAATTTATGATATGCAGATGATATCATACAACTAGCAGAAACCAGTAATAATTTGAAACAAATGCTGATGAAAGTTCAAGAGGAAAGCACAAAAGCAGGACTACAGCTGAACGTCAAGAAGACTAAAGTAATGACAACAGAAGATTTATGTAAGTTTAAAGTTGACAATGAGGACATTGAACTTGTCAAGGATTATCAATACCTTGGCACAGTCATTAACCAAAATGGTTACAATAGTCGAGAAATCAGAAGAAGGCTAGGACTGGGGAGGGCAGCTGTGAGAGAACTATAAAAGTTCCTCAAATGCAAAGATGTATCACTGAACACTAAAGTCGGGATCATTCAGACCATGGTATTCCTGATCTCTATGTATGAATGTGAAAGTTGGACAATGAAAAAAGCAGATAGGAGGAAAATCAACTCATTTGAAATGTGGTGTTGGAGGAGAGCTTTGCGGATACCATAAATGTAAATGTACTGCCTTCAAGTCGATTCCGACTTATGGCAACCCTATAAATAGGGTTTTCATGAGGCTGAGAGGCAGTGACTGGCCCAAGGTCACCCAGTGCACTTCATGGCTGTGTGGGGATTCGAACCCCGGTCTCCCAGGTCATAGTCCAGCACCTTAACCACTACACCACACTGGCTCTCTGTGGGTACCATGGACTGTGAAAAAGACAAGTATTGGGGTGTTAGAACAAATTAAACGTGAACTGTCACTAGAAGCTAAAATGATGAAACTGAGTTTATCATACTTTGGACACATAATGAGAAGACATGGATTCACTAGAAAAGACAATAATGCTGGGAAAAAATAGAAAGGAGTAGAAAAAGAGGAAGGCCAAAGAAGAGATGGATTGATTCCATAAAGGAAGCCACAGAACTGAACTTACAAGATCTGAACAGGGTGATTCACGACAGATGCCACTGGAGGTCACTGATTCAAAGAGTCGCCATAAGTCACAGTTGTCTTGAAGGCACATAACAATAAGAACAAAGTAAAGTGAATATGGTAAAAATAGGTAAATTACTTGATCATAGCTTGCAGGAGCACTCGGGGTTGGAGGGGATTAAGATATCAGACGAAACCAAGATTTGTGAGTGCATCGAGCCATCAGCTGAGGAGGAAGAGGGCTTCCCTGGGCCAATTTTCCACAACCAGTCAGTTCTGACAGTCAGGGAATGGAACCTTCCTGGGGCCTGCTGTGACCTGTCTGCCTCACCCACTCCAAACGTCTAGGTTTGGAGCATGTGTTTGTGCGACTCAGATAGGCCTTCCTCAACATAGCACAGGATGTGTGGCAGGGAGGAATTATGAACAGCTATGACAACTGTTCCTGGGTTCAGAGTCAGGGTAGAGCTCACCCAGATGTGGATGCAAGGTGACCAGGGATTAGCCTCAGCTAAGGAATTGCCTGCACTGTGAGAAGTGACATGTGCTTCTTCAGTTTCAGATCATTTAATGCTATTTAATAAAATTGTGGTCCTTGTTTAAATCCAAAGACCATTGTCTTGCCTTCTTATTTCTGAGCCTGTGTGTAATTGTTCTTGCAGACAATACTGTGTAGGTGAACTGCTATGGTTTATATATTCCAGTAGAGGGCAGTAGTACATGAAGTGTTCTCCTTCAAGGCTACATAAAGAAATAGGGAGGACAGTGAGCAGATGGCTATTGCTATAGAAAGGTTTATAATGAGGTGCTGGAAAATGAGGTCAATAATGTGTTGGGTTTTTTTGTGCTATGGGAAAGCAGAGGGCCTCAGGTGTGGTCAATGGGCTTTAGAAATCAGTTCAGTTGCACTGTGAACTACCTCAGCTATGGCTAATTACAAATACCATGTTGTAAATCCAAGTAAACCTGCAATAAAGAAATTGAAGAGATTGTGGTATTTGCAAGGAAAGAGTCTAGTTACAACTAGCCTACCAATTAAACGATGGATTAGCTTATTAATGTTGATGACAGTGTTCACTTTTAAAACGCAAAAAAATTCTGGTCAGTCATTCTTATAGATATGGCCACCTACATGTAATACCATACCAACCATAACAAGATTCCTATGAGTAAGACAGAAAACTCAGCATCCCACAGCCCGTCAGGGTTCATAACCAAAGCTAAAAAAATCCTGGCAGCCAGTCAGCCAAGGTTACAGAAATCCCCATGCAGCACAACCTGATCCCGGGGCTGCAGGTAGTACAGAATTTTGTGGCACAATTGCTGATATGAGTGTGACCCTATCAGCGCACAATACTTCTGCTTTGAAATCTGCACTGGTTGCTGATTTCCTACCAGGCCAAGCTCAAGGTGCGCTTTCCATGTTACCAGTTCCACATAGTACTTGTTCTGCTCTTGTAAGAAATCAATCCTTTAGTGTGGCAGTACCTACGCTTTCGAACTCCTTGCCTATTTCCATTAGGCTAGTGCCTTCGTTGTACTCATTTTGGCACCTGATAAAAACATTTTTGTTTAGGAAACCTACCCAGGCATGTAAAAGCCATTATGTTTTTTTCTGTTTTTAACTCATGGTTGGTTTTATTATTTTGAATGTTTTTAAATACCTGTCTGTTTTTGCCAATAATATTATTGTTTTAATTCCTTCTATAAACCGCTTTGCAGACAGCCAGTGTGGTGTAGTTAAGGTGTTGGACTATGACCTGGGAGACCAGGGTTCGAATCCCCACCCAGCCATGAAGCTCACTGGGTGACTTTGGGCCAGTCACTGCCTCTCAGCCTCATAGGAAGGCAATGGTAAACCTTCTCTGAATACCACTTACCATGAAACCCTATTCATAGAGTCACCATAAGTCGGAATCAGATTGAAGGCAGTCCATTTCATTTTCATAAACCACTTTGAGGTTTTTTTCAGCAGTATACAAATGTTGTAAAAATATAAATAAATTTCTTTTTCACTGTGGCCCATGGGTCTCTTTCCTCTTTTGTACTGAGTCAGGCCATTTGGTACCATCTAGCTCAGTACTGCTGACATGGACTAGCATTGGCTCTCCAGGATTCCAGGCAATAGTCTCTTCCAGAGATTGAATTTTGGGCCTTTGCATGCAAAACATGTGCCCTGCCACTGAGCTACAACCCTTCCCCTGTTTAAAAATGTATCTTTTAAAATTGTTCTTTTCATTTCACTAATGAATGCATATCATACTAGGGCAGATCCACGTAATACATTTAAAGCACATGGATCCCATCACAGAATCCTGGAAACTGTAAGGGTGGTGGGAACTACAACTGTAAGGAGGAAATGACACTTTCCAGAATTCTTTGGGGAAGTCATGTGCTTTATATGCGGGTTGGATGTCCTTTAAATGTATTATGTGGATCTACATTACTTCATAAACTTTGCCTGCATATAGATCATTTTAATTAAATTTTAAAATGGAAATAAGATACAAAGTTCACTGGGTGACCATAGGCTATGCATCATCTCTCAGTCTGTCCCTCAGAGTGAAAACAACAAAGGGGGACCATGACCACCCCAAGGTGCAATCCTATCCATGTTTATTTATTTATTTATTTATTTATTTATTTATTTATTTATTTATTATATTTATTTATTTTATTACATTTTTAGACCGCCCTATAGCAATAAGCTCCCAGGGCGGTGTACAGCATAATAAAACAAAGGCAGTGACACCTAAGTAAGCCCTGCCTAACTGCTTAAAAAAAGGATCAGAGGGGGAGAGAAAGATTTACAACACAATCCTTTGCTATGTTTACTCAGAAGCAAGTCCCAATGTATTCAATGGGGCTTACTCAGACAGGGAAGCATGCACAGGACTGCAATTCAGTGATAAGGAACTTCACTCATCCAATCCAAAATTCAGAATCACGCCATGCTAAGCTGTGTTGCAACTGTTTCATACTTGTTTTATGGTTACTGGATTTTAAATGGCTTTATTTCTTGTTGTGAGCTGCCTTGGTTTCCAACCCGACCTCACAGGGTTGTTGGAAAGACTCCATACACACACACACAATGGAAATGTGAAAATACATACACCCCATATAATAGCTTATTGTTAAAACCAGTTGGCCATTGCAGAACATTTTTTTAAAAAAGTAAGTATTAGTTTCCTGCCAAATAAAGGCAGTGACACCTAAGTAAGCCCTGCCTAACTGCTTAAAAAAAGGATCAGAGGGGGAGATAAAGATTTACAACACAATCCTTTGCTATGTTCACTCAAAAGTCCCACTGATTTTCAGTACAATCCTAACCACGGGTACTCAAAAGTAAGTCCTACTAAATTAAATGGGGTTAAATGGGGCTCCCAAGTATGTAGAATTAGCACTGCAGCTTTACTCTTAGAAAAGCTTCATATTGGGAAGGTTTTCAAAACAGGTTATGAATAAGACAAATAAACTACCCTCTTACAGTAAAATTTAAACTTGTTTGACTCCTTAGTTAGAAAAGTATAAGACTGCAGCATGTATACTTTTAAAAACTTATGTTTAAAAATTATTCAAAAGATAAAATGTATAATATGCCATTTTTGCAAGTAATTAAAAAACCCTGCATGTACACTTTTATGCCTACCAAAATCCTGCTGTGATCTGTTGTAGTGCAATCCTCTGCATATTTACTCAGAAGCAAATCTGAATCCTGTACAGAGAAAGTACTCTTTATGCTGCTGAAAGCTATATATTTACTGAATTCCTGATGTGAGACAAGCAGGAAAAGGAAACGGTGAGTTTAGCTATTGCCTGGGGCCAACAAATCTTGTCAATCACAACCCTGACTTCACTTATTGGCTAAAAACCTGAAAGGGCAGGGATTAGAGCAGCCGGTAGTAACAGAAAGTGGGGTGGTGGCTGACATTTTGGTTTATATCTTTCAACCAGATCATCTAGAAACTTATTTTTTTAAAAATGAAAGCTAAGAGTCCGGATATTAAGGTGAGTCACCCAGAGACCTGGAGAGGACCCCCAAAACTGGATTCTCTGGACAAAAACCAGACACCTGGCAACCCTAGTGGGGGATCACAGCTGGGGAGGGGAGAGTTAACCAGACATGTGTAGACTTGCTGTAAACTTGCTTTATGTTTGTTTGTGTGTGAGAGAGATCTTCCTGGAGCATATGGCTGGGGAGGGAAAGGATTTTTTTCAAGCCTAATTGTTGGTGTGTGTACTCCAATCTCTGGGTAGTTTGGTAACAGCCACTTTTACCTTGGCCATGCCTACCATTATCATGTGGCCCCCAGAGGACTGTCTATCAGGGCATGTGGCCCTCTGAGGGAAAAGGGTTCTCCACCCCTGGACTACAAAGATGACCTGAGCATACCTCATGCTGGAGAAGTGATTCTTCAGGCATCAAAGCCTCAGAGAGCATCAGAGGCAAGCACCGGCACTTGGAATAGTACTTCAAAAACAGCAGAATTGTAACAAGTAGCAAATGAAATATTTTACGGAAATTTCATAAGAATCAACTGGCAATGATGCTTCCAAATATATGGTGTAGAGTCTGAAGTAGCAAGAGAAGACAAGAAGATTCCCTCTACTCCCCAGTCAGACCATCGGCTCCTCTAGCACAGTGTTGCCTGCCACTCTACCATGAGTGGCCGTGGCTCTAGGGCAGCCTTTCCCAACTGGTGTGCCTCCAGATGTTGTTGGACCACAACTCCCATCAGCCTCAGCCAGCATTGCCAACGGTCAGGAAAGATGGGAGTTGTGGTCCAACAACATCTGGAGGCACACTGGTTGGGAAAGGCTGCTCTAGGGTTTCAAAGAGGGATGTTTCCCAGCCCTTCATGGAAAGGCCAGTGACTGAGAACAGGATCTTCGGCATGCAAAGCATGAGTTGTACCACTAAGCAACAGCCCTGCCCATTTATGTTGCAAACAGAAGTTCTCTTTACATCGCATTCTAAATTCAAGATTTGCATACATGCAAGGCACAAGCCAGGAGTAGGGAACCTGCGACCCTCCAGACGTTGCTGGACTGCAAGTCCCATCATCTCTGAGCATTGCCCGTGGAGGCTGGAGCTGATGGGAGCTGGAGTCTGACACATCTGGAGGGCCACAGGTTTTCTAGCCCTGCCATAAGGGAAGAGGAGGCAATACCTCTCTTCTGCTTTTTCAGAATCCTCTCTGAGGGTCACGTATTGCAACAGTTGCATAAGTAAAGCTGCAGGGGGAAAAGCCATTAAGCCATGGAGGTTGGTCATGTACTGTTATTGTGACCCCGCCCACTCCCTGAGATGCATCCCTTCGGAGGAGACTGTGTCCATGCTCGGTGGAGCTGCTGCAACATATGCTTAACTGTAACAATTGCAATATGCTGAGGAATAAAGTGATGCTTGGAATGCTTGTGCCTCTTTCCCAGCCACCCTCATGAAGTAAGAGCTTGTATACTGCCCCCCCCCGAGCCAAGTGTCTTCCATGCTGTCCAGCAGGCAGAAATTCATAATGGCATAGAGAGTCAGTAACGGGAAAAGCTACTGACTTTCTGGCTGCAGTTGGCGACATCAGGTGACTGACAGGTGGATGACTGTGCTCACCTATCAAAGTGGCCTGCCAACCGGGCTCTATTCCCCACTCCTGTGTTAAAGGCACAAATCCTCTTCCAGGAGGACTAGAGGGAGAGAGAGGAGGACAGCAACCCTATTTCTATTTCTATTTAGAAATCTCAAAGACAAAAATTATTTCCGAGTGCATAAATCAACATAGATTTTATTGCCGTGAAATGTTCACTTAAATGTGGTCATCATCTTTATAGACTCATGTCTAACAGACAAGTCAGACAAGGAACAGAAAGGTTAGAGTATGAGTTTCACCACCAAATTATAAATTGCTGCATTAAAATGGGGGGGGGGAGGGGAAAAGGAAAGGAACAATAATCTTTGCCTTGCTTGTGACCAAGTGCTCACTCACATTTAAGTACAATCACAACAACTGCTGTACAGAACAGGATCCATAATACAAAAGGAAAATAATTCTTTAAAAATTATCAGTTAAAGAAACTGAAATTTGACCTTTACCTGATGTTGGAAAGTGACCTCATCTTCCCAACCCCTCAGTCAGCATTTCTGCAGAGTCTGTAGGAGGAAGAAGACTTTGAAATTACACTTCCAGGATCATTCTTGTGGGCCTGTATTTGTCTTTTCACCAGCTCCCCTTGCCCTTTTGAAATAAACTTTCGGAACAGCAAAGTTACCTCTCTGAAGGCTAAGATAAATTCAAATTCATCTGGATTAATTAGCAGCCCTTTCTGCTTCATTAATTTCCAGAGCAAAAGAAAAAAAGGGGGGGGTTCTATTCAAAGGGGGAAAAACACTCAAGGCTACACAGGGTAGGGTGGGGGGGAGGTTCAAGGGTGCAAATAAATATCAGGACGCCACCAAGGAAGTGCTTATATAAAACAACCATGCCTGTGAGGAGATCTCAAAAAGAAAATATGAGCAGTGGGTGATATTTACACAGAGGTTTGAGAGAGACTGTACATGAAATCTTTTTTTTTTGTATCTTACAGAACATCAAGTCTGACCTGAAAGAAGGTCATTTCACTCATTTTGCAGCAACAAAATAGCGTTTGGCGCCAAGCATACACTCAAATGACCCTCAAGCTACAGTTTGGCTGCAGCTCACTCACCATTCTCTACTCATCTGAAACATATTTTCAAACACCTGTTTATCACATCCACACTATACATTTTTAGGTGTGCACTTTTAAAAAACATAATATATGGAGGAGGCCCTAAGTATGGGTGCCTGTCTGGTTAGAGAAAAAAGAGATTGCAGTATTTTGCTAACAAGCTTACTTATAGATCGACAGCAGCAGCAACCAAAGGATTCTCAAAGGACTCTAGTAAGACTTTTGAATGGGGGGGGGAGGCCTTAGAGCTACAATCAAGCTTTTGCCAGAATTTCAAAATTAAAAAAGGTCTAATTTTTTCCATCTAAAAATGTCGTGCCCCACCATAAACCCCGTGAATACACAATCCCAAATATCCATTCACCTGTTATGTAAAGAAATATTCAGACCCCTCTTGAAGGAACAAAGTTATTTCTCAATACCGCTACCAATGTTGTGTCTGATCATTAATGGCAGTAGGTCACAGCCAGAGTGTAACATGATGGTTGCAGAGGACCAATGCTTGGTTCACAAAGCCTGTTAACACTATATTTAACAAGAAATTGTGACTGTTAATTCCCAGGTGGCTTAACCCATTAGATCAAATGGGATTGAGTTACAGGAGGGTAGATTTCAGGTGAAACCTCTTGATGTCAAGTGAGTTTGACAATGGGACCAATCACCTAGAGGGGTGATGGGCTCTCCCTCACTGGAGGTCTCCTAGCTGAGGCTGGGCAGCCATCTGCTGGGGTTGCTCTGACTCTGGATTTATTGCATCAAGCAGGGGTTGGACAAGGTTCCCTCCAACCCTATGATGCTGTGAATTCTGAATCCAAACTCATTACAGTACAAATTTGCCCAAATGTCTTGGAGGGCAGCCACAATGTTTAGACAGTAATACATTTAGCACTATCCCAATGAAATTACATTTACAAGTGATGTACAATGAATATGAAGAACCGGAAGTTGCAGTAAATCAATGTTTAAGCATGAAGAGTTCTGTTGTAGTGCCATTGGTGTCATTTATCCCATTTCACTTTCTTTTTTGGAACCAATGGCTCCTACTGGCTTATGACTTAACCTCGTAACATAGGAACACTAACACGCTTAAGGATGAGTTTTATTCGCTAATCTCAGACTACAATAAAGTTCAATAAGACCACTGTAAATACTTGACGTTGCTGTTTTGTGAGTCAGTTTTGACAATACGTCAGCAGCTGACTTTTGACACCGCTCAACACCCCACCATGCTGCCATGAGCAGCGTAATGTCAGAACCATGAACTCCTGCAGGACCACCCCTTTTCTCCCATAAACTGAAAAGTCATGACTTGCAGTTTTCCAGTGCACAGAAGATGAGCCATGATCTCATGTTAATTCACAGTTTAAGTGTTACACTCTTCAAGCAGGCCACTTACATGAGTTGGTGTGTATAAGTCAAATGCTGAAGTAACATCAGAACCAGCTTCGTGGGATCCCAATGGCAGGAATTAAGTATGTGATGCACTCCATCTCAGGTATTTATTTTATGAATCTAAGGCCGTCAGCTTTTCAGCTGGGTCATGCAACTGTGCATTGGACAGAATACTGAACTCCAGCAGTTAGCTGAAGTGTCACCTGCATAAGCCATAGGTACAAGGACTAGCAAAGTTAGCAATCCTATTACATTATGATCCTGGATATATTACACAATACTTTAATGAAAGATTGATTTTACTATGGATTTTGGTAAGTTTTGTGTGAGTATGGGATATCAGAAGCATCATACTATTGTAAGAAAAAGGAGGACTTAAAGAGAGGCTAATCTGAAAGCCAAGGCTATTGTCTGATCAGCTGTTATAACTCATCAGTAGAGCCAGTGTGGTGTAGTGATTAAGGTGGTGGACTACAACCTGGGAGATCAGGGTTCAAATCCCCACATAGCCATGAAGCTCACTGGGTGACCTTGGGCCAGTCACTGCCTCTCAGCCTCAAAGGGAGGCAATGGTAAACCCCCTCTGAAACTGCTTACCATGAGTGGGCCAAAAGTCGGGATCCATTTCCATTCTAGTTGCTGAAATGGGGAAAGAGAGTGTGTGTGTGTAAGTACAGCAGATTTGGTGATCCAAGCCATGGTATGGGCTGATGGTGTGTGCTGGGACTGTGTGAACGAATCTCACTCCAGAATAACAAACCAGACTTTTAGTAAACATCTGGGAATATAAACATTAAGTCCACCTTCATTATAAGCCATAACTAGAAAGGTTATCCCACCCCTTTAATGAACCTAACCCAAATAGAATGAGCCTGTCAAAACTTGAGGCTTGAAGTGTCAGAATCGTGAAGCACCTGTTGTTAGTGCAGATGTGTGATGGACCCCTAAGTGCATTGCTGAAATTGATAACTCTCTGGCTGTTTTGGACGTGGCTGCTATGAATGACAGTTTCTGCTGTGATCCTGAATATTGGGCTGGTCCTTAACAAACCTTCCATTTAGAAATGCATGTTCTGGAAAAACCTTTGACACTATAAAGACATTTTGCAAATAAAAAGGGGAATGTGATCCTCTCTGCTAATACCTGCTGGCCCTGTCCTCACTTGTGCACATTCAGCATGGTGCTGGCTCTAGCCATGTGGTCAGGGATCCTGCCTATTTGGGGATCCTGATTGTTCAGCCAACGCTTATAAACATACAGTTTGTATGCATGCAGGATCTTTCAGACATTGCATCAAAATCACATTGGGGCAGGGCTAGCCAGCACAATCCTGCCCACTCACCACCCCCACCCCCATGCATTCAGATAACATCTGAACAGCATTGTTGAATAATTATCAAACAAGATATTGAATGGGAAAAGATTAAAGAGAAACACCATAAAACCAAGGCAACACAACAGATCTCTTCAGTCCCCTGTATTGATGCACAGAGCATGCATATGTATATGGTTTTCTGCAGAGACAGTATTCAGATTCTAAGATTAAGGGCAGGCGGAAAAGACGGTCAGAAGTGCAGGCTATTATTTAGTCTGACCTCCTTAGTAGAGGTGAGAAGGCAATGGCCTCAAGTGCCAGGGCTCATCCATTTTAATCTGTGACACCCACTCAAGAGGAGGCACTAAGGCTGCTCCTTGACACCAAAGGACCAATCCTTGACAGGCTTTGACATAATTCTGGTGTGAATTGATCATAAGTTCTCAGGACCAATATTCAGTTCCATCAATGCAGATCTTCAAGTTCTTCCACCTCCCATGGCACGCATTCTTCCATTTTGTCTCTCATGGGGCAATGGAAAGTGGCACTCTTCTGTCAAATGGGTGATGATGATGTGACACAAGTTCACCTGGGAGTGACGTATCCCAGGATGCCATATTCTCTTAGTCCCCAACTGTGCTGTCCAATCAGAAAAGTGTTTCAGGGCTAGCCTGTACTAGGGTAGCGTTGCACTGCTTCTTCCAAGCCTTGATGTGCTACGAAAAAAATGTGTCAGTGTATCATTTGGAATGATCAAATGTACTCGCTGCACACACACTCACACACACAAAACATAGTTTAGAGAAAGATGATTTTAAAAAGTGACAGTTTCATCCCGCAGTTATTGTACACAGCTGTCCTAAGGGGTGGCAGGGTTGGTGGGTTTTTAAAAACCTCCCTCCCCATTCAGTTTTATCCACTGGAGCCAAATCACCCTTGATGAGACATATAGATATAGATATATGTAGATCGATATATAGAGAGATAGATATATGTTTTAAAAAAAATATCAGCAGCAAGGTTCTCTGGAAATAGATTCTGTTTGATGTAGCTAGTCTGTCTTTTCTGTTTTGCCCTCTTTCACAGCAGCCTCTGATGTTTTCCGCAGGGGGGCTTTCTCTGAATTGGCATGTCCTTGGCCAGATTCTGCTGCTCCTCCATTTTTGTGTGCTGTGTGTTTTTCCAAGTAGTTCAGCATTTCACTGAGAACAGTTTGGAAAGTGCTGAGGGCAGCACATATTGCAGGCGTCCCAAAGCCATGAGTGATCAAGCTGCAAAGCAGGGAGAGAAAAGACAAGAGAAATATTGAAGAGTTTATGGTATGCAGATTTTTATTTTGCTGAAACTGAAGACTTGGCCATGAAAATATTTATTACTTTTTTGAGGTAGGAAGGCCAAACACAATCTGTTTACCCAGGCTAGAAATGGCTTCAAAGGTTGATAGTCTGGATGATTAGGTCTGAAGGGAAGCCTCTAAGGGACTTGACCTTCAGTTGGGGTAGATTGGTTCACTGCAACTGGGATGCCCCGGAATCCGACTGGTGGAATATGTTCCCCAAAGCAATACAACACCTAACTTTGGGGATGATGAGGGATAATGTCCAAAAGGAAAAGAAAGCCTACAAGTGAGAGCAGCTCTGCACATTACAGTTTTTGTGGAAACACATCCCTTAGGGAGCTCTGTCCCAATGGGTGTCGATAGTTCTATGGCATGTTGCAGTGAGAATCAGTGGTGTAATGAGAGTGTTTCCCACAGCAATAATGCATGGAGTTAAACCATATGAGTGCCTTTATGTTATCCCCTTCCACTGATAAGAGCAGCTTGGAGTGGCGAGACAGGGAGCAGGCAATTTTCATCCAGGAAAAATTATTAAGGTAAACAGCTAATCAGATTTAGGAAAAGAAAAAGACATTGGAGTCCTAGATCTCCTGCATCACATGTGCATTGAACTTCAGATTGCCAACTTTTTTCTGGAATGGCTCCTGTACCTTTAATGGCTATCTGGTAGGCAGAAATCAGCAGTGAAGTTTCTGGCACGGCAATTCAATAGTGGGGAACGTTTAACGTGCTGATTTCTGCCTATTATGTAGCTATGACAAGCACAAGAGCATTCTCAGGAAGAAAAGTTGGCAAGTCTTACTTCTGAAAGCTATTTCACAGCTCAAGAACAGTCTGACGACTTCCTGTTGCCCTAATCCAGCTTTCCCCAATCTGGTGCCCTCCATACATTTTGGACTGCAGTTCCTATCATCTCTCACCATTGGCCATACCGGCTTGGGATGATGGGAATTCTAACCTATGAACCAGCTCGTACACTACAGTCTGCTACGAAGGCCCTCCTCCGGGTCCCGACCCATAGGGAGGCCCGGAGGGTGGTGACAAGATCAAGGGCCTTCTCAGTGGTGGCCCCCGAACTATGGAATAGTCTCCCCGAGGAGGTGCGCTTGGCGCCAACCCTATCATCCTTTCGGCGCCAAGTTAAAACCTTTCTCTTCTCCGAGGCATTTTAATTTTTTGTTAATGATGGTAATGTTTGTAATTTGATCTTAGTTATGCAGTTTTTAGATTGTGAAATTTGATTTTAGATTGTGATGCTTTTGTATTTTCCTATATTTTATTGTATTTATGTTCACTGCCCAGAGAGCTATTGCTAGTCGGGCGGTATATAAGTTTTAAAAATAAAATAAAATAAATAAACCTGCAACCTCTGGTGAAAGCTGCCCAAGCCTATTGCTGCATGCTCCGCATCTAAGGTTATAGTAATTTAAAATGCTCTTCTTGAGAACACACTTTTGGAACCTTGTAGGGAGAAAAGCCATGGATGGGTGGGGATTTGGAACAAGGACAGTTAGAAGGAAAAGGATTAAGCAAACCCTCCACTGTAGCTTCTTCCTTCTAAAACTGTTCTCCCAAGGACGCTTTTCATTTTTTTAAAAAGGAATGAACAACGTTTGGGCCGAGTCATCCCCATTGCATGTGCAGCTGGGTCCTTATTTTTCTGAAGCCACACCTGGTGCCTGCCTCCACCATCACCTAGCTGTTATTGACAAGGAAAGGAGGCCCCTTTTTCAAACCATTTGCTAGCACAGATGCCATCCAGAGGTCTCTGTGGGCACTTGCAAGCAATGGGGTTGAACTGGAACTGGGCATACAAAACTCTGCAGTTTCCTTCATCATCCTTCCTCTCCTTCCATCACTGCTTTGTGGTGGCAGGGAGAATGTGCAATGGACGTCTCTGCAGGCATCGAGGATCTAGTCTGCATTGTACTCAGTCCTTCATAAGGGAAACTAGAAAAGTTCTCATCTTTCGTACAGAAATGGGTCTAACTCAGAACTGGTTACTGACATATCTTGAAGAACAAGTGACACAGGTCCAAAGAAACAGGCTGATATTGAGGCCCCATAACTTGGGTTCTGTCAGTTAATCACCAACGTGTGCAGAAAATAATATAATTCGCCCAGCTTAAAAAAAAGCCTCAAATCATCATTGCCCATGGATGTTAATTTACAACAAGGAAGTGAGTTCGGATTTGGGGGTAAGGGAACAGGTTCCAATAAGCAAGGCAAGTTCACAACGCGGCCTAAAGGTCTATTCTCCCTCTTGGATGAATATATAGGGCAACACAAAGAAAAAACTCACCCCAGTGTATTTTAGGATGATTTTTTGTGGTTCCTGTTTTCTTACTTATTTTATGACCTTTCCACCTGTAGGAATCCAGTGCAGTGAAAAACTTAATAAAATACAATGCATGGAACATGACAAATACCTCCCGAAAACCATCAACATATACAGACCCAGATTCAGAGCTGCTATCATTTTATATCAAGATTCATATCTCTAAAGCTGGGGTGAGTCTTCAATTGATGTCTGACTGCATCAGTGTGGAGGACAGCCACACTTTCATGAGGAGGGATTTCCACAATTGGGTCACCACCACAGAGAAGACCCTGTCCCAAGTAACTGCCCCACAGGCCGTACTATATCAGCTATGACAACATTATTAATACAAGTTAAAACATCACTCTTTTGTTAAGCACACCTGGGATACAGGCTCAAGTGAATTGCTTACAACAACAGTCACTCAGTGCATATAACCAGTGAGTTGGGCAGAAGTAAAGAAGCTCCGGAGGACAAATCACTATTGATCTGAAATAAAGTGGTGGTGGTGGGTGGCCCTTTGCCCACCCTAAGTGGCACTCTTGCTTGCAGAGTGATGCTCCTGGCGTTATGATTAGTGCAAACAAGTCATTGAACCCATCAATACATTGCAGATCATAATATTTTGGGGAAACAAAAATGGATTGATCTTTGCAAAGAATGTTCCGAGATCTTTGGTGGTGGTGGTGGTGGTGGTGGTGGTAGTAGTATATTCTGCCAATGTTTTCTACTCATTATACAGCTTAGCATATGCAACCATACCTAGAAGCTTGATGGGAGGGAAATCTCTGTCATGTTTTAATGATATGCTTTCATTGAAACAAAACCAGCCAAATAAGTCCCAAGATTTGGACTCTCCTTTGGCAGCAACAACAAGACGCCTCACCCTCCCCTCTCCACTCCTTCCAGGCTAACAGAGCTCACCATGGAGGAAATATCTTCATTTTGTATGGAAAGTGGAGGAGAAATAAGAGGAAGCCACCATCTGTCTGTCCCCTGTTTCCAACAATGGCGAAGACTGGATATTTATAGCAACAGAAGTTGCTATCAAATATTTACAACATGCTGATGACATATTCCTCTACTGTGCCCTGCTCAGTATGAAAAACATCTAACCCCATAAGAGGCCCATAAGTGCCTTTCTGCAACCTCCATGTATTAGCTCCTGTTATTTTACTCAGTCTATAACTTGTTCAGGGTGACACTTAGAAACTAAAATGCCGCTCATCCTGACTGAAAACAATGGCTTATTGCCAAGCCATTGATACTTTACAGCAGGCATAGCCAATGTGATCTCCTCTTGATGCTGGCAGACCCCAGCTCCCATCAGCTCCAGCCAGCATGTCTAATGTGTGGAAGTTGACTCTCATCACATGAAAAATGTGCGAAGAGGGCTGCTAAAATGCCAGATGCTGTTCTGACGTTTGTGTGGCTGTTCACACAATTCATAAACAAAAACCTTTAAAAAAAAAGAAGAAGAAGCCCATGCTGATATATTAAAGTGATTCCAGGAAAAAGAACAAGTTAATGGGGAGGACTTGGGTCCTATGAGTACAGTACCCTCTATGCCACCTATGCTAAGCCTATTAGACTTTACGTGTACTCTTGAATACTGTGAACACATTTCATGGTAGTTCTACTTCGTTTTACGTTGCAGGATTATATTAAGATACGTTGTCAAAATAGCACAAGACAAGGGAAGTACACATACACTACTTATTGGTTTCATAAAAGCCGTGGCACTTCTAGATTTTAATACCTGGAAATCCATCTCTGCACTATACTATGTGACGTGCTCCATCTTCAACTACCCCCTCCTGTTTTCAACCATATTTATATCAATAGTGGTTTGTGCTCATTGGGACTAGTAATGGACTGCCTTCAAGTAGATTCCTGCTTATGGTGACCCTATGAATAGGGTTTTCATGAGGCTGAGAGGCAGTGACTGGCCCAAGGTCACCCAGTGAACTTCATGGCTATGTGGGGATTCGAACCCTGGTCTCCCAGGTCGTAGTCCAGCACCTAAACCACTACAGATACCCAGAAGCAGGGCATAAAGCCCTTTTGGGTGTGATGGTGAAGTGTTCCTTCAGTTTTAATTCAGGAAAAAAAGAGTGCCTTGGCTAACAGAAGTCTGAAACACCGTCTTAGCAGAACAGACTCAGGAACCAAAATAACAGGAAACAAATAGCTCTTTGATGGGGAATGGCACTACATGAATTTATGGATTGATCTGACTTCCACTGAAATAATTTAAGTTTTCCTACAGATAATAATAGCAGTGGGATCAGATGCTGTCACAGCTTGGATTATTTTAACAGGTTTACTTACAGGTTTACTTTGAAAAATGGAAATGGACTGCCTTCAAGTCAATTCCGACTTATAGTGACCCTATGAATAGGGTTTTCATGGTAAGGGGTATTCAGAGGGGGTTTACCATTGCCTTCCTCTGAGGCTGAGAGGCAGTGACTGGCCCAAGGTCACCCAGTCAGCTTCATTTATTTTATTTTTATTTATTTCATTCCATTTCTATACCGCCCCTAGCCAATGGCTCTCTGGGCGGTTCACAGCAAGGAATAAAATACAATACAGTAAAAAAAATCAGATAAAATCCCTAAAACAAACAGCTAAAGCATTTAACAACTTGATATAAAATTAACTTAACATTAAGCAATTAAAATGCCTGGGAGAATAAAAAGGTTTTAACCTGGCGCTGAAAGATAGAAGAGTAGGCGCCAGGCGCACCTCATCGGAGAAACTGTTCCACAATTCGGGGGCCACTACTGAAAAGGCCCTAGATCTAGTAACAGCCCTCCGAGCTTCCCTATGGGACGGGACTTGGAGGAGGGCCTTAGATGTTGAACGTAGTGAGCGGGTAGGTTCATGGCTGTGTGGGGATTCGAACCCTGGTCTCCCAGGTTGTAGTCCAGTACCTTAACCACTGCACCACACTGGCGCCCTAAATATAAAACTACAATGAAGAAATACACAAAATTTATTCAAAACATATGTTTGGGGTGGTTTTTAAATAAACATACCCGCTCAGCCTGGACCAAATATTCCACAGGAATGGAACGGATGGAGATTTATTTATTTATTTTATTTATTTATTTTATTTATTTATTGTATTTATATACTGCCCCATAGCCAAAGCTCTCTGGGCGGTTTACAATAACTAAGGTCACTAGGCCATTAAACCAGGGTGGATGCAGGTAACCCTGTCATGTGGGAGCCAAAAACAGTTTAAAAGCAAACTGCTGTGCCTTATGACTCTGGCCAAATGTTGTAGCACTTCCACAATCCTTTCAAAGTCCAGAGAGAGACTTTTTCTCTCTCTCAGCTTACCACGTGGCCAGAGGTTCACACTTGCCCCTCCACGGGAGTGAACGGAAACCACTTATTTCTATGGGGGTGGCAAGGGTGCCCCTAGCAGTTCCAACATGTAGGGTGTGGCTCACGCTTTGATCCCTACTCTGTGAAAACGAGCAAGCCCCCTCCAATTGCCCCCCTTGCCCCAAATGGTTCAAATATTTGATGTGATGCATTTTGAAGTGTGACAGAAGGCCCAACGCATGCTGGCACGGAGGGGAAGAAGGGCCGCAGGGTAATGGGCTCAGTTGCTTCCAGCTCCTGTGGTGACTTTTGGAAATGATCCCATCAGGAGCCAGGTACCTAGAAAGTTACAGGTTATTGGGCACCTAATTTTTTCAGGATGATTCTAGAGAAGGATCCCAAAGGAATCTAGGGACCTGCACATGAGATTGCAATGGAATCACTCAGTGACTATGTGCTCTGAGAAGCATAAGTAGATGGCAAGGATTGTGTCCAAAAAATAACCTGGGCCTGGGGACATAGTATTAGCTCCTAACAAAAACTCCGATAAGTGACAAAGCATCTTGTCACTAAACTCAGTCTCTTTACCGGAAGATGGGATGCCCCAGATAAGTCATTAAAAGGGAAACTCTTACTTAAAAAGGAGGATGGAAACTAAAACTGGTACAACCACACTTGGCAGTATTGCGTGCTGCTGCAGTTTAAGGCAAGCATTCACATAATGCACATAATGGTGGATTACCTTCAAGTCAATTCCGACTTATGGCGACCCTATGAACAAGGTTTTTACGGTAAGCGGTATTCAGAGGGGGTTTACCATTGCCTTCCTCTGAAATTGAGAGGCAGTGACTGGCCCAAGGTCACCCAATGAGCTTCATGGCTGTGTGGGGATTCGAACTCTGGTCTCCCAGGTCATAGTCCAACACCTTAACCACTACACCACACTGGGCGGAAGGCAGGGAGCCCAAAGAATAATTGGAGCCAGAACCAACAACAGACAGAGCCAACCAATGCTAGTTTCGTCCTCCTCCTTGCTGAGTTTTCAAAGGACAACACTGAGACTACGGAGGAGGATGCTGATAGGCAGGGATACCCCCCTGGATTGGTAAGTAAGACATCAGGGAGGTGGAGGCTGGCTGAAGGCAGACTGAGGTTGGTAGGGCAGTGCCCCGTTTGCCCTAATGGAGCTATAATTGATTTCTGGGAATTTCTAAGCATTTATCTCCCACTGTGAAATTGTTTATTTGATTTAAACTGTTTGAGACTGAATACCCATTTAGGTGCAATGGGGGGAAATGTAATCTACTACGTCCTTTTTGCTTCCATATATATTGTACTTCCTGTGTTCAGCTCGCTAGCAGAGCAATAGAAAAGAAATGACTGCTTCTCACTAGGACCACTAGAGGGCACTTTAGAGCTCATGTACAGCACAATTACACCTCGGAAAGGAATTGAAAGGCTCACAAGATGATCATTTCAAAATGTTCTGCTAGTCCATCCTAGCCTTTGTGCACATTTTCATCAATTTAGATTTCATGTTAAAACCTGCATATTCAACAGGAGCATTTTGCCAAAGATGCATGCAAATGACGCCAAAATTTAAATGGTTTTATTTATTGATGATTTATTTACTTAAAACATTTATATCCCACCTTTCCCAAGGCAGATAACCAACAATAAGTTAAACCAAATATAATAAAGAAGAATAGCTAAACTACTAAAAGCAGCAGAACAATTATAAGCAGCTACTAAAATGATCTTAGAGCAGCACAAACAATTGAGTAGAGATCAATACAGAGGCTTAAAAACTATACATATCCCCAAGGCTCTCCTAAATTGGATGGTTTTAACCATCCAGTGGAAGGTCATTAAGAAAGGGGCAAGGCAAGCCACCTTTGGATGAGTTCCAGAGCTTAGGTGTGGCTCCTTTTCTAAACCAAGTCTATTTTTATTTTTCTATTTAACAAATATTGTATCATTAAGCAGTTTAAATGCAACAATACAGCGACTAGTACGTAGGGACAAATACAATAGTTACTGTATAGAAATAGAAGAGGACAACAAAAAGGGTAGAACAAGAGCCCTATTCCAAAAGATTAGAGAAATGAAAGGGAAATTTAAACCAAGAGGAGGGATGTTGAATAACAGGGGAATACACTGAATGACCGAGATGAAATAAAAGGAAGATGGAAGCAATGCACTGAAGAACTCTATAAAAGAGATGACAGGATGACAGATTCATTCACGGAGAAACCATATGATGAAGAACCAGAAATTTTTGAATGTGAAGTGAAAGCTGCTCTTAAAATACTTGGAAGAAACAAATCACCAGGAATAGATGGCATACCAATAGAGTTGCTACAAGCAACTCTTCAAATGGTTAAAGAGAGAAGGAAAGCAAAAACAAAAGGAGATAGAAACACAGTTAGAACCCTAAATGCAACTATACAATGACTAGTACGTGTATTACAACTATTACAATAGTTATTGTATAGAAATAGAAGAGGACAACAAAAAGGAAAGAACGAGAGCACCATTCCAAAAGATTAGAGAAATGAAAGGGAAATTTAAACCAAGAGCAGGAATGTTGAATAATCGACAGGGATGCACAATGAAATAAAAGAAGATGGAAACAATACACTGAAGAACTCTATAAAAGAGATGCAAGGATGACAGATTCATTCATGGAGGAACTGTATGATGAAGAACCAGAAATTTTTGAATGTGAAGTGAAAGCTGCTCTTAAAATACTTGGAAGAAACAAATCACCAGGAATAGATGGCATACCGATAGAGTTGCTACAAGCTACTGAGACTGAATCAGTCTAAATTTTGACTAAAATCTGTCAAGTAATATGGAAAACTAAACAATGGCCCACAGACTGGAAGCGTTCCATATATATCCCAATTCCAAAGAAAGGGGATCCCAGGGAATGCAGTAATTATCGAACTATTGCCTTAATATCCCATGCAAGTAAAGTAATGCTCAAGATTCTACAACAAAGGCTCTTGCCATATATGGAGCGAGAAATGCCAGACATCCAAGCTGGATTTAGAAAGGGAAGAGGCACCAGAGATCATATTGCAAACATACGTTGGATAATGGAACGGACCAAGGAATTTCAGAAGAAAATCACCCTGTGCAAAGCCTTTGACTTGTGTAGATCATGAAAAACTATGGAATGCTTTAAAAGAAATGAGGGTGCCACAGCATCTGATTGTCCTGATGCACAACCTATACTCTGCACAAGAGGCTACTGTAAGGACAGAATATGGAGAAACCGATTGGTTCCCCATCGGAAAGGGTATGAGACAGGGGTGTATTTTATCACCCTATTTATTTAATCTATACGCAGAACATATCATACGGAAAGCAGGATTGGACCAAGAAGAAGGAGGTGTGAGAATTGGTGGGAGAAATATCAATAATTTAAGATATGCAGAAGATACCATACTACCAGCAGAAACCAGTCATGATTTGAAATGAATGCTGATGAAAGTTAAAGAGGAAAGCACAAAAGCAGGACTACAGCTGAACGTCAAAAAGACTAAAGTAATGACAACAGAAGATTTATGCAACTTTTCAGTTAACAATGAGGACTTGTCAAGGATTATCAATATCTTGGCACAGTCATTAACCAAAATGGAGACAATAGTCAAGAAATCAGAAGAAGGCTAGGATCAAGGAGGGCAGCTGTGAGAGAACTAGAAAAGGTCCTCAAATGCAAAGATGTATCACTGAACACTGAAGTCAGGATCATTCAGACCATGGTATTTCTGATCTCTATGTATGGATGTGAAAGTTGCACAGTGAAAAAAGCGGATAAGAGAAAAATCAACTCCTTTGAAATGTGGTGTTGGAGAAGAGCTTTGCAGATACCATGGACTGTGAAAAAGACAAATAATTGGGTGTTAGAACAAATTAAACCAGAACTATCACTAGAAGCTAAAATGGTGAAACTGAGGTTATCATACTTTGGACACATAATGAGAAGACATGATTCATTAGAAAAGACAATAATGCTTGGAAAAACAGAAGGGCGTAGAAAAAGGGGAAGGCCAAACAAGAGATGGATTGATTCCATAAAGGAAGCCACAGACCTGAACTTACAAGATCTGAACAGGTTGGTTCATGACAGATGCTCTTGGAAGTCACTGATTCATAGGGTCGCCATAAGTCGTAGTCAACTTGGAGGCACATAACAACAACAACAACAAGCAGTTTACATAAAAGACTTGGACAGGGAACTGTGCAAGAAGCCTTAAAGGGCCTTTTTTTAAAAAAGGCTCCAGAGAGCTATACTCTGCCTGAATTAGCCTTCAAAGATCAAATTTTAGGATGCTCCTGTGCCTTGGGAAGCAGTAAGCTATGCAGACCCTGAAGTGGTTGGTCCAGAAGGAAAGCTCCCCAGCCTAAATTACCAAACTTTCAAGCAGCCTCCCTTTACACACCCTATGAAAGCTCTCCCCTAACACACATATGATTTGATGGGATTTAATAGGTCTTGATTCTAATGTAGAACTTGCTATAATAAGCAACCTTCCTCCTAGCTTCTGTATAGGAAGCACACTGAAATCTAAAATGTTCATCAACAGGTCCACAAATCTGTTTATTGAAGAGCTCCACAAATTCAGTTTCAAAGGTCATACCTGAAATGTGTTAAATGTCTCTGGATGTCAAGGTCCAATATTGGAGTGGGTCTAGAAGATCCCAAGGGCGATCTGTCTTGGCTTAGCAGGTCCTGAAATTCTTTACATATTTGCCTAGAGTCAGAATGGATGTATAATTGTCAAGGACACATACCAAGTTGTTGGGAAAATAATCTTCATACCATATAACATACCAGCACAATAATGGCACTATAACTTATGTCCAATATCATCATTTACAAAAATCTTGCAGAAAAATGCACCAGAGAAGACAAGTTCTGTATTCTTAGGATGGGGACAAGGAGGAGGCTTATATTTTCCTGGGAACAGAACTATTAAATGTCCTAAATGTTGGCATCACTTAGTGGAAAAGGCTTCACAGGTATGGAGCACTGAAGCTGAGACAAATGTGGTTCTCAAATCCCTCTTAAAAGACTGATTGGCACTGGCTCTGTTCCTTTGCTTTCTCTAATGCATGTGTGCTTCACCAACACAATAAAAAGTATATGAAATGCACACCGAGGCTCATTGCTTCTTTGTCTTGTAAGTGAAACTGTGCCAGGATGTTTGAAACACACCTTGATACAGATTTGGTGGGGTCACTGGCAGCGGCCAGATGATCCAGCACATGGGCCATTTGTTGGCGTTTGCTGTCTTATGCTGTTTAGTGATTATGTTCAAAATTAGTCTACATTCCTCTCTCACCCACCCACCCCTACCTAACCCCCCAGCAACAGTTCAGCACAAGCTATGTGTGCTTCTGCGGCTTTTTCTCCAGATGGAATGTATTTTACAACACTTTATTACTAAACCTTTTCTCCAGATGGAGTGGATTTTAAAACGCTTTACTACTAAACCTTGACCATCCAGTTCCAGTGTTTGGTCAATAATTAGCTTCGGACTTCACATTTCAATGAACAGGAAAGTCCATCAAAGGAAGGTAACCACCCTCCCTACAGCCAGAACTGCTAGCTACCCTTCGTTCACTCGCATCTAAATTCAGCTGGCCCCATCGGTATCATACCAATTTAAACAGTCACAGCTTCCCTCAGAGAATCCAGGGAACTGTCATTTATTAAGGGTGCTGGGGGTTGTTAGGAGATCCCTATTCCCTCGCAGAGCCACAGTTCCCAGAGTACTTGAGAAGAAAGATTGATTGTAGCTGCATGAGGGGAATAGGAGTCTCTTAACAACTCTCAGCACCCTTAACAAACGACGGTTTCCAGGATCCTTTGGTGACAGCCATGGCTGTTTAAAGTGGTATGTTTTAAATGAAGATGGAGCCTATGTCAGTGAAACTACTGTACTGGATCAAAGTCAGATGATCAAAGGAAAAGGTGGTGTTAGCATATTGGTTGCACCTCATTGCACTATTCTTTCACTGTCTCAAGAGGAGGCCATACATACATATCGAGAGGGAGGGTCAATAAAATATTACCACTGTGGGAATCCACAGGCAAATTGCAAAAGAGATGACAAGCAATTACCCGCAGCTCCTTCTGAGGAGATTAGAAATAAGCTATAAACTATACAATTAGAAAGATTATTAGAAATAAGCAACATCTCTTGGAATCATGCCACGAGGACCTTTCAGGTAGGGGAAAAACACTTTTGGAAGCTGCCTCTTTGGCTCAGATAGGAGGTCAGTTCAGTTTGGAGCCTTTGTGCTTCCACTTGGAGGGTTGCTTCAGTCCATTTTCTGAAACTTCAGATGGCTTTCCCAATGTCTACAATGGGAAAATCAAAAAATGCCTGTACCTTTTTCATTTTAAGGAAGAATGGTAATGTTTGCAGACCTAACTTGCTTGGGATTTCAAAGTGGACTGAATATTTATGAAGTGCGGCTATTCACCTCTGAGACATTGGCACAGCCCTGCTCTCAAGTTCTACGCAAACTTTACCTATGTACCTAATTTGATCTCATGAACAACAGCTCCCACATGAACCTCTCTCAGGAAGATCTGCAGGGGAGCCTGGACTAAAGCCCACGGGTCCCGCTCAAGCAAATATTTGCTGCCTAGCATCTCAGCCTTTGTAGCACACCAAAAGTATTATTTTTCATAAAAAATAAAATGAAATGAAAAGCATTGTCAAATCATAGCTCCAAAAAGCTATAATGAAAATCACTAGAGTGAGTAAGCCTAAGAGTATTTTTATCCTGTCTTTCTTCAGAGGCAGCTGCTTGTGTGAAGCACCGTCACTCTTGGCAGGAAGGGGTCACTTTGAAATGATTCACCGAGGTGTGTGCAGATGTACAAATTCATCTGAGCTAGTCCTAGGTAAATGTTTTAAGATTCTGTTTGGTCTTTAAAATCCTGACAGAGTAATTGTTTTTTATGGCTCCTTTGGGAAGATAAAGGGCTTCATAAGGCCTATTTGCCTCTGGTATGTTTATGTGTTTGAGAACTTCTGATTGTAATGACTGTGTGCAGTCTAAGAAAACTGGCAGCTTGCTCCCTTCCATTTTCAGTCAGTTATATGATTTTTGGACTATTGCATGCTGGTGTAGCCAAAGGGTATCCTTTGAAGAGGGGTTACACATCAAATAGGAAAGAGGTTCCTTTTTCAAGGAAACAGAATGCTCGCTACTTTCATTGAAGCCTTTAATACTGTATAAGTTACTTGTGATCACCTAAATCTTATCACCAAGCATCACATCATGGCCAATGAGAATGTCAAAGAGGCATCAGGGATGGAACTCAAAAACCCTCACAGACTGAAAAGCCTGCTGTCTGCCCTTGAACATAGGAACAACATACGACATCTGACCCATAAACAAACTAGGCCCCATATATTTGATTGAGCCCCATATCTCAAGCCGCTAGAACAAGTATGCCTAGTTCAGGGGTTCCCAAACTTTCCTCCCCCTACCCACACACAAAGACCACTTGAAAATTGCTGAGGGTCTAGGTTGACCACTTAATGATTTTTCTGCCTGTTATAGCAATTGTAATGTTGTGTGGTAGATGGTACATAATTTTTAATTCTATTTTACAGACATACCAAGGGCCACCTGAACGAAGCTTGTGGACCACCGGTGGTCCATAAACCACAGTTTGGGAACCCCTGACCTAGCTTAACTTATTTTCCTTCAATGAAATGGTTTGTGCATCAGGCCATAATGTGCAGTTCACTATCTCCTAATTCAGGAGCCACCCTATTGGCACTGTTGAATTCAGTGGAACTTTTTGTAACTATGTTTATTCGGAATACCAGAGAGACTCTTACTGAGACTGTATCAGTGCAAATAACAGCCTGTGTACGCAATGACTAGGTCTGGAGAATCCTTGCTTCAACTCCCCACAGCCATGAAGATCACTGGGTAACTGTGGGCCAGTCTTCTTCATAGACTGTGATGAGGATGAGGTGGGACAATGCCACGTTCACCACAATGTGACAGAGAAATGAACAAATGTTAGTAGTGTTCCTTTATGTCTGCAAAGTCTGGTCCTTTGAATGTTCACTCAGAAATAAGTTTCCATTGAATAAGCTTCTTTGCTCCCTAGGATTGCATTCTTGCTTGCGTATCAAGCTTAAAAGATAGCAAATAAGAGACTGAAGTCAGTATGTTTATTTTTAAACAAAAACAAAGATCTTTCCTACAATTTGTTTTTGTAAATTCTAAAGAATTAAAATAAAAAGAGTCGACTTTTGTGAAGATTATCACAAGGCTTTCAACATTTCCTTCACTTTTCCCCCTGATTTCAACAAAGGCTCAAGAAACATATAATTTCATACAATTTACCACTAGGTAGCCAATAGGCAGCTGTTTCTGGCCTGTTGGATAGAACAGTGCACATCTCGCATCCTGATGCGTGCATGTAACAATGCTTCTTAAGGTACATCTTTAGTAAATCCAGCAGATTTTTGCACAGCCCAAGAAGTTCAATATTGTGGTTCATATATCAGTTGCTATATAGTGATGTACTAATGATAATACTGAACTTTGGGTCAGTTTACAAAATATGTTTTCCGCAATTTCCAGCGAATAATTCCCATGACAAAATGCATGCTACAGGACTGACTCCCAAATATAGTTTGTTCCCCAAACTAGCAGGCATCTTATCAACAGCAAGTATCTGGAATTCAGACTGCATTCACAGCACAGTCAAGAAGGACGACATGCATGCAAGCCATTCACATAACATGTTTGGAGAACAGTTTGAAGGATTAAGCCTATCAAAGTTTGTTTTCTGAATAAACCTTGAAAAAATGAGCTGAGATTTTTGTGATCCACAAACATAATGTTCAAGGTCTTGAGTTAGATAAAAATCACCACTGTAGCAGACCACTCACGCCTAAGACATGCAGGTGATCAATTCCAATTATGCCCAGTAGAGGGCAATAATCACATAATAGAAAACACCCAACAGCTCATCTCCCTATCATCCATCAATCAGTTGATTCCAATAATGTGCCAGCTGCAGATTTTTCTAAAAACCACAACAAAAACCCAACAACAGCCAAATGCTCCTTTTCACACAAATAGAAAAAAAAATAACTTGCAAAGTATACTGGGAAGAGTATGCTCATGTGTGATTTTGCATCTCCAATATTATAATGCTCATGCCAGTAGACTGGTCATGTGAGCAGATTTTTTATTCAGAACTGTTATAAGTAAATATTCATAGGATAGCACTTCATAAGTCTTACTAAGCTGAACACAATTTACTTCCTAGTAAGTGTGTTTCAGATTGCAGTCTCTGTGTCTAACGCATTTACGTACCATGGAACAAAATCACTTCCTCAGACATTAGTCTAAATGTGTAGTGTGTGTGGAATTGGTATGCAAATAATGTGGCTCTTCCTTACTTTGTTGCTAGGATCATCTTCTTCCTTGCTGTCTGTTCCTTCTGTTCCATGTGCTGTCTGGCAAGATGCTCCCCGACCGCCTTAGCTGGGAACTCTGTTTCACACGTGTAGCCAAAATCCCTGGCCAAATGCAAAGCTTCTCCTATAAGAAGACAAAACAGCAGGGTGATTTTACATGTAATTTTGGGCACTTTCTTTAGAATGTACAGACAGTTGCCCATATTTATTTATTTAAAGCATTTTTACCTGCTCTTCCAAAAGGATGCCAGAGCAACTTACTTAAGATTAATAACAAACAAGACAGTCCCTTCCCCAAGGCTTACAATCTAAAATAAAAATGAAATGAACTGCCTTCAAGTCGATTCTGACTTATGGGCGACCCTATGAATAGGGTTTTCATGGTAAGCAGTATTCAGAGGGGGTTCACCATTGCCTCTCTCTGAGGCTGAGAAGCAGTGACTGGCCCAAGGTCACCCAGTGAGCTTCATGGCTGGGTGGGGATTCAAATCCTGCTCTCCCAGGTTGTAGTCCCACACTCTAACCACTACGCCACACTGGCTCTCTACAATCTAATTAAAAGATGCAATATAAAAGGGAAACAGAATGGGGAAGAAAGGGGGAACCTAGTAAAATCACGCACTTGTTCTTAAAGTCACCAAAGTATTATAATGACCAGCTGGAATGGAAAAAGAGTAAAAAGAAGAGGAGCTCAACAGAGCTGCTCTTTCCGTAGAGGTAATGGAGTGGTCTTGCTTCCCATCTCTCCCTCTGCTAAGGCTTGATTGCATGGCTGCTGCTCTATGACCATTGGGGGAAAGGAGGAGCCGGATGGAGCTGTTCTCTCAGCAGAGCCAATGGAGAGGCCCATATTGACAATCTGCCACAAAACAAACCAATCGTTCCTCAAGAGAAGGGTGCCTTGCTAGAATGATGAATAGGCACCTTTAGAACTATCCCCAAGGAATTAGCATGTATTTTTAAATTGTTCTTAAAAATGTGTTTTTAAATTTGTATATTTGTTTTTATGTTTTTAATTGTTGTAAACCGCCCAAAGAGCTTCGGCTATGGGGCGGTATAGAAATGTAAAATAATGATAATAATAATAATATTCAATACCTCCTGATCAGATCAATGTGAATGAGAGAATATATATTTTCACAACCTTGGATGGGGTCAATGAGAAATATAACTGGGGAAACATTTTATTTTTTACCATCTTTGTTTGCCAAGGAGCATCCTGTAGGCTTATTTCTTCTGTTTTATTTATTATTTTACTCATGTGAAGGAGTCTCCCCACATGAGTAAGGGGCAATGGGGCTGCACTGCTGCTTCTGCCCCTGAAAATCTGTGGCTTCCCCAGCACCAACATCCAAATGTTAGACACGGTCATCAAGAAAGCTCTTTCATGATTGCCACATATTATTCAGATTTTTCGGTGGCCACCTCTGTGCTGTTGTGGTTAGAGGGTTGGGGTAAGGCTGGGCTCAGTTCCCACTTAAGCTGTAAAGCTCACTGGGTGACCTTGGAACAGTCATACTCTGTCTCAGATTTAACAGAGTTATTGTGAAGATAAAATGGGGAATGGAGCCTTGTATGCCATCATGAGCTCCTTGGAGGGTGGCAAAGTACAAATGTAATAAACGAAAATACTTGATCGTGGTTCTCTGGGATCCTCCCTCTACAGTAAGGGTTCATTTCTTGAAACTGTTTGGCAGCTTGAGAAGATTCATGGACGGGGAGGGGGGAGTTTGTTTTTTCTCAGTTGTAGATGCCCCCCTCCCTTGCATCCAAGTAGAATTCAAAGGAAAGGGACTCAGAGGTTCAACCTTTGGTTGAAATTGCTATTTGCTCCCCTAGGGCTTGCTCTACTAATTCTGATAGACACTTTTCAATCACGATGGCAAATTGCTGTAATTAATACATTACATTTGATTGGTCTATCACAGTCGGTGGTAATAGGCCTGGGCTATAGCAAGGCCAAGGAAGTTATATGCCAACGTCTTCGTGACATTGAACTACAAAATAAACTGAGCTGCGGGGCGGCACATCCATCTTATCAGCTCAGTGTGAGTTCATTAGCGCCTGCGGGCTATTTAACCAAATTGAGCATCACCAAGTATAGGAGATCATTCACATTGGCACGTTTTAATGCACTCCCCTCAGCACTTTTGGAAGGAAGGTACAAGAAAATTCCTTTTACTGACCAGGTATGCCTCTGTGAGGCCGGTGTTGTGGAAGCTATTGATCACGTTTTACTCCAGTGCTTGTTATATCTCAACCTCTGTGAACTTTTTATTACCCCATGTTTGGCTAAAATGCCGAGAGTCCCAGACACGCCATACATTCGTAGTCTACTCGAGGACCGATGTCATGGGTAGCGAAATTTTGCGTAGCTGCCGTTGCTCACAGGAGGGGTTTAGTTAAATGATTTTAAAATATTTCCTTAGCTTATTGATGAGTTAAGTTTTATCTTGTAACAATAAACGACACGCAAATTGTTCTGTATGTATAGTTCTGCTGGTCAACGACCGAAATAAATTAATTATTACTATTAAAGGAAAGGGTATCCTGTATGGACTAGATCAGAATTGCCTTCTGGTCCAGTCAATTTTCACTCCTTAAGAAAACTTGGCATTTCCCATTTTTAAAAATATAGAGCTCACTAATGTACATCTTTCCATGCAGAACTTCTTTTCCAAAAGTTTTCAACACATTCCGGTAGATAGTCTATCCATAAGATACCAGCAACAGTCAAACCAAACTGGTCATACATTTTACAGTTTTTGTAGGTACAGCCTTGAATTCTAAGAGAACTTGCAAAACTGTTTAACCAGGTCTTGGAAGGACACACACACACACTCAGAAATACATCCATGCACATACTGGGCAATGACAGTTCTACAATTATAGTATAATCTCAAAAATGATCATCTGTACATAGCCTTTAAATTAAGAATAATTCAAAAATGGTGTCTTAAGTCCACCATTTCTTCCTGGTGTCTAAGTGTTCTGTAGTAATTTTCACAGAGCTTGGAAAAGTTCCTTTTTTGAACTATAACTCCCATCAGCCCCAGCCAGCCTGGCCACTGGATTGGGCTGATGGGAGTTCAAAAAAGGAACTTTTCCAAGCTCTGAATTTTCACCTGATCTGTCTGTTTTCTTTTCCATACTTATTGTGTGGCTGCCTCTCTTCCTCCAGCATTGCTTCTTTTCTTTTCTTTTCAATTAATGAGGAAGAAGGTAGCTTGCCTTTGGTACATCTGCCTTTGCAATGGGTTCTGTTTGCAAATAATTGCAGAAGTTGCTCTCCTCCTTCCTCCCCATTTCAACAGTGGGAAGGGGCACAGCTTCTTGAGATGCCTGTGCAGACATTTTGAGGAATATTGTTTCTTTTAAAGAAGCAACTTTCATTTCTGACAATCAACCCGTAAGTGAAGCACTGAACAGCATCTCTGTGTGGCACTTGATGCAAATGGAAGTAAGCTCTTCAATTATATCCCTGTAGCGTGGGAACTAACTGATGGACAACAAAAGTGGATGTTGTGAGGCTTTATGGTGACTAAGAGACTTATATTGCAAGGCTGGAAGAACAAATATCTACCATCTACTACTCAGTGGTCAGAAGGCCTCATTGCCATTTCTACAATTGTCTTATAATGGCTTATAATTGTTAATGTTGTTTAGATATCTATTTGGACATATAGATGGACATATAGTTGTGAGGAGAACATGCCAGGTAAGGGGAACTCGTCCCAGACAAGTTGTGTCTGTACCTTGTTCCGGTCCTCCTCACATCCGCAGGACTGTTGGTTGTCCTATCAGCCAGCTCTCAGATCTCCAAGTGTTGCTCCTAAACGCCAGGTCGGTACATAATAAAATCTCCCTCGTCCACGATTTAATTGTCGATGTGAGTGCCGACCTGGCATGTATAACTGAGACCTGGGTGGGTGATCAGGGAGGAGTTACTCTTTCCCAGCTTTGCCCACCTGGGTATATGGTTCAACACTGTGGTAGATCTGAGGGTCGGGGAGGTGGAGTGGCTGTGGCCTATAGGAGTTCTCTCTTGCTCATCAAGCACCCTGTCCAGGTAACGACTGGCTTGGAGTGCCTCCACCTTGTGCTGGGTCAAGGAGACAGACTGGGAATCTTGTTGGTGTACCGACCACCCTGCTGCCCAACAGCTTCCCTAACTGAGCTGACAGAGGTAGTCTCGGAGTCCCCCAGACTCAGAGCTTGGAAAAGTTACTTTTTTGAACTACAACTCCCATCAGCCCAATCCAGTGGCCATGCTGGCTGGGGCTGATGGGAGTTATAGTTCAAAAAAGTAACTTTTCCAAGCTCTGCACAGACTATTGGTACTGGGGGACTTCAACATCCATGCCGAGGCTGCTTTATCTGGGGCGGCTCAGGACTTCATGGCCTCCATGGCAACCATCGGGCTGTCTCAATTTGCTACTGGCCCAACGCATGTGTAGGGACATACTCTTGATTTGATCTTTGCCACTGGACACAGAGATGGTGATCTGGAGGTGGGGAGTTTTTCATCAACCCCATTGTCATGGACAGATCACCGCTTGCTGAAGTTTAGGCTTACAGCCACCCTTTCCCTCCGCAAGGGTGGGGGACCTATTAAGTTGGTCCGACCTCAGAGACTAATGGATCCTCAGGGTTTTCAAAGGGCTCTGGGGGATTTTCCGGCTGATAAGACTGGCGCTCCTGTCGAAGCCTTGGTTGCACTGTGGAATGCGGAAATGACCCGGGCTGTGGACACGATCGCTCCTGCGCGCCCTATCCCATGCAGAGCTCATGCAGCCCCGTGGTATACCCCGGAACTGAGAGCGATGAAGCAAGAGAGGAGAAGGCTCGAGTGCAGATGGAGGCGTACTCCTGACGGATGCAACTATGCCTTGGTAAGTGCCTCCACTAAGTTGTATACAGAAGCGGTGAGGGCAGCAAAAAAGCGACACTTCGCTGCCACCATTAAATCATCCCTCAACCGTCCAGCGGAACTTTTTAAAATTGTCCGAGGGCTTTTACACTCTAGTCCTCAGGATATTATAGAATCTTCGGAAACCTGCTATAACGAGTTCGCTGGGCACTTCCAAGACAAAATCTCATGCATCTGCCAGGACTTAGACTCCAATATTATGGCAGTTGAACCTAATGAGGTATCCGGAGCACGGTCTTGTCCTCATTTATCGGATGAGTTTCAGTTGGTACAGCTCGAGGACGTTGACAAGGTGCTTGGACTGGTGCGTGCAACCACTTCTGTACTGGATCCTTGCCCCTCTTGGCTAGTGAAAGCTGGCAGGAATGGAACAGCCGGCTGGGCCAGGGAAGTGATAAATGCCTCCTTGAGAGAGGGAGTGGTCCCTAGTTGTTTGAAAGAGGCGGTAGTGAGACCACTCCTGAAGAAACCTTCCCTGGATCCAGATAATTTGAACAACTATAGACCGGTAGCGAATGTTCCATTCCTGGGCAAGGTCTTAGAACGTGTGGTGGCCAGCCAGCTCCAGGTGCTCTTGGATGAAACCGATTATCTAGATCCGTTTCAATCCGGTTTTAGGCCCGGTTTTGGCACCAAAACAGCCTTGGTCGCCCTGTATGATGACCTATGTTGGGAGAGGGACAGGGGGAGTGTAACTCTGTTGATTCTCCTTGATCTCTCAGCTGCTTTTGATACTATCGACCATGGTATCCTTCTGGGGAGACTCACGGAGTTGGGAGTTGGAGGTACTGCTTGGCAGTGGCTCCGCTCCTACTTGGTGGACCGCCTCCAGAAGGTAGGTCTTGGGGAGCATTGTTCGATACCCTGGACTCTCCATTGTGGAGTCCCGCAGGGATCGGTTCTGTCCCCTATGCCTTTTAACATCTACATGAAGCCTCTGGGTGCGGTCATCAGGAGTTTTGGAGTGCGTTGTCACCAGTATGCTGATGACACGCAACTCTGTTTCTCCTTTTCATCTTCATCAGGTGAGGCTGTTAATGTGCTGAACCGTTGCCTGGCCGCGATAATGGACTGGATGAGAGCTAATAAACTGAGGCTCAATCCTGACAAGACTGAGATGCTGTTGGTGAGTGCCTTCTCTGCCCAGATGGTGTATGTTCAACCTGTTCTGGATGGGGTTACACTCCCCCTGAAGGAACAGGTTCGTAGCTTGGGGGTTCTTTTCGATCCATTCCTGTCTCTCGAGGCTCAGGTGGCCTCGGTGGCATGGAATGCATTCTACCACCTTCGTTTGGTAGCCCAGCTACGCCCCTATCTGGAAAGCGATGACCTCACTTCAGTCGTGCATGCTCTGGTAACCTCTAGATTGGATTACTGCAATGCGCTCTACGTGGGGCTGCCTTTGAAGACAGTTTGGAAACTACAGCTAGTGCAAAACGCAGCTGCTAGACTGTTGACGAGGACCAGGCAGTCCGCACATATAACACCTGTCCTGGATCGTTTGCACTGGCTACCTATTTGTTTCCGGGCTAAATTCAAAGTGCTAGTTTTTACTTATAAAGCCTTACATGGCGCGGGACCACAATACCTAGCAGAACGCCTCTCCCGATATGAACCTACCCGCTCACTACGTTCAACATCAAAGGCCCTCCTCCAAGTCCCGACCCACAGAGAGGCTCGGAGGGTTGTAACAAGATCCAGGGCCTTTTCAGTAGTGGCCCCCAAATTATGGAACAGTCTCCCCGATGAGGTACACCTGGCGCCTACACTTTTATCTTTTCGGCGCCAGGTTAAAACCTTTTTATTCTCCCAGGCATTTTAACTTAATTAATTTTTTAGCTTTCAATTTCTACCAGGCTGTTTTACTGTTTAATATGTATGCTTTTTACTGACCTTTGTAATTTTATTGTATTTTACTCTGTGTTGTGCACCGCCCTGAGAGCCTTTTGGCTGTGGGTGGTATAGAAATTGAAATAAATAAATAAATAAATAAATAAATAAATAAATAAATAAATAAATAAATAAATGTTTAAATTAGGATCAATGGAATTTTTACTGTCATTATCTGCTGGCTATGTTTTTATCTCCGCCCCTTTCTTTATTTTTGCTATTTTTACTTAAAAAGGAAAGAAAGAAAACGGGAACAAGCTCTTTACAGGATATGTCCCAGAAACAAGCTGTGTCACAAAACAGGGTAATGCATTCCAGGTGCAGCTTATTTTGCATGTGGTTTGGAAATAGCAGTTAGTGCAAAATAGTGCAGCGTGACTGCTGACAGGAGTGCGAATCTGTCAGCGTGCTACACCTGTGCTCAGAGTTGTCAGTTTGCTACCAGACTGAGTTCAAGCTGTTGTTATTGGTATATAAAACCGAATGGCTGAGACCAGTTTACTTAGGCAGGTACTATCGCTGTAGACACCTGCTAAAAACCTTTCTGTTTTGCTGGCTCTATCGAGACGTATGATTTGGTTAAATCTGTTCTTAAATTTGTTTTAGATGTTCTGTTGTTAGATGTTTAGATGTTCCAGAATGTTAACTGGGGCTGGTTACAGGGACCATACAACTCCCCTGCTGCAACAGCTCCACTGGCTGCCAGTCTGTTTCCGGACACAATTCAAAGTGCTGGTTATGACTTATAAAGCCCTATACGGCGTAGGTCCAGGCTATTTGTCAGACCGTATCTCCCTATATGAACCTGCCTGGGCCCTGAGATCTTCAGGAGAGACCCTTCTCATGATCCCAACACCTTCACAAGTGTGACTGGTGGGGACACGAGATAGGGCCTTTTTGGTGGCTGCCCCTAGGCTCTGGAACTCCCTCCCTAGGGAGGCAAGAATGGCCTCCTCTGTGCAGTCCTTCCGCTGACAGCTAAGACTTTTTTTCCTGCGGCAGGCCTTTGGAACTGAAGGCTTTAAGGCTAGTGACTGAAGAGGATGTTGTATTTTATTGTTTTACTTGTATGCTCCTAAACTGGGTTGCAGTATTTTAAGTGTATATCTAATTGGTTTTAACATCTTAATAGTTTAATCCTGTTTTAATGCTGATTTTATATGTTTATATGTTTTATATGTTTATAGGTTCTTAATGATATGTACTTATTTTTATCTGGAAGCCGCCTTGAGTTCCAGTTTGGAAAAAGGGCGGGGTATAAATAATAATAATAATAATAATAATAATGATGATGATGATGATGATAATGATAATGATAATAATAATGATAATGATAATAATACTTCTGAAATTCTGAAATATAAAAGTGGGGATGACTCTGTGTGGAAATTAGGAAAGCTGAGTGCCAGCTTCATGAAAAAGCAGGTAGGCTTTTGTATACCCAGGAGCTAGACTGATGGATCAATGTTGTCACCAGCCCCTCAATGCCAGCATGAGCATACTCAGTCTCCTTTTTGTCTCTGTCTTAGCAGACAAGGCCTCTCTAAGCAGAAGCAGGCAGGGTATTTTTAAGGAATTGTTACTAGCTGTCCATTATTTCATTCAAGTGGCTTTCACGTGGAAGCCCCTCTAACATGGACAAACCCTGACATCGGGGTTGAGGCAAAAGTGGTTCAGATTAAATAAATAAATAAAAACCCAAACAGAAAGGGAATACAGCCTTGCAAATGCAAGTTACTGTTCTAGCAAAATTCTTACTAGTCTGCTCACCCACCAGTACCCTACGAATTAAAAACCAAATTAAATTTAAAAACGGCTGCTTATGATCCACACCCCACTGTAGCAGAATTCTTATAAAAAAGAACAAAGATAAAGGGAAGGAGACATCACAGTGTATAGGGAGAGAGATTTTGTAAAGTTTTTCAGAAAGACTGGGGGTTTGTAATAATCCCAAGAATTATTGTGTAATGTGCCCGTATGTTCTACTGTTCCTGATCAATTTCACTAAATTAATACCTTTGGTCGGTGTTTCAGTGGCATCCAATCTGAATTGGTGTTCTTGGTTCACGGATTAAATTTTATGTGTCCATTTGCATCCACTGCATGCTCAAAAACTAGGACTGTGTGTCCATTTGGACATACAGGTATTACTCTAAAATTGCCTTGCAAGCAGGTCTGCAACTATATCAGAAAATGGGACACAGATAGGAGGGAACGAATAAAAATATTTCATCCTTCCTACACCTATCAAGCTTCAATTGTCCTCCAAGTAGATGTCATGCTTGACATAAGAACTGAAATGATAATTCAGAGAGTAGTTGCATATCATTGAGTGGAAGGGGTACTTCTACAAATTTCCCCTTCCAAACCCCCAATCTCCAACCCATTTTTAACAGATTTCCATACATTCAGGATCCAAAACTGGAAGTGAGCCCAGTTGGGGGGAAAATGACCTTGGGGTCATTTGCAAGGAAGAATCAGAAGGTGCAAGAAGTGGAGAGCACTCTTCCCTCCCTCCCTCCTGCCAATCCTCCCTTATCAGAGTCCCCCCCATCTTTGTATTTCCCATTATCTTGGCACAAATGAGGTTAGAATCATATGTTTGCCAAGATAATATCTGATTTGGCAATTTAAGATATCCATAATATAATTTCACAAATTATTCAGGGTGTTTTGGATGCAATGTTAAACTATTGTTTCACTTTCTGTGCATGAGCACAGGCCATCTTCAGATATACTTTTAAGTTTTACACTAGCACCGTAGGGTGACTCTCTTCCATGAGTACAATAGCACAGTAACATTTACAAGCCTACAACCATATGAGTTCGGACACTCGCAAGGGCCCCCACCACCACATCACCAGCAGTTCATCAGAGGATACCATGCAATTGGCCCTGATGATATGGCTATGGGCCTTCAAATATTGCAGCAGGAGGAGGAGAGTCCATAGCAAAAAATGTTCCAGTGGTTATATTTTAAAAGGTATTTCAGTTAAGACTAATCAGTGATCGTATTTTATTTTTTCAAAGCTATGTTGGTGCATTTTGATTATAGGGAAGATTCTATAACCCTGAATGTGAAGACACATTTTTTAAAAGGGCATTACAAAAAACACGCCACAAGTTAAACTTTTGTTTATTAAATTGTACGTCAACTCACACTTCAGATAATACATTTCTTTCCTTCAGATTTTGGATAAAAGTACGTTGGTTGAGGCTTGCTTTTATGTAAATTGAATAAATTCATTGTTTATGCGTTCAGTTATAAAACTTCCAACTGACAGCCCTATGACAAACCAAATAT
Source organism: Rhineura floridana (assembly GCF_030035675.1). Classification (NCBI taxonomy): domain Eukaryota; kingdom Metazoa; phylum Chordata; class Lepidosauria; order Squamata; family Rhineuridae; genus Rhineura; species Rhineura floridana. Next base: position 5,729,626 of record NC_084483.1, on the reverse strand, counting down.
CAAGGATGGGTATTTTGCCATATAATTTTTATCGGTTTGTGTTGTTTGTTTCAAAACAGAATTTTCACTGAGAATTTTGAGGGGCATAATTTCTCAGAGCATTCACCACTTGAGAATGTGATCTGTGAAGTTAGAACATCAGGACACATCCTACTGAATGGTGCATCTTAATTTTACTGATGACTTGGCTCTTCTTTCGCTCCCCTTTGGACCTTTGAACATGGTTATTTCTAATTTGCACTACATAGGTCAATACAAAATGGCTCTTTTGCTTGCTTAATGGACTCCAGCACAGCCACTCCCCTTCTCCTGTTCTCTAGCCTTTGTTTTCACAGCCTTCATTCTTCTGTCCTGTCATGTGGGTGGATAAACAACCCTTCTCTCTCTCTCTCTCCCCCCCCCAAGCAGCAGGTATTGCTGCAGGAGTGCCAATCATTATGCAGGTAATAAGCTTCCTCCTAGGACCATTGTTTTTGGCTTTCACTCCAGATAGGAGCATCCCTCTGTCTTGGGGGCCCCCAGGAGAGCTTCATGCTGCTCCTTGCACTGCCAGAAGAAGCCTGTCAAGGTACACAACCTGGTCCCTCCAGTGGGGCTTTCCAGAGCTCTCTGCCTCAGCCCAACCCTGCAAACTGTCAAGAAATACAAAAGAAGGCTTGCTTGTTCAGCATCAGCTGTAGCTGTAAATAAGGCAGACTGTGCCTTAGACTGTAGCGAAAACAAGAAACAATGCACCGTGCCTGCTCCAGTAGTTAGCAAAGTGTGAGGTCCTCTGAGCAAAGCTACTCTAGCATTTCAAAATAGCTGTGTCAACAGATTAAAAGGCAGTCCCTTCCATTGAAGCCTGTCAGGGACACAGTTATCCTCCTGCTTTTGTCTGCTCTGACTCTGGGTCTCTGATTGACAAAAGATGATCAAAGCTTAGCCTAAATGTCTCCAGTTACAGTATTTTCATGCAACCAGTTGAGCCACGTATGGGGAACCTTTGGCTCTCTAGGTGTTGATGAACTACAACTCCCATCAGACCCAGCAAGCATGGCCAATGGTCAGGGGTAATGGGAGTTATAGTTCAGCTCAAAGGTCTCCCACATGGGAATTAAGCAGTTTGGCTACCCTGGTGGAGAGGGAGCAAGATGCATAGACCTTGCTGCCAGAGTCTCTGGTATGAGACCTCATCTCCTTAAAATTCCCTGTTAGTGTCCTGCCTTCCCAGACAGAGCCAACAGATGAGTGACTGATCTGTTCCTTGTGCAGTTGCTTGTTCAAGTCTCCACTGGGGCTAGCTAGTGGTAGAACACATATTTTGCATGTAGTAGGTCCCACGTTCAATTCTTGACATCTCCAAGAAGGGTTAGGAAAGTCTCTTCTCTAAAATTCTGAAGAGTTCCTGCCGTCAGTGTCAACAATACTGAGCTAGATGGACCAATAGCCTAACTCAACATAAGGCAGCTTCCAGTGTCCCTAACTTAAATAACCGTTCATTGTGCCACAACCTCATCACAGGTGCCTTATTGAGATGTTGAAAACAATGCAATTTCAGAAATTAGCAGTCGTTGGTAGTAGGAAAGGTTAATTTTTTGATGTTTTCTTTTCATTTGCATCAGAACTAAAACAGCCTCAAGTGTAAAAGTTAATTTGTAGCCTCCCTCATTAAAATTGGATCATGTTGCTTAATATGTTAATGCATTTTCTGAGTAACCCACTGAAGAATCTGATTAAAGTTGGCCACCTTCTAAGTCCTATTTAGGGTTGTGGGAGGTAAGCGTAACTTGATGGAAAGTTATTCCCCCCCTTTTTTATTGCTTTAGTCGGGTGGGGGATAAATGCATTAATGAATGTACCTAGGAAGCATTTCATATCAATGAGGTGCAATGGAACTTTAACAGAGATTTGAGTACAAAGCCTTTCTCAGCAACTTTCTGCTCTTTGCTTTCTATCAGTCTAACTTACATCACAAGCCGAACGTCAAGGAAAAATGGGATAACTCCCACGTGTAACATCTTACTTATCCATACTTATATCTTGCTTCCATAGACCTCCTTTTTGCCAAACACTATTTGCTTATTAGTGAAAGTTTTGTACTTGTATTTTAGGGTGTGGCATACCCAAGTGCTCATGACCTATAAAGCCCTCCTTGGCCTGAGTTAGACGCAAAAAGGACTGCTCACTCATTTGGACCTACCACAAATCAGGGACATTGCTGGGTACTTTAAAAATGATTCGGCGCGTTAGACACAAATTTACATAACATTTTCAGATGCAAATTTATATGTATAGATGCAGATTTAGAATGTGTATGTCACAGAAGGCAGCCCACCTAATTTCCCATCCAAATCACCCCAGGAAAATTCTTCAATTAATTTGCACTTCATCCCACATCAGTTCGCCTTTAATTCATTTACTCACAGTTAGTTTTCCAACAGAACCTACTTCAAATAAATTCAATTCCCCTTCAATTCCCCCATTCATTACCCCCACAATCATCTCTAGATACTCATCTTAAATTATTTCCCCAGATAAATATCTTAACCAACAATCCTGAAACCTTCTAATTCAATTTCCCTCAAATGAATACCCACCCAGAAACACTCTGGGCACTCAGAAAAAAGGGAGGCTATGTATCATAGGTGCACCCCTAGCAATACCCATGCTCAGGGGTGTAGTTGTCCAGGGTCCTAGGGGGTCTTAAACCCCTTACTTTTTTGGCAGCAGGATCCCTATATCCTCAGTGTCCTTTCTTGCTGATTGGAGCTAATCAGAGTTAAAGGAGGAGAGTCAGCCACTGAGAAGACTCTTCTCAGTAGCTAACACACTCCCCTTTAGTCTTGGTATAGCAACCAAGAAGGAAAGGTCAGCAAAAGAAATTCTTTACATTACAGCATAATTAGTATATTTGTCCATGTATGTGCACAGAAAATAGTGGATCTAGCGGAAGGGCAACACACAGAGATCTACATTGATCATTGCATTGGATCATTAAGGAAAAGTACTCCAAGCAAAGTAAGAGACTGAAAGCTAATTTCATTGTATAATCTTAGAAGCGGAATAGCTGCCACTGCCCCTGGCACATATTAAGAACTTTCTCAGGGACTACATTCTGTGTGCCCTGCCATTGGAGATCTGCTAAGTGGCTACTCAGGACAAGGCCTTCTCAACAGTGGGGCCAACATTATGGAACTTGCTCCCAAGAAAGGCTCGTCTCACTCCTTCCACGGAAATTGGTAGACACCCAGCAAAGGCAATGTTGTTCTAGAGAGCATTTGGAGCTCTCTGTTTTGTTCTTCACCTGCTGGCCTCTTTAGTCCACTCTGCTGGCTTTTCTTGGTCTTATTTTTGGGTGCTGTTTTGTCGTTATTATTGTTTTAGATATTCTATAGTGTTTTTTAATGGTCAAATTGCACTGTCTGAGTCAAAAGCTGGGGTGCATGCATTTTAATAAATAAATCTCTATCTACTTTTATTGCTATATCCGTACACATAGAGAATTCTGTGCTTTTGGTGAGGGTGGAAATCAAAACTTTTCACTGGTTTCTTGTTAGCCATTTATTTACTTAGGTCCTAGGCATTTCTGTATCTGACTGCATCCTGCTAAGGATCCAGACTGAAAGCAGCCCTGATAAGCTGACTTTCAAATTATCTCTTTCTCTCTCCACTGAAAGGGGGGAAACAGGGGTCTTTGAAGGATGTGAGCATTTGAGACACATCCTGGCACTTGTACAGTTCCCATCTTTACTAGCAATTTTTTGAATGATTTCAAAGAACCTTCTCTTTTGGTATAAAGTCACAAAAGCTATTGAAAACCTTGGAACAAAAATCAAACGTCAACAAGTAAATATTTACATCACAATACTGCAAAACCTACCTTCTACTAGGGATGTTAGGAGAGTGACATTGGCTGCTTTCCTTCTCCCTGCAGGCAGATTGAGCCCCAGTCTGTCCAATTTTTCTCGTAAGCAACGTCCTCCATTCTTGGATTTTGCTCTGTGAGGAAAAGGGGTGGAGGGGTGGAAAGACATAGATTCATTGTTATCCTTTTTCAGCTTTATTTTTTTAAAAAAACAAAAAACCCTCACATGTCTACCTAAGTGGCATGCTCCCAGGTTGCAGCTCAAGAATCTTTTGGCAGGAGTTGACAGAAAATCCTATGGGTTGGAGCTGGAAAAGGAGATTGCTAAGGGCCAAATGACATGTTATGTGGGAGATCCATGACTTTGTCTTTTCCTCTTCCCACAAGAACCATTGCAAATGGCAGTTGAATCTGGGCCATAGTACAACTGGGCAGTGAGCTTAATCCTTCCCACCAAATTGATTGCATGGTGCAGATCACTTAGAGGTGCTTCCAAAAGTTTTTTTATCCAAATTTCTCCCCAGATTTTGGAGTTCCAAATTATTTGGTCTTGTTTCCAAAGTGAAACTGATACATTATCCCCCCCCCTTGTTCCTTTGTAATTTCCAGATTTTTACAGCATGCTTTGCATGCATGCACAGGCTGTATACACACACCGTAGCTTTAAAGTACATTCAAAGCACACACACCCTCAAAAAAAATCATGGGAACTATAGTTTGTTAAGGGTGCTGGGAAGTGTTGCTCTGTGAGGGGTAAACTACAGTTCCCAGGATTCTTGGGGGGTGCTTTAAATATGCTTTAAATGCATGGCGTGTATGCTGCCATAGTCAGTGATTTCAGTTCAGTTGTGTGTCCGCCCATCATCATCATACATTGCCACCCTGGGTTCCTTTGATGGAAGATGTGGAATATAAATTTAATACTAAATACATATGAATAAAATAAATCCTGTGTTCATTGATAAAACACCACAAAAAAGCAAATGCGGTGTGACAGTACCTACAGTTATAACAGGATTCATGTTGTGCAGTATTTTACCAATCTATAGGCACATTGGGAAAGGACCACACAAAAAGAAACTTGATGCAGTCATATCGAGATTGCTTTTTCTCAGTGTTTTAGCCATGTACGTATAGGCATTGCTTAAAAAAGAAGGGAAGATGCAAAGAAGTGAAAATAACAAGCCCATGGAAAATGTCACATGCTCTAAATTATATTTTACAAATGCTTCTAGCTGAACTGGAATTCAGGAGAAGTGAAATGCAGAGCAGAACAAAGTAGAGAAGCAAATAAAGCAATGGAAGCGGGAAAATCCTCTCGTCTCTAAAATCACTCCCCTGGAAATAATATTAGCTGAGGAACGGAAAGTATACAGGTATAACTAAAGAGTTTGAGACATGGTGGTATCCAAGGTGCTGGGCACTCTGTCTTTACTTATTGCTACAAGGGAATATCAAACAAAATATAGCACTACACACATAGTCCTCTTTTCCTCATGGGCTTAGGGTTTCAGAAGGAACCTTCTGATGGATACTAATAGGAAGGACGTAAATAAGTTACTTTGACTCAGTTAACAGAGATTTCTATCAAGGTGAGCAAGACCCGCTCACCCCACATCGTAAAGTCCAATGAAGCAATCATGCAGGAAACAAGATTCCAGAGGAGGTGCTATTTTCTTGTATCTGGTCAATGTGCCATTTCCCATGAAAGAGCCTTATAGCTTGTCCCCACTGGAGTTTACTGTGTGTTTGCAGCTGTTTTCATTCCCATTTAATTTGCCCACATTACATATTCCTTAGATTAGATTAGAGAACAATTACAGAAATAAAAGGGAAATTTAAACCAAGGATAGGGATGTTGAACAATCAACAGGGAAACACACTGACTGACCGAGATAAAATAAAAGGAAGATAGAAGCAATACACTGAAGAACTCTATAGAAGAGATGCCCGGATGACAGATTCATTCACGGAGGAACCGTATGATGAACCAGAAATTTTAGAATGTGAGGTGAAAGCTGCTCTTAAAATACTAGGAAGAAACAAATCACCAGGAACAGATAGCATACCAATAGAGTTGCTACAAGTTACTGAGACTGAATCAGTCCAAATTTTGACAAAAATATGTCAACAAAAATGGAAAACTAAACAATGGCCCACAGACTGGAATCGTTCCATATACATCCCAATTCCAAAGAAAGGGGATCCCAGGGAATGCAGTAATTGTCAAATTTTTGCCTTAATATTCCATGCAAGTAAAGTAATGCTTAAGATTCTACAACAAAAGCTCTTACCATATATGTAGTGAGAAATGCCAGATGCCCAAGCTGGATTTAGAAATGGAAGAGGCATCAGAGATCATATTGCAAACAGAAGTTGGATAATGGAATGGACCAAGGAATTTCAGATGCCTTTGTGCTTTATAGAATACAGCAAAGCCTTTGACTGTGTAGCTCCTGAAAAACTATGGAATGCTTTAAAATAAATGGGGGTGCCACAGCATCTGATTGTCCTGAAGCGCAACCTATACTCTGCACAAGAGGCTACTGTAAGGACAGAATATGGAGAAACCAATTGGTTCCCCATCGGAAAGGGTGTGAGACAGGGGTGTATTTTATTACCCTGTTTATTTAATCTATACGCAGAACATATCATAGAGAAAGCAGGATTGGACCAAGATAGAAGTGTGAAAATTGGAGGGAGAAATATCGATAGATATGCAGACAATACCATACTCTTAGCAGAAACCACTAATGATTTGAAATGAATGCTGATGAAAGTTAAAGAGGAAAGCACAAAAGTAGGACTACAGCTGAATGTGAAGAAGACTAAAGTAATGATAACAGAAGATTTATGTAACTTTAAAGTTGACAACAAGGACATTAACTTGTCAAGGATTATCAATACCTTGGCACAGTCATTAATCCAAATGGAGACAATAGTAAAGAAATCAGAAGAAGGCTAGGACTGGGGAGGGCAGCTGTGACAGAACTTGAAAAGGTTCTCAAATGCAAAGATGTATCACTTAACACTAAAGCCAGGATCATTCAGACCACTGTATTCCTGATCTCTATGTATGGATGTGAAAGTTGGACAGTGAAAAAGAGGATAGGAGGAAAATCAACTCATTTGGAATGTGGTGTTGGAGGAGAGCTTTGTGCATACCATGGACTGCGAAGAAGACAAATAATGGGGTGTTAGAACAAATTAAACCAGAACTATCACTAGAAGCTAAAATGATGAAATTGAGGTTATCATACTTTGGAGACTTAATGAGAAGACATGATTCACTAGAAAAGACAATAATGCTGAGAAAAACAGAAGGGAGTAGAAAAAGAGGAAGGCCAAAGAAGAGATGGATTGATTCCATAAAGGAAGCCACAGACCTGAACTTACAAGATCTGAACAGGGTGGTTCACAACAGATGCTGTTGGAGGTCACTGATTCATAGGGTCACCGTAAGTCGTAATCGACTTCAAGGCACATAACAACAACAATGTGTCCCTCAAAGAGCATCAATCTCAGTGCTTTCCCCCTATAAATTCAGGCTTCCCAATACATGGATAATCCAATAAACTGGGGGAAACCAGTCTCCAAACTTTTTCCTCCAGGGTTGCAGATGAATTGTTGCAGTGTTTTGGGGTTGGTGGATCAATCATCACTTTCTGCTAATCCCCTTTCCATGCCCACTACTTACTCCATGCTTTCCTTTCTTTTTCAGCACTGTTTGGAAAATATTCCAACTATTTCCGGCATACTTCTTAACAGAGGAGTGTGGCTATATTCTTTTGATCCCTCAGGCAAAAAGATAAAACTGCACAAGCAAGCCACATTAAAAATTTGGAACATCAATTTTAAGGATGTACGGATTTCTAGATGTCCAAAAAATAATCAATGGAGAGTCTGGCTCTCTGTTCTTTTTTCTCATTACTCTGGAAGTGCCCAACTGTGTGTTTCGTTCCTGGGAGAATTTTTAAAAAAGAATTTTTTAAAAGGCTCTCATGTACAAGTCAAGCCACCTCACACATACCCAGTTCATTCGCAAATGAAGGGAGTAGGAGTCTGAAATTAGAAGGCAGGGCTACAAACACTTGGAACACGCACTGGTACATCCAGAAAACTCCAACTTTGCCGCTTGAATTGTTCTCTAACCAAATTCAAAGGAAAAAGGACTGGAGTATATTTGCAGAGATATTTGGTCATGTGTGGACAAGCCCTTCGGTACAAAAAGGTCTAAGGAAGTCGTCATTTTTGTGCCTCTGCAAGGTGAGCAAGCACAATTACATTCCATAAAAGGCCCCACTGAGTCCATCTAAAGTGTCTCTGTATTGGTCCCATACAGTTGCACATAGCTTTGCCTTACCTTCTCAAAATCCCTCCCAAAAGAGAGGCATTGAGGCATTCTGGTGGGGACAAGCGTCTCTTCACTTCTGCAATGGTCACTTTGTATTTGGAAGTGGAGCTGAGTAAAGATAAACGGCCCGGAACTGAGCAAAAGAGATCTGTGGGATTGACTACACAGGTACCACCTGAAAATGTATACACGACATACATTAGAGCAGTGGTTCTCAAACTTTTTTGGTTCGCGGCGCACTGTAAAACATATAAAAATTCTCTGGCGCACTTCGTGTACAAAATTAAAAATATATTAATATATTTTAAACTATGAATAAAGATAACTTAAACTATAGAAAACTATTACCCTATACAAATGGGTTTCTTCTCATTTTTAAAATATACTTTCATAATATTTGAGGCACACCTAGCCACCTCTTAGGGTGCACCAGTGTGCCTGGGCGCACCGTTTGAGAATCACTGCATTAGAGGGAGGGTCAAATCAGGACTTTTCAGGTTCTTGGAACACATTTGAGGAAGAGTTTAACCTTTTTCAGGAATGATGCCTGAACAGGGATTTGGTGCACAAGTAGGGGATGTGGGGCCAGGAACGCCAGCCCTGCCCCCCCCACCTGTATGTGTTGGCTCTGCCTATTCCTGACCATCCTGCATTGAGTGGGAAGGTCTGAAGGAGTATTCTAAGAACGTTTGGTCGAATGCACTTAGAAGCCTCCTTGCAATAATGTAAGGTTCTCAGCTACAGGGAGGCTTCTAAGTAGTATGTTCAACCAAACCCTCATGGAAATCCCTTTTAGACCTTCCTGATCAATGAAAGAAGCTTGGAGATGGAACCAGCATACACAGTGGCATTGGGAGTGGGACTGATGCATGTGGTCCCCCTCCCCTCCTCGAGTTGAAAACTGTAATGTCTGAATAGGGTTTTTATGTCCTCGCCAGTTTTGTCCATTTAAAAATTTAACAATTCAATAGAACTGCTTAATTTTTTTTAAAAAAATACCCCCCCATCTATCAAACAAAGATGTTATAGGAAATATAAACACTTTGAATAAGCCATTTATAAAAGTCTATTTGAAACCAAATTGATGTGATGAGGATTTGTTCTACTTTCCTCTTTCTTGTATTTTAGTTCTGGGGAAACTTTCCTCCTTCCAGGAAAACATTTTTGCCCATTTATTTCAAGTTCTTTCCGTTGAGCACTGCTCATAGCCAGGTATGACCTGATCACTGCCATGATAGGTTCAGTTAGGCATCATCAGTACAACAACAGATCGCAAGGTCAAGTGTTTCTTGAAGTATACCACTTCAGACAGCAGGCGAGGATTGCACAAACAAATATATACACGTAATAGTGATTAACCAAACAGAGGTTTTTATTATATTAACAAAATGTTTCGGCTGCCGCCTTCATCAGCTGCCAACATACAAATGCTGCTACCAAGGTGACAGTTATAGAGCTTTGAGGATGGAATGCTCAGAGGGGCTTCTCCTTTGCAGAAGCTAAGTGATGCTGGTACTGTCCTCCAGGTTCAGGCCATGTGGTGCCAATGTGTCCAGAGAGTATATCCAAAGTTCTCCCTTTCAGTCAGTGGTGCTGGATCTGTTGGCATCTCTATAGCTGTTATAGAAAAGTCCAACAGGCTGTGACCCCCAGTGTTGAAATGTTTTGCAACTGCACTTTTTTTGTTAAGATTGCCAATTTGTGGTTTCTGAAGGTCACTAGAAGCGAAAATGATGAAACTGAGGTTATCATACTTTGGACACATAATGAGAAGACATGATTCATTAGAAAAGATAATAATGCTGGGAAAAACAGAAGGGAGTAGAAAAAGAGGAAGGCCAAACAAGAGATGAATTGATTCCATAAAGGAAGCCACAGACCTGAACTTACGGGATCTGAACAGGGTGGTTCATGACAGATGCTCTTGGAGGTCAATGATTCATAAGGTCGTCATAAGTCGTAGTCGACTTGGAGGCACATAACAATAACAATTGGATATGACATCCTGGTCTTTTGCATTCGATGACAAATTATATTGCAGGACCCGCAGGGTGATGTTCTGTTTGATGCCTGTCCTAGTGCTTGTAAAAGTAGCTGTGTCCCTGAGGTACACACAGGTGATACAGCGTTTGGAGTGACAAGGGTGAGACCCAGGATCGGTAATAGGTGGCTTAAGCACAGCTCTCACCAACAGTCTAGCCTCCTAATTTGAGCATTCCATCCTCAAAGCTCTGTAAGTGCCACCTTGGTAACAGCCTTTGTATGTTAGGAGCTGATGAAGGCGGAAGCTGAAACATTTTGGTAATACAATAAAAACCTCCGTTTTGTTAATCACAATTACATACGTGCATATATACATCAGTAAAAATGGTCCAAACAGAGGTAAAATGGCTCTTTGTGTTCTATATTAGCATGCATTCAATGCCTGAGTAGATGTATAGATTCATACAAGTGATACATACTCAAGCAGTTTTTCAAACAGTACTTGGAAGGACAACGATGAGAAACCAGATGACTAAAATGTTATCAGTTATTGGCGTTTGCATCATGTACATTCAGCTTTTTATTATATTTATAGCAGTTATCAGTGTGTCATGAACCCTATGGAGAACTCTTGGCAGAGTGGAACAGAGGTGGAGGAAAACTGGAATCCAAGGGAGGGGTCCAGTTGTCTGCAATGCGGAGGGGGTGGAACTGAGGAAGACCAGCAGTTTGCCCAATGACAGCCAAACTCCCAAGACACAGGCTATGGCAAACCCTCCCATCATCCTGCCATGGCCCCAGATCTGCCTTCTGCCCTCTCCCAGTGCCGCAGGAGTTGGAAAAGTGGGACGAGATGAAGCTTGGAGAAGAACTGCCAGACAAACTGCACCCCTGTCACCAAGGAAGCATCGTCATCTGGGCGGGCATGAACAGACTGAGCCCGCTCTTCAACCTCCCCATAGGAAGGCCCATTTACTGGCCCAGTCCCCATCTAGGAAACAGTTCTAGTGCAAGTAGTAAGCCCACTCCAGGATTACTTAAGGGGTCTCAGGGGGCATGTCAAATTCTTGCGACAATGTCTTCACTTGAATAGCCATGCCTAGCTATGCTGCGTAGAGACCTAAGCTGATCTATGTACCTTCCTAGAGTTACGTTTCACACTATAAATAATAGAGAAAAACACATCAGTGATGCAGAGTCTGATTCCAAGTAGTTGACCCAGGACTTCATGATTCTTTGAAGCAAAGTTCATAGCCAGCATCTTCCATGGATTTACACAGTGTAAGCCACACATTTGAATTCTCAACACATGAAAATACTTTTATGTTATGTTCCCAGAGGTGGTATTTGTTAATTTTTATAGTTCCTGTCATTTTCCCTTTATACATTTTGTTTTCACAATTTTAAAACCACGATTTCTGTATTGATGCCTAGGGCATTCAAGTAGATAATCAGAATTTCTCCCTACAAAAGTCAGTTCCCCAATATCTCCATCGCATTGTGTGGAAAAGGAGCGAAGCATAGCCTGTGCAGAGAGGAGCCACTTTCCCCCTCACTGGCTTGATTTTCAATGGCTGGGGACGCCAGGGATAAGCAGCTGGGTTAAGCTTCCACTCCAGGGATGTCCTCAAGTGTACACCTTGGCTTTTTTCCAGTGTTGAAATATGTTGCGCATCACCCCAATCTCTGACTGGTGAGAGAACTCCAGGGGTTCCTGCAATTGCCCAGGGTTTGGTTTCCTTGGAAAGAAGGTGAGCGGAATCTGTGGTGCTTTTATGAAATATGATTTATTTATTTACACACGTTCCAACCTGAGTTTAAAATGGAGGGGCTTGAAGCATCAGCAGTCCAACAGATCTTTCTTTTCCAGCAAACTTATAGGAAGCACCCTAAAGCCATGGTGCAGGGAGGCAGCCTCTCTGTGTGTCTTCAGTTCCCAGCCTTTTCTCTGACTCAACTCAAAACACAAGCCTCTCTTAGGCCCCATGAGGGGGGGAGGGCTCTCCTGAAGAGTTTCAATAACAACGGGATTTCCCTGGCCCAGTTAATGGGCATTTGATAGCCCCATTAGCTCACCTGGCCACTCTATTAGACTAGCAAAAGAGGCTCATCTGACAAGTGGAGCAGGTTTCTCCATTGCAGAGCCCAGCTCCAAGTTCAGGGTTCCAGATCAGAGGTTGGAAGGAGACTCATAGAAATCTATCTCAACCCCTAAGCCCATAACACATATAAGTGAATGGACTCCATTGATTCTGGGAAATGTAAGGTCTACACATGAAGACAAACCTGCCCTCCAGCACTCATTGTGGGTAGTTCAACTCACTCTAATAGGGACCTCCTGGGGAAACAAAATCCCTCCCCCAAAAACTACTACTACTATCAGTTGTAACTTGTTTTTTATTCATTTTTTGTTAATTTGTTTCCCATTTTTCAAGACATAGGAAGCTGCCTTATACTGTGTTAGACCATTATTAGCCTGACTAACTCAGTACACTAACTAACAGCTCTTGAGAATTTCAGCCAGGGATCTTTCCAGGCCTACCTGCAGCTTCCAAGGATTGAACCTGGGGCCTTCCACTTGCTCTACCATTGCACTGACAGATTTTGTTCTCCATGGCTCTGATTGAGTTCCAGGGGACAAAGTAAACAGGTTGCAATCTGGGACAGGGAAGGACTGGGCACCATGCACCCCTGCCTCCATGGACAAAGACCACATATATCTGTATCTACATGCCTATATCTATTTGGTCAGTAGTGGTTTTATGAATTGCCATGACCTCAAATGAAATTATGTGCATTGTGAAATAGATTTTGCCAACAGCCAACTTCAACAAAGTTCTGAAACTCAGTTCCCTTAACAGATGTGAGCATTTTCAAAGGAAAATATAATGAGATTTTGCTTCATGTTAGAATTCTTAAGTTTCAGAAAAAAAGTTATTTGATTTTTCTCCCCCACCCCCACAAATTGTACCTTGTACTTTTTACCATACATGTAATTCTAGATAAATAATACTCCTCCTGTGTATCCAGATTTCAGTTCAGTCAGATAATGTGTAAATGAGGTTATTTATCTTGGAAAGTACAATTTATTTCAGCTCTTGATATGTTTGCTTGTAGGCAGGTAGAGAATTACCTGGAGCTATAGATCTTTCTGTTGCAGTGCAAGAGACAAAGTTTACATTTTGCAAACAATGAGGATACACAGCAATGCAATATTAATATTTCTCTTTTACAATCCAACCCTTATGTACACAGACAATTTGTGCTGAATAAATAATTGCTCCTTTAATAGGAAAAAAAATTGTTCCCACCTGCTTTATCTTTTTCAGTTCAGGGTTTATCATTCAGCAAAAAACATCAATTCGGTAAACAGAAATGCCTCAGTATTCTTTCAAAATGAAACTGACTTGCAAATCAACACCATTTAAAGCAACACTGAGAGGAAACAAAATAGAGTATTGGAAACAATAGCCAGGATCAAGAGATACTTACTTGAAGGACACACCTTGAGCATTTTGAGATGCCCAGTGGGATTTTTGACATTTCAACCTTGAGTGGCAAACCCCCACATGCCACATTGCAAACTACTTTTGAAAGCTCTTACCATTTCAAAAGTGATGGGCCTTATGGTATGGGACACTGCTATTTGACAAGCACAGGTCCAAAGTGGCACTGGGCATGCAAAGCTAGCTATATGTTTCCTTGGATTTTGGCCAATGAGAATAAATCACACTTCTCTGAAAGAAGGCAAAATATGGTGGGCGGAAGCAATTCACCAGTAAAATCCATTACCTATCCAGTGACATAAGGACATGGGGCCAAACTGAACTTCCCAGTGGAACATAAGGAAATATGAGGCAAGGTCTGTTCGATTGTTTCCTGCCTTATAACTTAAGCTTCACTGATGTTGGAAGTGGGGCAAGAGCAACTCCTGTTTTGTTCTTTTGTTCATGTTCCAGAAGGGAGATAGAGTTAGGGTCCTCCAGATGGCTAGGCTTGACTACCTTTACCTGTAATGCTCTGACTGACTTCCTTCCGTCCCAGACAGATATGCTTAGGGAAGCTTATCTGCCTCTCCTCCTCCCACCCTTTCCCCCTCTTCTCTTCTTAAGCTGTCCAAGAGAGAGGAGACACCTTTGTCTCTGCTCTCTTTCTCCTGAGCCATGAGGGCAACTCCCAAGCCTGGGCATTGCACCTCCAACTTAGTTAGTTCGAACTAGGTATGCCTTTCCTATCTACTACGTATTTCTATAAATAAAGTAGTTTTTCTTATTTCACTAAGTCTTAAGTCTCAATGATCTCAATGCAGGGTAAAAGTCTGCCACTTAGGTAAACACACACACTGGCATACACACATCTCAGACCATTGACAATCTCTGCTCATTTATTCAAATCTACATAACAATTGAAACCTTCAGAGTACCAGCTGCACAGCCCTCCCATTGAACAAAGGGAACACCTGGCTGGGGAAGGAAGAGCAAGCCTGCCAGTTCTTGAGCATCTCCAGGTCTGCTGCCCTCAGCTGACTCTTGAGGTCCCCTCACTGCCCTTGTGGTTTGGATTCCCAGCTTCCCTTTTGTTGCTGACTTTTGATACTGCATTCATCCCCATCGTTCTTAACTATCACGCCCCAAGATGCTTCCAAAGTTGCTCAAGTGCCATACGAGCATAATTAGCCAAAAGTTTGGGCAAAAAAACAGGTTTTATCTAATTGTATTCACCATGGGATCTGCATCCCGGTGGCAAATCTGTCTGCCCTCCCCCGCCCCATCCTATATTATCTATCTAGAATACATTGTGTGAGTCAAGTCAGCATTTACCAACTTCAGGAACTTTGAGTCTTTATGATTTATGTTTTGAATCAGGGGTGTAATCATCCAGGGTCTCAGGGATGAGACCCTTTACTTTTTTGGGAGCAGGGTCCCAGCAGAGTCCCTATGTCTCCAGCATACTATGAGCTGATGAGCATGAAAGTGGAATGTGTTAGCCACTGACAAGAGTCTTCTAATATGCTCCTTTGTCCTTTCCTGCTGACTGGAGCCAATGAGAGTGAAAGGAGGTGAGTTAGCCACTGAGAAGACTCTTCTCTGTAGCTAACACACTCCCCTTTCATGCTGATTGACTCCGAGGGATGTCTGTTGTTGTGGGAGAAGGCATTCACAAGATATCATTCTCAACCCAGCAGTAAAAAAGGGAGGGCTGTGGTTGTGACTATCATGAAAGGACCCTGCACTTCTAAATTTGCCACTACACTACTGGTTTTGATCCCTAACTCTGAAAGCCAGAACTATCTATTTTTTAAAAAAATTGAAACCAATTCAGTCCTGTCATTGCATGATTCCCGAGCTACAATCCCTGCATTTTAAACAATAAGAAAATTACTCCATGAAGGACTCATCCAATAATTTGCCATATGCTCTAAACATTATCCAATAAAACACTGGTGTAACCAAATCTTTAACTTTTATCCTAAAATCCTAGCTGGATTCAAAGTTGTGTTGCATGGATTTGCATCGTACTCCACATATCCAAATAATTATGTTGAGTTCTAAATATGCATCCTTCTGTCTGGTAATCTTTAGATGGGTTTGTTTTCATGACAACTGGACTTCAGAACAAACAATTCTATGCCACCTATTCAGAAATAAGTCTAGTTGTGTTCAATCAACTTACTCCCAGGAAAATCTGGAATGATTGTAGTCTAAATTTTTTAAAAAATTAGAATGGTGTTTGTAAAATATTCCAAAGTTAAATTTGGCATGACACAAGAGAATATATCATGAAATGTGATGTCCAGGGTTGCAAGCCTATGAACACTTAGTTGGAAGTAACCCCCACTGAATTGTGAGATACCTTTCTGAGTCAGCTGCGCAAATTCAGATAGTAGCACTACAGTAAAGGGTGGAAGAAAACATTATAAATGGCAGGCAAAAATGTGAACCCCTTCCAGAGGAGGATGTATGCCAAACACTTCTAGAAATTGCACCGTTGCTTCACCCATTCATTGCCACCTGTTCACCTGACCCATAAGCCACACTTTCTCCTAGCCCAAATTTGTACAAAAAAGTAGGTAGACACGTGTAATGAGACCACATATATGGGGGGGGGAGGATCTGTGCTGCTCCCATCCAAGTTTGCACAGACTCCGAAACCTTCTATAGTGCAAATCACAGATCATAGAATCGTAGAATTGGAAGGGGCCTATAAGGCCATCAAGTCCAACCCCCTGCTCAATGCAGGAATCAAACTTAAAGCATACCTGACAGGTGGCTATCCAGCTGCCTCCTGAAGGCTGCCAGTGTTGGAGAGCCCAGCATCACAGAGCGGGGAAAGCACGCACAAGCCTGGACACAAGCCTGGGTTGCAACCTTGCATGATGCCTCTACACCACTGGTGCCACTGATAGCAAAAGAGTATTTTGCTATTTGTGGAGGCTATCAAGGACTGGAAACAAGAGCACTGCTCCCTTGACATGCGATCAGGTGCAGGACACAGCACGTGTTGCACAAAGAAGGGATTCATTTAATTTCTACCAAACCTCCTACCATCATTCATGATATCATTCCAAGTTCCAGTATTGTGTATGAGGGGGGGAAAAAGTTAATTCTCACTTGTTGGGACAAGGTGGAAGACAGTTGGGGGAAGGAGAAACATGAATGATGGAGATTTATATAGTAAGGAACAGTACAGAGGGATTGAAGAGAGAAGTGCCTTCCTTCTTCTAAATTAAGACCAACTCTTTAAGAACATAAGAAGAGCCTGCTGGATCAGGCCAGTGGCCCATGTAGTCCAGCATCCTGTTCTCACAGTGGCCAACCAGGTGCCTGGGGGAAGCCCGCAAGCAGGACCCGAGTGCAAGAACACTCTCCCCTCCTGAGGCTTCCGGCAACTGGTTTTCAGAAGCATGCTGCCTCTGACTAGGGTGGCAGAGCACAGCCATCACGGCTAGTAGCCATTGATAGCCCTGTCCTCCATGAATTTGTCTAATCTTCTTTTAAACCCATCCAAGCTGGTGGCCATTACTGCATCTTGTGGGAGCAAATTCCATAGTTTAACTATGCGCTGAGTAAAGAAGTACTTCCTTTTGTCTGTCCTGAATCTTCCAACATTCAGCTTCTTTGAATGTCCACAAGTTCTAGTATTATGAGAGAGGGAGAAGAACTTTTCTCTATCTTTATAATGAATATAATGCTCTGATCAGTTTAGTTGCCTTCTCCTAATCTATAATATGCTTTTTGAGATAGGGTGACCTTGAATGCACACAGCATTCTAAATGTATCATTACAACTTGTACTGATATTAGAGCAATACTTTGTGATTTCATTGGTAGTATGTAAGTATCACTGTTAAGTATTTATGTGCTGATACTGTTGGCCTGGGCCAAAATCCAGATTTTTTCTCTCAGCGTGTCCAAAAGTGTATATTCGCCCTGTAAGGCATTTCAAAATAATTCTTGGAATGACAAAAACATTGACCAACGTTTTAAAAATATTTTTGTAACTGCTCTTTCTGCCCACCAGGAGCTGCAAGTAGAGAATATTGTTGTGAGCATGGGGGTTGGAATGGATGATCCCTGTGGTCAAAGCATCAGCTGTCATCTCTTCTGTTGGACAGTAGATCATCTCTAGAAGTCCTTTCAACCTTGTGTCCTTTAGGTAGTGTTACTTCACATCAGTGTGCTTCACGCAAGAACTTTGCCCTTCTGATTCTGCGAGTCATATGCAGGCTTGATTGTCCTCAAGTATTCTGATAGGCTCTGGTTCAGATATGCCCAAGTCTCCTAGAAGCTTGCGTAGCCACAGCATTTCCTTGCATGCTTCATCAGCTGATACGTACTCAGCCTCAGTAGATGAGTGTGCTACAGTCTCTTGCTTTCAACTTGTCCAGCAGATAAGTGACTGCCCATAGTAGAACAAATTTCCACTGGCTGACTTGCGATCTTTGGTGTCTCCAGCCCAGTCAGTATCAGCATATCCTAGAAGCTTAGGATCTTGAGTAGCTGATAGCTTTAGTTTTAAGTTTGCAGTGCCTTTCAGATATCTTGCCACTCTCTTGACTGCTTCCCAGTCTTCCTTGTTTGGCAAGCTGGTTTTTCTGCATAGCCGCCACATCTGGTCTGGTTATTGTGCTGATGTACAGGAGTTTCCCTATAGCTTGTCTGTACCTTCCGTTGTCTTCCGAGGGTTGATTGTTCTGGTCTGGTTTCAAGCATCCTACTTCCATTGGTGTAGGTGCTGGATGTGCATCCTTCAGTCCTAGACTCTCAAGTAGGTCTTGAACCTTTTGTTTTTGATTTAGAAGAAAGGACCCATCGTCCTCTCTTTCAATTTGTATTCCAAGGTAGTATGTGATGTCGCCTAGACATTTCACTTCAACTTCCTTGCTTAGATGATTTACTAACTCTTGTTTGTCTTGTGGACTCTCATAAGCCAGTAGTAAATCATCTACATAAATCAAAATATAAGTCCATTTGTTGAATCTGCTATACAGGCATTTGTCTGCTTCGCCTCTTTTAAATCCTTGTTTCAAGAGCATTTGGTTCAGTTTGTCATTCCATGCTCTAGCAGCTTTTATTTCTAGATGCTCTACTTGCATCGTCTTCTTGGCAGCGACACTCAGGAGTGTCCTGATTGTTGCATGCTTGACTACAGTTTCACTGTCTTTCCAGGTCTCTGGCTCTGAAAGTTCATCTGCTCTTGCAAGGTAGGACAGTCTCAGTGGAGGTACACCTCTGTTGGTGCAATTAGAGCGTCTTGGTACAGGATTCTCTGCTGCCCCTTCTGGCTATGCAGGTTCCCCTTCTTGCTCTGATTCTTCACTGTCCTCCAGTGCTGGCATGTTGCTGCAATCTGTAGTACTGTATGGTATTTCTACTTTGTCTTCTTCACTGTTGTGTCTTGGAATGGTGCCCCTTCTGGTTGGAATGTACCTTGACCTTCATCAAACTAGACAGCTCTTTGTATTTCAATCCTTTCTGTTTTGGGATTTAGGATTCTGTAGCCCTTTTGTTTTGTAGAATATCCAACGAAGATTCCTTCTTTTGTAGTGTTGTCTAATTTGGTTCTCTTCTGGTGTGGAATGTGACCGTATACTTTTGATCCAAATACCTTTAGATGAGCCAAACTGGGTATGTGTCCATAGTATAATTCGAATGGAGTCTTGTTGCCATTCACCTTTGTTGGCAAACAATTCTGTAGATAGGTGGCAGTATACACTGCCACTCCCCAATGTTTCTGTGGGAGATTGGCATCTTCAAGCATTGATCTCACCATCTCAATAAGGGTTCTGAATTTTCTCTCTGAGACGCCATTCTGTTCTGGGTTGTGGGGTACAGTGGTCTGATGCTCAATCCCATTTTCACGCAGAAATTGCTGGGTAGCATGAGACATGTATTCCCCTCCGTTGTCAGAACGTAGAATTTGTGGCTTTCTCTGAAATTTAGTGGTCGCTATTGCAACATATTCTTTGAGTTTCTGAAGCATTTGCCCCTTCTCTTTCAGCATATAGATTACAGTGAATCTTGAATAGTCATCAATAAAACTAACAAAGTATCTATTTCCACCATCTGAAGGAATTGGCATTTCACAAATGTCGCTGTGAATCAACTCTAGGGGGCGCATAGTCTTCCTTTCACTCTGCTTAGGAAAACTTGGTCTTGTCCCTTTAGCCTTCACACAGCATGTACATCTCCCCTTTTCTTGGCAGGGTTCAATTTTCATGCCTCTTACTAAATTATTCCTTTGCAGGGTGCCCAAGCCTTCTGTGCCATAGGTGCAAACATGACTTGCTACAGCAGTCCTTTACAACATTAGCTTCTGGACTTTGCTAATCAATTTCATACATTCCCTTTCTCTTAGTAGCTGTGCATATAATTACACCATCTCGAGAAATTGCGCAGGAATCTTGTTCAAGTAGCACTGAACATCCTTTATTGGTTGCCTCACTGACTGAGATCAAATTATTAGAAATTCCTGGAGTCCAGAGCACATTTGTAAGGTAAATCTCTTTAGTACCACTTGACATCTGGCAGACCAGCTTTGCATCCCCTTCGCCCTTTATGGGCACTTCCCGTGAGTCAGCAACTTTGACTGAGCCTCCACGTGGGGTCAGAGTTTCAAATAGGGTCTTCGCATTTATCAGATAACCACTTGCTCCTGAATCTACATAGACTTTATTATTATAACATTTTTCAACATGAGTTACTTGTACACTGTTGGCATCTTTCTTGTCTGTCTTTTTAAATCCTTTATTTTGTCCTTCAGACTTCCCTTTCTGGTTGCACTGATTTTTTAGGTGAGTTTCTGAACCACATAGAAAGCAGCGTTAGCATATTTTGATTGCCTCTTTTGTACTCCAAATCTGCATATGACTGGCAGTCGGCCAGGAGTTTGTTTACTAAGGAAAGAGGAGACGCTGTCCTTTCCTGCAGCAGCGTTCCTTTTGCTCTCCTGAAAGAATTGTTCTCTCACTTCTGATATAATTTCATTTAAAGTCTTTTTCTGTTGTTGCAATATGAGGCAAAAGGTACTCATGGATTTTGGGAGGGAATCTAGAAACAAAGCAATCAGTATGGGCTGGTCCAGCCTTGTCCCGGCTTCTTCTGTTCCCTGGGTTAACACCATAAATTTAGTGAGGTGTTCTTCAAATGAATCATCCCTCATTTGCAAATTAATAAGACTTCGTAACATTGAAATTAAATGCCCTTGGCTTTTTGGCTGGTGGTTAGACTTCAGTGCAATCCACATCTCTCTGGCATTCTTACAATTTATGATCAAAGGGATTTGCGAGTTACTCACACATTTGACTATGAGGTCCTGAGCTTTTTCGTCTTTCCCCGTCCAAACTCTCTTTACTTCCTGAGAGGCTTCTGGTCCCGGTTCTGGATCTCTGATCACTTCCATCAGCTTCTGTTGCTTTAAGTGACTTCCCATCCAAAACTTCCATAGCTTCCAGTTTCCAGGTGAAAGTTTGTTGAGGCTTAGCTGTTGTGCCACGGTAGCCATCCTTAAGAAAGAGGCTTAACTCTTTACTGACTAAACTCCGAAGGTCTTTACTAGCTTCCTTGATTTGCAACACAAAAGCTCTTTTAATTACTCAGATCTCCTTTTGCATGCCTGGGCCACTTAACCTGTCGGAGAGTCACGATGCTGGGAATGGAGATTTCTGAGTGAGCCTATATGTGTGTTTGAATCTTTGCTAAAGATTATACCTTCCCTGCAAATTAGTCAGACAGAGACTTTAAGCTTTCAAATAAGAAATAACTACTTTATTCTGGAAGTACATACTTGATAGGAAAGAGTCCTATATCTAACTAACTAGCTAAGTTGGAGAAACAAACACTGAGCCCAGTGCTTGCCTTCATGCTTGGAGGAGAGGGAGAGACAAAGAGAAATGTCTGCTCTCCCTCTCAAGAGAAAGAAGTAAGGAGAAGGGAAGGAACTGTGATCAGCATCCTTTGCATATCAGTCTAGCAGGAAGGAAGGGGCAGCAGGAGGTCAAAGGACAGGTATAGCCTAGCAACCAAGAGGTCTCCTCTCAAGCTACCCTTTTTAACCCCATGCAGCCTCAACCCACAAGTTGGAGTTGAACCACATATTCCAACACTTCTGTGGGTTTACTCTTCCTTGTGAGCCACCCTCCAACATTTCAGTTTAACTACGAGAATTTCTAAAACTGCTGAAATTGGAGCACACACAATTTACCTCAACTTTTAGTTCCTTCAGGACATGTACATGGTTTCCCATAATTTCTATATTATGAATGTGCACATCTACATGTATAAAAGACTGCAGAAAAGCAACCTTAATGCGAGATTGAGATTCTTTTTGTGCAATGGTTTAATGATGCCCACATGTGCTCCTTTGCATTACCAAAACATCACACAAAAGAATCTCAATGCAACCACACGTACAGTTCTACCCAGATTCCTTTGCACCTTTTAAAAAAATCAGTGTACACACACACACTGGTAACGTAGAGCAGGGTAGAGACATAATGGAATTGAAGCTATAGCTGAAAGTCATGAATGCACAGCACTCTGTAGAAAATTTCAAATTAAAAAATGGAATAGTGAAGGATTCTTAATGTACTTGGCTAGAGGCTGCTGGTGGCTGCATGCCAGTGGGTCAGTGGAATCTACTTTGGGTTCTCATCCAAACTTTCAAGGAGCTGTCCAAGGTGCTTAGGACATGGAGCCACCAGTTGCCACTGCATTTGGTTCTCTTTCAAAAACAGGTCCAAGTAATTCACAAGCCAAAGATGTGGGGGAAATTCGGGAAGCATCCCTAATTCAATCACACGAATCTGCACCCCAAGACCATGGCCTACAAAACACATTTGCTTTGATGTAAATAAAGCAGCATGTAGAGTGGAGGAATCCCACTGATTCCACTGTAATTTGCTTAGGATCAGAATGTTAGTGTTAGTTACTAGTGTAGTGGCAAATTCAAAGTGCAGGGTCCCTTCTTGATAGTCACACCATGCCCCCTGGATTCACTGTCTCTTCTGCAATTACAGAATTATAGAACCAGAATAAAACTGCTGTATGCATAAGCTCCCCCCCCCAAAAAAACCCTCTCTCTCTGGGAGCCAGAAACCTTTCAATTTCAAGAATTCCAAAATGAAGCCAAGTGTGGGACGAGGATTTGGGAGACCAATGTACTTTGCCATGAAGCTCACTTCTCACTTACCCTAGGAGCCAATCAGCATGAAATAAGAGCTCTGTGTTAGCTGCTGTGAAGGGTCTTCTCGGTGACAGACTCATCTCCTTTCACTTGATTAGTTCCAATCAGCAGGAAAGGAGAAGGAAAAATGTTAGCCAAGTGAGAAGACTCATTTAGGGACCCTGTTGGGACCCTGCTCCCAAAAGGTAAAGGGTCTAAGACCCCCTGCACCCTGGATAACGACACCCCTGTTGTTAGTGTAGCCTCAATGTTGCACTATGCAGTGGAAGTAAATCCCATTTGTTTCAACTGGATTGCAATTGCTATCTAGTCCCTTATACCCCCTGTCATTATTGAACTGACCGAAGATGCACTAGTTTTATTGAAACGAATACCTCTATTTTAATCACATTCCTTAAAACATAAGATAAATCCCATTGATATTCAACGGTCTTAATTCTGCAATCTAGAGAAAGTAACCTGCACCTAAATCCTATGAACATCAGTGGAAGGCAATCAATGGGATTTAAAACTACAACCCTATACAAGTATTTGAGGGGGGAGGGAAGCTCCATTGAACCAAGTAGGACTTTAGTTTGAATAAACATGGATGAGATTGGGCTCCATATGTTTTTATGTGTATTTCAGTTCAATAAATTTATGCAGGATTTAGCATGGCTAGCTTTTCCTGGATTTTCCCCATGCAGTGTCTTGTAAGACCTGCATTTGGGATTGCAGCCATAAACCTTCCGCGCCGATTGCCTCATATTCTTCTTCGGCCAGACAAAGCAATGCAACTCACACAACCTGTTATACCCAAATAGTTGGGATGTAGCTGATTTACGTCCCCCCAAAAAAGCCTGGATTCGAACAGATTTAGCAGGATCCAAAGGAAGTTAGATTCAACTCAGGCTGCAAGCACTTGGTAACAATCCCCCAAACACAGATGGGACTTGTTTCATGGAAAGCATGCCTAGAATTCGGCTGTGCATCCCACTGAAAGCAACGGAAAGGGATCGATCCGACTAACCTCTGACGGACTGTGGTGTCCATAGCGTTGAACCGAACGGACTTCCGAATAACTGGGCACGGCCATAGAAGTGAATGGGAAACGGCTTGAAATGCTAATCTTCCATCGTTTGGAACTGGATTTTTCCAGACGCTCCCGTGACAAACTTGTCCCGAGCACGGCCAACTGTTCAGCTCCTCGCTGCTAATCTTTCAGCCAAGCCAAGCACGACCCCTCCCCGGCTGTATACGCTGAAAACCCAGCAAGGCATTAGCGGGTTCCAGCCTCTCCCTTCGCCTGTACGTTTGCTGAAGCCTCATTCATGAAAGAGCCACCCCCCTCCCTTTATTGTTAGGACTCCGTTTGAAATCAGCTCGGCTGGAGCTATTAATTAAACAAGCGCATTAGGGCCTTTTAAACGGGACTCAAATTGCTTGTGGAAAAAAAGAGAGACAGCGGCGTTAATGACACTACATTAAGGGCAAATGATACGTATTAGAGGATTATCCAGATTTGGGCAGATAAGAGCTGAAGAGAGGGGAGGGAATTGGAATCTAACGGGGCGGACGGAGAGCGGCTGACAAGGAAAGATCGCCGAAGTGCAGGGGATTCGCCAGTGGCTCCTCGCGTTGCGTTCTTTTTACCGGAACGGCACGGCTGAAATCACCCGGCCAGAACTGAGCGCAGCTCGGCGCGCCTAAACCCCCGCAGATGTTTAGTAGGACCCGAGGGCCCCTAATTGCGCGCTGGATTCTGGAGCGGCTCTCGCGGTTATTGGCTTGGAAAAAGTTTCAATGGGGCGCCGTGCCTCAGGGCTAGGGCTTCAAAGGGAGGGGGCGGAAACGTGGAGATCTTTTTTTAAAAAAACAACAACAACAGCACGTGAATCTTTAGAGGGAAAGAAAAGCCATTGTACTCTGGAGAGGGAGGGAGAGACACCTTGGAGGCGAGAGAGGAAGAGAGAAAGGCGGGGAGTGGACCTTGAGGTAGAAGAGAGACCTCTAATGGAACAGATCTAACAGAAAAGACAATTTCAACAATAATAACGAAGAAGAGCCTCTTGGACGTCCTTCTGTTCGAATATATACAGCTATATTGTTGTACATAGGATCCGAAATGTATACTCACTTGTGAAAGCACACAGAATCAAGCCCCATTTTAAAACACGAACCAAACCGAGAAAGCAACAGAACAGAAATAATGACGCAGAATTAGAACAGTGAGTTGGTGCAGTTCCCTGACCAACATTGTAAGCGTTACTCACTAGGAACTGGTCCGGACTCATCTTCGCACCCGGTTGACTTGAGGCAAACTGCTAGTCTCAGCCATTCCTTCTAATTTAAGTAAGAGGGTAGTAGCACCAGCCTACCTTGCAGGTTTGTTGTAAGGATTGCTGGCGAATGTAGATAATGCTTTGAGGGCGCTCTGGAAAAACGCTGAGATGCTAAAGACACAGGCCAGCACAAACCAAGTATTTTAAGCCACTGGTTCGAACAGAATGGTTAATCACATGTTTTGTCATGGAAATTAATTAGATTTGAAGTTCGAGCTTCTCCTGCATGTTTACTTGGCAGTGAGCCTCACTGAGTTCGATGAGCTACGCTCCCAAATCAAGGCTCAAGGATTGTGGGAGTGTTTCCTACATATAATTATTTAAGGAATAGCTGTGGTGATATGATAGACCGGCCTTATCTTTCCATGAGCTGATCTGGAGAATATACTGCCAGATATACTAACAAAGTCCCATTGGGTTTTACCTTCTGCTTAGGCGCTTACAGTAAAACAAACGGAGGCTCGCTCATTCTTGTCCCATCTGGTTTCTCTTCCTAATTCCTTATTCTATACCCAGGATGAACAGGGTCTTTTCTAACACGACACATGCGTCGTGATATTTTCTGCCAGAATGTACGCAAAACGCAAAACTTGGAGCTTTCTTTTTTTAAAAAAACTTTGCTCTTAGATATATTCCCTCTAGAGCTTCATTCCACCCCTTGCTTAAAAAACACTCCCCGCATCGAATGAGTGGGTCATTAGGCGGCAGTTTCATCATTAAGTACCTCAAATTAAAATCGCAGATCAAAGGCCCACGATCAAACCCCGGATTGGAAGTGATAGGCAGCGCCTTAAGTAAACACGCAAAAGGCAGAGAACGGCGGATCCTATTGGGTAGGCTGGTTTTTGGTGACTGATGCTCAGACTTTTAAGAGCCTTTTTATTTATTTTTTTAATCAAATAAGAGCTGACAATGTTCCTAGCTTCGCATTAATGCCTCAGCCTTCTCATGTCAGTCACCTCTAAGCGATTTGACAAACTCACGATCTCTGAAAACGGGAAGAGTTCAGATCATATTAATTCCCCAAAAATGTTTTGATTCAAAGTAGTTTGTATTTTACGTTGCCAAGGGCAATCGAGAACGAACGAGTACGGATAGCCCGGGTCCTCTTTTTCTCGTCAGGGCCCAGAGGCGATAGCAGTATTTAAGCTTCTGAAATTAGCCTGGGGCAGGGGAAGATGGATGATCACAAGGCGAAACAAGAGCCGGGTGTTGGTGTTGTTTTAAGTTTGCCATCTCATAAAACGACACAGGAGGGCCAAGGGTCACCGCGTTGTCTTTTGGTTTTTAAAGGACTCCAAAAATATTTAGTGGGGAGGCTCAATTATTTACTCGTTCCAAGGTAGACTTGCCTATAGTAAGCAAGCAAAACAGACATGACTTCAAGAGGTGACGAAGCTGGTTCCAGATTGATGACTGCAGTTTGGAGAGAGATCCCTAAAGCAGGAAACTACTTTCTAAGAAACCACCACGAAAAAGGGAGGAAAGCTGGGGTGGAGAAATGGGGGGGGGAGAGGAAGAAAGAGAAATGTTTCTTTTTCCTGCCCCCCTAATTGAAAATGGCCCAGGACTGAGGCTTGTATCTTCGGGCCTGATTTCTTTTGAAAGGGCCGATCTGAATATTCAACTTTTAAGGCAAAGCTGCACTAGTCTGTATGTACAACATTAATATGATCTCTGCAGAATTTGGGCCCTCAAAAAGATTACCATATCAAAGCAGGGCCTGCGGCTAGAGAAGCTATCGATACGCTCGCAGCAGGTAAAGTAAAGATTATTGGTTGTGATGGCACGAGGAGTGCAGCTCCGGGCGAAATCCTGCACACCATTAACTGGAAGTGATAGCGGTGGGAGCTGGGCCACCGGATCAGGGGAAAATATTGGCTCTAGCTGGTAATTAGCTGGCCAGCACCTAAATCCTGCAGTCCCCACCCCCACCGCGCCCACGCCAAGGCCCTTCTTCTCATTAAAAAGCAAACGGACCAAATCAGGACACTCCGAATGTCTCAGCTGGGACAGGCCAGGTCAGAGGCGGCGGCGGCGGCAAGAGGCTGCTTCGTGGGGAGACGGGGCTTGGGCTGAGGATGTTGTTCCAACGCGGGGACAGGGAAGAAGGAGCGCTTTGTTCATTTTGGAAGAACAAGAGGGCGAACTTGGCTATAGGGGTAGAAGGCCCGTTTTGAAACAGACGTGGGCTTTTCTAGGTTTCCCTTTCTCTGTGGTTTACTCTTTCACACCTGTGATTTCTTCAGGCCTTGTCAGTTTCCCCGTCTGTTTACTTCTTAGCGTTTTCTGGAGCTAAATTTTCTCCTTTCCTCTGTGCTGCCTTTATGAAATTCGCTTTTTCTCTCTTCCCTCGTGTGTCTTCCTGGAGTCGAATTTCCGCCCGCCCGCCTGCCTTTCTTTCTTCTTAATGCCCTATCCGTCCCTCAGTTAATGACGCCAAGCATTTCAAATTCGATTATTAGAGAAAAAGAGGCCTGGTTGTTCTTTGCGGAAGGTTCCACAGAGCTTAGGCGCGCAGGGTGTCCTGATGACTACTAACAGGGGTGAGCGTGTTTTGACCTGACAAAATATTTATTATGTATTGTGAGTATGTATTTGAAACCTATAGGTGTCCCTGACTTCACCAAGGGATGGGTGGCTCAGGGTGCCGGAGCCATTTAGCTCTTAACATTAGTCGAGAAGCAGACTTACATTTTCGTTATGGATTTCTTTTACTATTCATCCTCAAATCCTTGAATAACTCCATCGCCTTTTGAATATCAGAGGAGATGAGGCGGGAGAGAGCAGACTTTCTTCACTACAATCAGTCGCTCGGGTAAATGGAAGCTCCTAGCCAAGAGTGCGCGTGGAGAGATTCCATCAACTGATTTAAGAAGGACTCCATAAGAAAAATCTCCTTCAGATGGGAGATCAAAGTCCAGTCAAGCAGTACAGACGCAGCATCCCAGCTGATGAGAACTCAGCTTTTCCCGTCTCTTACGTAATGATCCAGCCCAAAGACAAGCCGCGCTTGCTTATCATCAATATCAACCATTTCCAAGAAACGAAAATACAACCCTCCTCCGATGATGAGGAAGAGGGAGCTGATTGCAAGAGAAAGCATAAGATATTGTTAACATATCCCATGTGGATTATTCCAGAGAAATGGGCCTTTGTTCTACTTCCAGCCATGTCTAAAATTATTTTATTTTGTTTTTCGTCGCCCCTTCTCCTATTTCTATGAATCTTGCCCACGCTGCTTTTCTATTTAACGGCACTGTAATACCACACATGACGATGATTCTAAAACTCAAACTGGAGAAGGGAAGTAACCACTCCAGTGAAACGGAGAAATGTGAATTTGGGACGATTTACGAATATTACACTTTACAGTGGACAATTCTCAGACCTAGATCGAGGTGTTACTTAAAAAGACAATCCACCGGTTTATACAGAGCCAAGCCCGTAGCTTTCAAAGATCCTTACTTGCTTAAAAGAATGTTAAACCTCAGCATTCAGAAGGCTTTGGGGATAGGACTGTTATTAGACAACCCCAGGCGCTCAACGGATAGCCTCCTTGCCACCGAATCAACAAGGAGCTGTCCAATTCAGCACCAATATACTGTCCCCCGCCACTTGAACTGTATCTTCAGAATGTCGACAATCCGACAGGATTCATATGATAATTCACTGCCGGAGTGTTGTCCTGCGATTCTTTCAGTGTTTTATGGTTCAAATGATTTGTTATAGCCCATTACTGTTTCAGTAATATTAACCTAGACTGAAGCAAATTTCCCCTTGCTAATTTTGGTTTAGTCTTATCTCAAATAAAACTGGAGCAGTAAATGATAGTGGAAGCAATGAATTTGGAATCGGCCTATATGTTTACACGCAGCACAAATGGACTCGGAAGCGCTCAAGGTAAGCACACCTCGGCTCCCACAGTTGCAAGGGGGATATGGGAACCCTCTGTTTAACTCCCTTCCTTTATTAATTTGTTCACATTTCGCGAAAGCTGACTTTTTCTTGTCAGATGAAGCTCACCCCTAGAGCTCTCTGGCATTTTTATTATCCCGCTTTTTGACCAGACCTGCAGTAGCATATGGGCCTAACGATAGAGCTGACAGTCTAAAATAGTTGTGATACACATAAGTTAATGAACTGACCACTTTCATTCACCTAATGCATCTACAATACAAGCCTATACTTGTCTACTCAAAAGTAAGCCCCATTGAATTCCGCGAGATTCACTCGCAGCTAAGTCGGTATAGGAGTGCAGCCTTAGGATCCAAATCTGAGGTTATGGCTGGTGACACTCCGCCCCCCCCAGCCAATAATTCGGGCTTCTGACAGCGAGTGGGTAGAATATCACATTCTGAATTATTTTAAAACTAAAGCTAAGTTTCTGTTCTAAGACTCCTCTCGCAAATGTCACTGAAACCCCATTTACTTTTCCTATGTAGATGGTTCCAGCGGCAAATTGAGTTGAATGAACAATGAAATGGAAAACGCAGGTGGGAAAAGTCATCACAAGATCACCCCAAGTAGAAAGCATAGGGGAGAGGGGGGTCGTCTTTCGCTTCTTAGAGTCGCGCTGTCAACGTGGTGGTTGCTTCCCAATTAATAAAGACCCTTCAGAAGGCAACGCTTCATTAAAATCGCTTGTCTTTCCCAGAATGTTTATGGGATTCCTTATACTGTTCCTTCGGGGGGGGGGATCACAGCGATACAAAAGACGTCCAGAACCCAATGACAAATCCCACTATTGGTTTGGATTTTGGACCCAGTGGTTATTAAACAGTTGTAAGGGTGTTGTTAAAATAAGAAGTAAAAATATAAGACTTGCAACTTGCTTACCTCTCCTTATCACCCCGCCTTGGCCGTTCAACACTAGCCCACACTGGGTCTCCACTGAGCCCTTGAATGAAGAGAATAAAATAAAATCAGATATAGATCCGTACAGGTAAAATGCACGTCTGGAGACATGTCGCCGGATCCGTTTTAGAAGAGACTGAGGTCAGATAGTAACTCGAATAATCGCCCTCCTACGAAATCGCCAAAAAGAGGGGGCTTGTATATTTCAAAACCATAGAAAATCACAGTTTCTTCTCAGAACAAGCCATCCTTTTCGGTGTTCTCTGATATGATCTTTTGTCTGAATGATTGATTGGCAGGTCAAGAGGAAGAGAGTGCGTATGGAAAGACAAACGTTTCCAAAGGGAAGTTTTGGCGGAGGAAAAAGAGTAATCTGAAATAGAAGTGACAGCGGTACATTCAAGGACGGTTTCTAACGTGTAGTGCATTCTTATGTCACGGAACTAGATCCGGTTTGTAGAGACCGGTATCAAACGACAGTCAGACCTAGAGATGGGGGTTATAAAGAATGGACATAGAAGCACAACAACCGGCTGTTTTGAGTTCTGGACTAAGTTGTGCAGGGAACCATTAAAACGACTAAGAAATTTACTATTCACTTTAACTGGAGGCGGATTCCAACACCTACATGCTCATCGTCGGATGGGCTGATCAAAACACTTTAGGAACTGAGCGCCACATCTCTCATTTTGATATATGTTGGGATACGGATTATATGGGGGGGGGCTTTATACTCTTCTCCTTATGTGTATGTACATTTCTTCTAACGCAGCGCCGCCACCCTTTTGTCCTGTGCCACTGTGTTAAAAGATGCATTTTCCTTTACAAACAAACGAGATCTTGGACATGAAAGAGGCCTTTAAGAGTGTTAACCTACTCAACAGCCCGTGAAGAGTTAAGTACATGCGAAGAAAGAGTCGGTGCATAATAATGATAATAAACCCCACTTTACAAAAACAACCTTTACAGTCCCGTCTCTCTCTCTCTCTCTCTCTCTCTCTCTCTCTCTCTCTCTCACTCTCACTCTCCCCTTTTCGCCATATTGACGCTGGCCTAGAAAACCCTTTTCAAGGCCTCTTTGAGTTTAAGTGTTCTGCCTTAAAGTGATTATGAAATCAATATGGAAAAAGGGGGCGACTGAGCATAAATTAAAGCGGTGACGGGAAAAGGTGTGACAGTTTCCTTTGTTGCCCATGGAAAATCTTTTTAGGAGACTCAAAGATGCCCACTCCGGCTCCGAGACTCCTTGCATCTGTTAGGCTGGTTTAAACAGCCTTCCAAACTATTGGACTTTCACTTAACATTCTGAGCAGGGGAAAGTATATTTACATTTGTTGCATTAGAAATGAGGCATATGTTGATGAAGAAAGTGGGGGGTGATGAAAAAGAAAAGAAAAAGACTGAAAGACTGGCTAGTAGCCCTCTGTTGGAGTGCTCCCTCCAACCCTGGCCATGCAACAATCCATCTTGTCACCAAAATGCAAAAAACTTAGAAGTGAAATTAGCACGCTTGCTTTCAAGCGTCGAGAAGGACGAACTACAGAAATCAGGGCAAATTCACTGACAGGGATTTTCCCTCCCCCTCCCTTCTGCTTTGTAACTGCAAAGAAACCGATTATTATTATTATTATTATTAGTAGTAGTAGTAGTAGTAGTAGTAGTAAATAATAATAATAATAATAATACAGCATTCATGCATAATGAGTACAACAGACATTATGCATCATGCATCACTAAAAAACAAATTTTATTTGGCTCTTTTTGTAGCATTTTTAGTGCCCCCTCCCAACAAAGCATGAAAAGCAGAAAGAAGAAAAAATGATTGTGTTATTCTCTCTCCTCTTGAAATGTAAAACAAAAAGGGTTACCCTCCATCCTAAAAATGAATCTGCCATCTAACTCTTGGTGAGGCAAAAGGGAGGTTGGAGGGGAAGCACGATGTTTGGTCGAATGACATTGCATAAGTGACCAGTTGAATGGCACTAAGTCGAAAATTGGATAAACTATGGTGCTTTTCTACACAGGATTTAGGCATTGTGCGCTGCCTTGCAAACGTCCCTAATCCCTCCTTTTGAAAACAAAAACAAAAAACAAGGCTTTGTGCCGGGCATAGAAAAAAAATGTACAGCTAAAAAAATCAGCAGCAGACGCGGTTATTAAAAAAAGGGAGTAAATAGGTCTTAGTGAAGCTAAATAGTGAATGGCGGATTTGGGAGAAGGAGTAGTGAGGAGAAACATAAGGGCAGCCCTTGTTGAAGATGGGGAGGAGAGGGATACATACAGAAGCGTAGCAAATTATTGAGTGGATTTCAATGGAGAAAGTCAGGTTTTAGGGAGCTGCTCTTATGGGCCCAAATTATTTTATTCTTGTGCAGATTCCAAAATATGTGTGTGAGAGGCCTCTCCTTTAGCTAGTACACACACGCACGCACACACAGATAAATATTTTCTTCTTCAGCCTATGAGAGGGAAAATACTCTTCCCCCCCCAAAAAAAACAAAATCTGACTTTTTGGTGGTCAATAAAAAGCAACTTATAACTTACTTTCTGTAAGTAAATAAATAGAAGTTTAATAGAATTTCACGTTACTTCTCTACTGCACTAAAACAATAATTTTATATTCCAGTGGCATTAGTTAATTCAAGTAAATTGATGTTGACCACTTCTTGATTAACCGATATTCGAATTTTATAAAACTAAATCTCTCTCTCTCTCTCTCTCTTTCTCTGTGTGTGTTAGACAGCGAGCGAGAGAGGAGCTTGAGAAGCAGATGTATATACAGACCCGTAAACACTAGAGGAAGTGGATAATTGGCTTAACGAATGGGTGGATTTGCAGATAGATTTCCATATTTTACACACGTTTTTAACGCTCCTTTATCCTTCCTGCTGGCTCTATCACGGCGGTAGGAGCCGGACAGTGATTCGCTGTTGTTTTGCCGTTCAGCTAGTGGGCAGATATTTCTGCCCGCCTGGCTCGGCTGAACTTCCGCAGGAGGGGGATGGATGATTTTAGGGACACCGTTGCCTGTTAGGAAAGCGATCCCTTTAGCATTTCTGCCCGTCTAGTCTGGATTAGCTGATGCTCCGTTGGCCCGCGACCGCGGGCGAGGGAGCTGGGCGGCTCCCAGGTGAAAGGCTCCTTCGCCCGCCGCGCAGGACCTGCGCCGCGGCGCTTTCTGGAGACCGTCGGGGGGCTGCCGGGAGAGGGAGAGGTCAGACCCGGGGGAAGAGCGGGAGCGGGAGCGGGAGCGACACGCCATTTACCTGCAGATCGTCTGCTCCCGAGGCGGCCAGGCCAAGGCTGGGTCCCGGCAGGAGTCTCTGATCAGGGTGCATCCCATACTGGGAGCCATGGCTCATGAGCGAGAGGTCGTGGCGGCGGTAAGCGTCGAGGCAGCCCAGCTCTCGCCTCTGCTCGTCCAGGCAAGAGGACTTGAGCGCCCGGGCGTTGTGCAGGTTAATGAAGTCGGCGGGCTCCCCATGGTGGATCTGCTGGTAGTACTGCTGCGAGTGGTGGAGCGAGTTCAAGGAGTAGGCGTCGGGGTTGACGGCCGGGTGGCTGTGCTGGAACTCGTAGTGGAAGGACTGGTGGTGCAGGGGAGTGTACTGGTGGTTGGTGGAGAAGTACGGGGAGGCGAACTCAGGGCCGGTGGTGGAGTAAGCCAGGGGCGACGTGGAGGAATAGGCGACGGTGGAGTTGGCCACAGACTCCAGGCATCCCAGCTGCATCAAACGGTAACTGTTTGATCCATCGTGACGTATCTGAAAGGGAGAAGGACACAGGTAACCCGAATGCTGCAGGCCGGGCATGGGAAAGAGGATGGCTCGCTC
This sequence comes from Rhineura floridana, assembly GCF_030035675.1. Classification (NCBI taxonomy): domain Eukaryota; kingdom Metazoa; phylum Chordata; class Lepidosauria; order Squamata; family Rhineuridae; genus Rhineura; species Rhineura floridana. Next base: position 5,695,748 of record NC_084483.1, on the reverse strand, counting down.
CAAAGCCCCCTGTCCCGCCTAACCCACCCACCCCGCCCGGCCCTAGCTGCTTCTGTAGCCGGCCCTCGACTCTTCCCTTGCGCACCTCGGTTGGGCGAGACGTTTCAGGAGGGAGAAAGAGGGAGCCCTACGTCTGAAAGCGAGGGAGCCGCACGCTCTGGAGAGAAAAGGCGCTACTTCCCTGTCGTCGCTGCCGGGCTCCTTGTCGAGGAAACCAGGAGTCACCCGAGGCAGGCGGCGTAAAAGCTCCACGTTCGCATCAAACACAGAAGGGCTGGTCTCGTCCTCGTACCAGCCTAACTCTCTCGGCAGACGCAGGGAGAGAACACGCGCCGCGTCTCTCGGTGTGGCTCGGGCTCCCTACGTGCCCTTAGCCCTCCTTGGTAAAAGATATCGGTCCAAAAACCTCCCCTTCCGACAACCTGAGTGGGAGTCGATCGTTTCTTGGCCCCCAGATCCCCATTGCTCTCTCTTTCTCTGGCTAATGTTAATAATATTTGCCACCTTCCATTTCACGATATCATTAGGGCCGTTAGTCAGTTTTCTGTCCGGCAACCGTTTGAACGCTGCAGTTTTTTTGCCCCTTTCCTGGCGACAGATGTCATAACGAATTTTCGCCCTTTACTCCTCCAAGTTCTCTCTGCAGCCGGATTATAATTAAATGTAACGGTCCAATGTGGATTAACAAAAGAAATGGAAACACAGGCACAGGCACACCCGACCATACACACACACACACGCACGCATGCATAGGCACACACACGCACACGCACACGCACCCACACAAAATACCTCCGCATCGTGGACGAGTCCTGGAAAGGTAGTTGACATTTTGCGTTCTCCGAAAGAGGCTCTGGATTAAATCCCTTTTCCAAATTTAAAAGGAAAGAAAAGACACCAAAGCAGCCACCGAACCCCGAGTAATTTTTAAAAATCAAAAAATTACAGTCATCTCTCGTTTCCCACAGACGTGAAAAATACGTGTACATATAGAAGAGTATTTCTATCTAAACACACCTTCGCAAGGTGTCTGCCTAGGTCTCCAGCTTTTCTCCACCGTACACCCTTTTAAAAACCTGTAGGAACAATTTTTCCCTCTGCACAAAAGCAGCTCCCCGGATCAGATTTTGTACTTGCTGGGTATTTCTTTGGCTGATGTCGTAGGTCCCTTGGTAATATAGAAGTTTTGAAAATTAAGCATCAGCACTGAGAACTGGGAGGACAATAGATTGAGCAGTTTCATCCCAGGAGACAAGGAATAAATATTGTATCTTCGCCTAATAAGGAACTGTAGGTTCTTTCAACGTTTTTATACATTTTCCCTTCACTCTTTTAGAACGATTTTCCCCCCTTACCCAGGCTAATGTGGGACCTAATCTTTTCGAAAGGGGCCTTTTTAGGCACATATGATTGGGCTGAACCAGAGCTGATTAATTTAACAATCTAGATTAATTCAAACCATCCTTTTCAATAGGTGAGGGCCTCTTGCTGGCTGTAATTATTTCCCCCCAATATTGACCAAAACACAGGGCTGGGGCGTATGTAACTGGGTTTCCCTCTCCAAATACAAATGCAATGCATTTGTATTTCTTAGAGAGAGAAATAATAAATCGAATTTAAGTCTATACCGTCCCCCTTTAGCTAGACCGTTCATTGTAGGGCAATTTAGGATGAAATCACACTGGGTTTCGAAACAGAATTTCAAAGACACAACCTATCTGAAATGAAATGTGCGGGTGTCACTACGGTGCGTTTTCTGCATGAATACATACAGGGGGAGACGATATGGTGAGTAGGAAGACAGGCGCGGGCGCGCACCCACACCACGACTTTGGGTACAGAGCAAATACAACCGAACAGGGGAGATTTGTGAGCGAAAAGGCGAGAAAGCCTAGGAGCTTTTTCCCACTGGAAAGTACGTTTGAAGTACGATTTATTTTATTTTGCAGACAGCTAATTATGGCCCAGTGAAACCGATGGCTGAGTTTCAAACAACATGTACCTATTTATTTGCAACAATCCCCGGGGTTGATTTTGGAGGGAGGGTCAGCATTCGGTTCGAGAAGAAGAAGCGAAGCTCTGCTTCCTGCTTCAAGGTATCCGCAACTGAACGCCCTCGCCAGGCAAGCGGCGCCTTGCAAACGCTCCAAGGAAGGATCTTAGGCAAAGGGCATTTCCTGCCGCTGCTGTGCCTCTCCGCTGATGGCGAGCTTAAATTACAAGCCTGGGAGATAGAAACGGGTGCAACTCGCCTTTAATTGCCATTTAATTTGGTTTGCTTTTAAGTGTTTAAACCGCCAAGGTGTCTTAATAATCAGCCGCAGGCAAACAGACATGTGGCTCTTTTTTAAGGTCCAGGTTTGGGGAGGGTTTATTGGTATCTGTTCATGCAGGCTAACAGGAGCTGTCACTCAACCCTCTTTTCTTTATCCAAATGGACAAAGGCACACGACTAGAATTGAAATGCATTATCTGAAATGGAAAAGGGCGGTTATCCAGACGGGCGCAGGGGTCAGCAGCAAACACTTTTTGCTTCCCCAACGGTTCTCTTTTGCGGAATCGCGGTGGCAGAATTGTATACCTCTAAAAGTCCTTAAAAGAAAGAAAGAAAGAAAGAAAGAAAGAAAGAAAGAAAGAAAGAAAGAAATAGATCCTTATATTTTAAACATGAAGCTCCATTAATTACTGGCACCTCTAACGTTTCTTTTCTCGGTCTTTAGGCTCCTCCCAAGCAGTAAAGATGATGAAATAGGAAGCAATAAATCAGTACAAAGAAATCAGTGAAGTCAACTCCCGTGCAAACACTTTTAGGCGGCGTGTCCAGTGACCACCCTATCCCCCTTAACAAGCTCCCGTCCTCCCCCTCCCTAAGCCGAGGCGCCTTCGGGAGAGTACCGACACCGCTCCAAGATGCCCTCCGTTTGAAGGATCTGATTCGCCCAACAGAGGGAAAGAGCCATCGGTCTCCTTGAATCATCACCATCCTCCACCACACCCTGGTTTGTAACCATCTATCACGCCTACGGGTGTTGTTTTGGGTTAAGCACGTTTGGATTGTCCTTCTGCCCCTTACGGGCGCGCGGACACATCGGAAGCATGGAAGTTAAAACCAAATAAAGGGAAAGGATGGACTTAATGGCCAAACTCAAAGAAATGGGAAGTCCTATTCGCAACCCAGTTAGACTCAAATGCGTTTATTCAGGTGTCAGATCTCACTACTACGCTCTCATCTACTTTGTGAGGAAGCCTCCTCCACGTCAGATGGAGATTCCAAGTAAATGTGCTTAGGATCCCATCGTTACACCACGATTATATATGCTTCTTCCGCCCCTGGAAAGTAAACCCCATTGATTTCCACTGTGCGGCTGATCTCAGCCGCACATCCGGGTTGCTAAGATAAGAGTTTTCAAATAAAGTCCCATTGCTGTAAACGAAACTTACGTCTGCACTCTTCAAGTGCGATTCTTATTGACACCAACCGGACTTACTTCTAAGTGAGTGTATTGAGGGTAAAAAAGCGATCTTGTCTGCACTTACTTGGAAATGGGATCCATTGAAATCAAGCATATGTTAGTAATTGGTCGGGGGCCGTAACGTCTTAAGTGGATTGCGGAGTTATTCCGTCACGAAACACCGTAGGTAACGGTTCTGCCAACCGGGTATACCATGGCATTTAATCAGTATTTCCCCCAACGTCACAGAAAGTTTCAGTTCAAAAACACGAGTGGAGAAAGCACACGACGTCCTTTCCTAGGCTGGTAAAGAACACAGCCCAACGGAGAGGAAGTCTGGGTGTTTTATTGTACTTGCCCATTTAGGTTGGGTAGCTGATTTCACTTTTCTACAGCCCAAACAAGGCAAGACAGGCGTGTAAAAATGAGACTTAACAGTTTCCTAGGCATGGAGCAATTTCCTCTACAAAGCAGGGGGTCCTCAAGAACGGAATTTAACTCCCCCCTTCCCACCGCAAATCACAAAAGCAAAAACACCGCTGGGGTTACAAACCCTGAATCAGGCAAACAAGGTCGTATATTTCTGTCTGGACTCTGTGGGAAATGGCATAGCCTTTCTAATTTTGGGCTGGGGTGTGGCTGGGCCAAACCTAGGAAAAGGTGGGTGCTGGCCAATGGTTATAGTGGTATCTCAACAGTCTCCCTGTGCCCTGTCTTTGAAATTCGCTTTTGGATGGTCACTTTAAGATATGCAAATGAACATATATGCACATAGGCCAAACTGAACAATCTCTACGCAAGAGACTAAATGGACACAAATTTGACATCAAGAAAGGTAACACAAGAAAAAAACATTTTAATCGTCCTCTCCATTCAGTTGCAGGAGTCTTGTTTCTCCAGCATTCAGAAGGGTGACTTGATAATATAAAATTGAATAAATTATAGCCTCATGGGTGCCTTTATTTGGTAAAGGCATGATTATACTCTCTGAGCCAGTGCAGAGTGCAAAACAGTTACTGTGCACCAACTCAATTTCTGAGCATTGTACAGAGTTCAAAGTAGTGGCAATCTTCTTTTCACTTCAAACTCTTAACCAAGTATCCTATAAGTTAGTGAAAGCACATTTGGGGGCAATTCCTAACAACTGTGAAGTGCATCATGCCCACCCGCATAGTCATGCTCCCAAGGAAAATTCAGTCTTACTACACAGATTTTATATATCTTGCTTTTCTAACACTCTGCTTACAAACTTCACCTTACAAACACAGGCAATCAAAACAAACTACAAATAAAATCTCATAATTAAGTTTATTGGGCATGACTGCAATCCTGTACCTAGTTACCTGTGAATAAACACCATCAAACTTAGTATAGGTTCAACTTGTAAAACACATTTGGCTTTAGTCATGTGGTGCTGAGCAACAGATCTCACAATATGTTATTTGTGTTACCCAATCATAAGAGAACCACTCATAGTTCTTTTCCAAATATCTCGGTACTGTCATCATCTTGGCTTTCCCTTCTTATTAGGAGCTCTCGCCCTCCCTCCCCCCTAGCTAAGTTTCCTGTCAAGGAAGTAGTAGTGGAGATTCCTCTTGGCCCTGCCTTCAGGCCTCTACTGGAGGATGTTGTAGGTGCACTTTCACCAGTGGAAGCATCAGCCTCAGAATGGGCTGTCTGCTTTCTAATAACTCTATCCATGGCAATGGTGAACACAATTCAAAGGAAAATATCAGGATTCTGGAGAAAAACCACCATTGCAACCACTCTAGAACCCAGTATATTCATTTTAAGAAAAACCCTGTCAGTTTAAGACCAGGTTAAGGCTATCTCATGTTGGCTCAAGTTGGCCAGATGAACAAGCTCATGTTAGATGACAAAAACCCTCTCTCATACCCACTCTTTTAAGCAGTTTAACATTGTTTCTTTTTATCTAAATTGCAAATAAAAATAGGGGACGGGTAGCCATGTTAGTCGATAGTATCAGAAACAAAGAGCCTATGGCACTTTAAAGATTAACAATATTTATTTGAAAAAGGCATAGGCTTTCTTAGGCCAGTGCCAACTCCTTCAGATGCCTGAGTGAAGAATCAGGCAGGGTGGATATTTAGTGTCATGCACACCCCAGTCCCCAAGCGGTGTGAGACTTCCAGGTATTCCTGTACTTACCCAACATTTGGTTTCCTTGGAATGAAGGTCAGCAGAGACTGTAGTGTCTTTATGATATACAGTTTATTTACACATATATGCAACCTGAGCATAAGATGGAGGGGTTCACAGCATTAGCACTCCAACAGATACTTCCCCATTAGGTTTCTAGGGGAGTCCCAAAGCCATAGCTTGGGATTTGGCACAGAGAGCAAGCCTCTGTCTGTCCAGCTCTAAATCAGACGGACACAAGCACACGGGATTCCTGCATTGAGCAGGGAGTTGGACTCGATGGCCTTATAGGCCCCTTCCAACTCTATGATCCTGTTCTATGATTCTACACACAGACCACTTCCTATCCCAGCCAGGTGGCAGGGTGGGGAAGAGCTACCTTAGTTCAGATGGCAACACATCTTTTCTTGACCAAATCCTTACACGTGTTAGCAAGACTCCTCTGTAGACACGTGTTTCACATTCACACATTCTAGGAGTCTTGCAAATTAGGATCTTTAGACATTGGCAATAGTGTATCTTGGCAGATTTACCCAGTAACTTATACAGGTCTTTAACATGGGGATATTTACTGAGCATACACGCAAAGAATCAAAACATATACATTTAGGAAATAGCTCAGTACCAATACATATCCATTAGCATATGTGGGAGTGGCTCAGTAACAATATATGTGAGGGAATTAGCTATACAAGCCTAATAATAACAAAACTCACATACACACTCAGCATACACACACGAAGGAGCAAGCACACAAGGCATAAAAGGAGATGGGTGAGTTGAGTTCAGCACAACTGAAGAAGGCACACTGGCCTGCTCTTTCCCTCTGTCTGGGTTCACGTTGTAGACTAGGCCTTAGTTATGCACAGCTGGACAGGGAGGACCAGAATATGACTTCTGAAACACAATCACACACACAGTCTAAGATAGGCAGGGGGAACAGATGTGGAGGCTACAATTCGTAGGGAAAGGGCCTTCAGAAGACAGGATAGAGAGCAAGATATTCCTTTCCCAGCCATTATGGGCAATCTAGAAAATAGAATTAGAGCATGCTGAGACTCCTGGGTCACACAGGTCCTGAAATGGCTTCCTGGATCTCTGCTTTGGCTAGCAAAGGTCCAGGGGAAAGCAGAAAAAGTAGTGGAGCCCTGAAAAGGGCCTTTGAAGCAGCTTCAGCGAGCAGGGACCTCTGATGCAGCAGGCACGATCCATAGAAAATGAAGGAAAAGACCTTTGGGTTCTGGCTGGCTGAGTAATTCAGCAGGTGATTTCAGGCAGAGTGATATTCAGCAGTGGACGTGGGTGACCAGAACCCAGAACAGCTCTAGAATTCCAGCTTTTATACCTTTCTGGACAAAAGCCTCAAAGGAGAATGCAACATTGATTGGATAGGGCAGGTGGCCTTCATTAATGTCTATATTATTATGAGTCATATGGTCAGGGTAATGGGTGTTTCTTTTGTGAAGACAGGTGGTGGCATTCACTTTTTAGCTAGCTTGATAATATTTGAACAATGGGCTCCTTTCTGAGAGCCAAACTTTTACAATTGCTTTTGAGATTGCATTGATTGCACTGCCAAAGGCCATGTCCTATGCATATGGCTGGCAACATCCTCTCAGATGAGAGGTCCCAAGCAGCCTCTTTGGAAAGTGAACCAAATTGAAGCCATATTGAAGCCATTTATTTATTTGATTGACTGATTGATTTGTTGTGATTATACCCAGGGGGGAATTTTAAAAACGATATAGGCCATGTTGGGGTGGAGTGTCTCTCAGGTTTATAGGCTTGTAGCCAGCCTGCCAACACATGTTGATAGAGCACTGGCTGGGCCCATTAGCTTGTGAAAGGAACTGGTTTGACAAGTTCAGCAGGTTTCTCTGCTAACTCCATCTATTGTTGTTGTTATGTGCCTTCAAGTCAATTTCGACTTATGGCGACCCTATGAATCAGCAACCTTCAATAGCATAAACCACCCTGTTCAGATCTTGTAAGTTCAGGTCTGTGACTTCCTTTATGGAATCAATCCATCGCTTGTTTGGCCTTCCTCTTTTTCTACTCCCTTATGTTTCCCCCAGCATTATTGTCTTTTGTAGTGAATCATGTCTTCTCATTATGTGTCCAAAGTATGATAATCTTAGTTTCATCATTTTAGCTTCTACTGATAGTTCTGGTTTAATTTGTTCTAACACCCAATTATTGGTCTTTTTCATGGTCCATGGTGTCCGCAAAGCTCTCCTCTAACACCACATTTCAAATGAGTTGATTTTTCTCTTATCCACTTTTTTTCACTGTCCAGCTTTCAAATCCATACATAGAGATTGGAAATACCATGGTCTGAATGATCCTGATTTCAGTGTTCAGTGATACATCTTTGCATTTAAAGACCTTTTCTAGTTCTCTCATAACTACCCTTCCCAGTCCTAGCTTTCTTCTAATTTCTTGACTATTGTCTCCATTTTGGTTAATGACTGTGACAAGGTATTGATAATAATCCTTGACAAGTTCAATGTCCTTGTTGTCAACTTTAAACTTACATAAATCTTCTGTTGTCATTACTTTAGTCTTCCTGATGTTCAGCTGTAGTCCTGCTTTTGTGCTTTCCTCTTTAACTTTCATCAGCATTCGTTTCAAATCATTACTGGTTTCTGCTAAGAGTATGGTATTGTCTGCATATCTATCGATATTTCTCCCTCCAATTTTCACACCTCCTTCATCTTGGTCCAATCCCACTTTCCATATATGTTCTGCATATAGATTAAACAAATAGGGTAATAAAATACACCCCTGTCTCACACCCTTTCAGATTGGAAACTAATCAGTTTCAACTCCATCTATACAGATTCAAAATCAGAGGCTGAAAAGGGCATCCAAAAACATAATCCAGACCAACCCTGCAATATTATAACAATAGTCAACTTCCTGTCCATTCAATTACCGATCTTGAAGTCATTAAGCTCAGGAACACAAGAGATTAACTTCAAAACAATCTCCAGAAGGCACATCATTTACACTAACACAAACAAAAAGAATTATTTTTTATGATTGTTTGTTTCTTTGCTTATTGTAAAATCTGTTATTATTTAAACATCAATTTTATACATGTACCTAAAGTAGGCTCTGGCTACAAAAGTGTATGCCATAATAATAAAAAAAGTCATTGAAGTCCCACAGACTACCTGTTGTTGTTTTTAATGGTGACTGAGAGACACTCCCCCCTCCACTGTAACAAAATGGTTTTTGTCCCTGTAACTATGTGGAAGATTTTATTCGTATATAATATGGAGGCTCTTGACTTATCTGCTTCAGTCTTCTTTACAGCTCTGCAGGACCTAACTAAGGCCTTGGAGTATCTTGCTCCAAAGAAAGTGGGTGGAGCCAGAGTTAAGGACTAAGCCACCTTCTGAGGGCCATAGGCCCTTTAAGGCAGGGGATACATTCTTGATAAACACGCAAACAAATATTGGCAAACAGGAACAAAATCCCAAAGAATCATGGAAATTGCAGTATGATCCAACAAAGAAAGGGGGCTGTCCTTTGCTGCAGCTGCTGTTGTAACTGAGTCCAGTTATGTGAGTCAGTCAATACTTCCTGGCACTGGCTACTTGGGGGGGGGGGGGCTGAGCTCCCCAAGGAATATGGGGAGTCTTGAGCCCCATAGCCCCCCAAGTTTATACCTATGCACCCAGCCACATCAGATGCATGTTGCCCCACATCCATCCTGCCGACCCTTTTAACATAGCCAGAAAGTAACATAAGAAACTGCCTTCTACTGAATCAGATCATTGGTCCATTCATCTCAGTATTGTCCACAGTGACAGGCAGCACTTCTCCAGGACTGTCTTTCCCAGCCCTGTCTGGAGAGGCTGGGGGTCTGCATGCCAAACAGATACTCTACACGATCCTCCCCATACCCTCGATTAAACCAAGGGTTTACCTCCCCGTGTTGAAAGTGTTGAACTTGGCCAAATCCAAATAGATACACAGAGTCAAAGCTGTGGAGCTTCTCCAAACCAAGCAATACTTTACAAGGAAGCAAATTGTTTCCTGTTATGCTAATCCCATCCTAAGCAAATGGCAGACAGTCAGCATAAACACATAAGCACCCACTGCATGTCTACTCAGAAGTAAGTCCCATTGAGATCAATGAGAATTTCTCCCAAGTAAGTGTGTATAGTATATAGCATGTTCTCCCAAAGTTTACCTCAAGTTTTAGCTTGGGCTGCCTGTGATGGAGGGTTTTGGAAGAAACTTGGGTAGACCGCAGTTGTCTTCAGTGGCACTTCTGATTTCTTTGACAGTTGACAAGGCTATAAGAAGAAATAGGAAACTGGGTCTTGAGCACCTGATTTATCTATCAAAACAATTCAGAGCAGAGAAGTTCAAAGCATTTTTACTGTGTGTAGATGCTCACATTCCATTTTTCATGAGTAGCCACTGACCAAGATGAGCTGATTCCCTGACCTCAGAGACAGCTGGACCTGTTCCTCATAATTACCTTTGCTTTTTGTCTTTATACCACCCTTGCTTGGTATCCTTTGACTCATCTAAAGCTGAGGCGATCAACTGATACTACCAGAACTTTCCCCAAGCAAAGGACTGTTGGTTGGAAGACTGGGAGGGTGCCGCTGCCCATTCACACTCATTTGTTGAAGGGTTTTGTATTTGCTTAGCTTCATATCTCCCATTAGATCAAGGATGGGCAACCTGTGGCCCTCCAGATGTTAGTGGATGCCAACTCCCATCAGCCCCAGCCAGCTAGGAATGATGGAAGTTGTAGTTCAGGGATGATGGGAGTTGTGGTTCAACAATGGGGGAGCAGGTTGGTTCTCTATCCCTGCTTTAGGTGATCTCAGAGAGATACCCATCAGTTTCATTATGACACTTCCAACAGCCAAATGCTGATGGGTTAAGCAAGTGAACCTGGAGGCTACCTGAAAAGTGCTGGTCAGCCAAATACCTTTTTAATGCAGGAACCACAAATGTGGCCACACAGCCTGCCTTCACATGTGCTGCCATCTACAGTCCCTGCCTTTAGAGACAGAAGAGGTCTATCTGCCCATCCTTTGCTGAAACCTGCCCCCTCTCCTACCCCCTTTCTAAATAAAAGGGCAGGAAACAAAGAAGTCTCTAATTTAACTTTCTGTTGTGTCCATTGATGATGCTGTAGTAACAGCAATGACCTCCACAGCCTTGGTGTGTAGTGGTAGGTTTCTTAGCCAAGGAAATTACACTCCCATCCTCATATGCAGATAGTCAAGGAGAAGGAGGGACAATGATATGCTGATGGGCAGGTAATTTGTCAAAGAAGTCTAAGTTCGTTTACTTAATTATTGTCTAGGGACCATTCCAATACCTACCAGGTGGCTATTTTTTCTTCTTTCCTAAGAAGGGAAAGGGGTCTTTTACTCCCAGTTGCTATCAGTTCTACCTACAAGTTGTTGCCTTAACCTATGTAATCCTTTGGAGTGACAACAGTTGTCAGGCATTGTGTATTCCCACACTAACTTTCTATTCTTCTTCTTGAGGGAGGCGGGCAGGGTTCCAATATTCTTCTTTACTTTTCTGACATAACCATGCACACAAGTGTGCTATGGCCTGGTTTACAGATGTTATATGGTTTCTCTATACCTGATGACAGGTCGAATGTTCAAATGATTCCTTTGGGAAGCATCCATCATTATGGAGGTTATGTGATATGATTTTAAAGTTCTGTCCTGGTGTTGAGCCTATGATGGCTCATTTCCACATGCAACCTATCATATATTTTTTGCAATCATCAAGTGATGTCCAAGTCTATGCTCCAACGGCAAATGCAGGAGAAGAGGAATTGGAAAGATTTTACGCAGACGTACAGGAAGAAATTAATCGCACACCAAAACAAGATGTGCTGATAATCATGGAAGACCTCTCCAAATGGTTAAAGAGAGAAGGAAAGCAAAAACAAAAGGAGATAGAAACACAGTTAGAACCCTAAATGCAACTATACAATGACTAGTATGTGTATTACAACTATTACAAGAGTTATTGTATAGAAATAGAAGAGGACAACAAAAAAGAAAGAACGAGAGCACCATTCCAAAAGATTAGAGAAATGAAAGGGAAATTTAAACCAAGAGCAGGAATGTTGAATAATCGACAGGGATGCACAATGAAATAAAAGAAGATGGAAACAATACACTGAAGAACTCTATAAAAGAGATGCAAGGATGACAGATTCATTCATGGAGGAACTGTATGATGAAGAACCAGAAATTTTTGAATGTGAAGTGAAAGCTGCTCTTAAAATACTTGGAAGACACAATAATCAGGAACAGATGGCATACCAACAGAGTTGCTACAAGCTACTGAGAAGGAATCTGTCCAAATTTTGACAAAAATTTGTCAAGAAATATGGAAAAGAAAACAATGGCCCACAGACTGGAAGCATTCAATATACATCCCAATTCCAAAAAAAGGGGATCCCAGGAAATGCAGTAATCATTGAACTATTGCCTTAATATCCCATGCAAGTGAAGTAATGCTCAAGATTCTATAACAAAGGCTCTTACCATATATGGAGTGAGAAATGCCAGATGTCCAAGCTGGATTTAGAAAAGGAAGAGGTACCACAGATCATATCGCAAACATACTTTGGATAATGGAATGGACCAAGGAATTTCAAAAGGAAATCACCCTGTGCTTTATAGATTACAGCAAAGCCTTTGACTGTGTAGATCATGAAAAACTATGGAATGCCTTAAAAGAAATGGGGGTGCCACAGCATCTGATTGTCCTGACGCGCAACCTATACTCTGCACAAGAGGTTACTGTAAGGTCAGAATATGGAGAAACTGACTGGTTCCCAATCAGAAAGGGTGTGAGAAAGGGATGCATTTTATTACCCTGTTTGTTTAATCTGTATGCAGAACATATCATATGGAAAGCAGGATTGGACCAAGAAGAAGGAGGTGTGAAAATTGGAGAGAGAAATATCAATAATTTATGATATGCAGACGATACCATACCACTAGCAGAAACCAGTAATGATCTGAAACGAATGCTGATGAAAGTTAAAGAGGAAAGCACAAAAGCACAGCTGAATATCAAGGACACAAAAGTAATGGCAACAGAAGATTTATGTAACTTTAAAGTTGACAATGAGGACATTGAACTTGTCAAGGATTATCAATACGTTGGCACAGTCATACACCCAAATGGAGACAATAGTCAAGAAATCAGAAGAAGGCTAGGACTGGGGAGGGCAGCTATGAGAGAACTAGAAAAGGTTCTCAAATGCAAAGATGCATCACTGAACACTAAAGTCAGGATCATTCAGACCATGGTATTTCCGATCTCTATGTATGGATGTGAAAGGGGGACAATGAAAAAAGCGGATAAGAGAAAAATCAACTCATTTGAAATGTGGTGTTGGAGAGCTTTGCATATACCATGGACTGCAAAAAAGACCAATAATTGGGTGTTAGAACAAATTAAGCCAGAACTGTCACTAGAAGCTAAAATGATGAAACTGAGATTATTATACTTTGGACGCATAATTAGAAGACATGATTCACTAGAAAAAATAATATTGATGGGAAAAACATAAGGGAGCAGAAAAAGAGGAAGGCCAAACAAGCGATGGATTGATTCCATAAAGGAAGCCACAGACCTGAACTTACAAGAACTGAACAGGGTGGTTTATAACAGTTGTTATTGAAGGTCACTGATTCATAGGGTCGCCATAAGTCGTAATTGACGTGAAGGCACATAACAACATCAAGTGATGAGCATGCATGTGTGAAGCACACCATACAGACATTACTTACATGTAAAAAAGGAGCTTAGAACTGAAGAGCATACTGTCTTATATGAGAAATCCACTGACATTGATCCCTTTCCACGTGCAGATAGAAAAGAATTGCAAATGGAACTTCCATAGTGTGTACACAAGTTTACTTGTGAACCCTGATGGCATACAGGTGGGAAATGACCTACATGGAAAAGTGATATTCTTGTAACAAAGACTTCTTGGTATCAATTAACAGATTCTCACTAAGCAGAAACAGCTTTCAAAGCATATCTATCTTGGAAAGGTAAAGAAGCACCTCTTTCTTATGTATTTGCTCATCTCCCCTTCCCCACTACTTTTGTCTCCCAGAGTCTCTTATTTTCTATCATTAGATGCTGAATTCACTTTGCCTATTGCTTTATTATTTAAGGTCTTTTAAAAAAACTAATCTGTATAAGCAATAGGCTCGGACAGTGCTTAACCTTTGATTATCTTTATTCTGCAGTCCGCTATAATGGCTCCTATGATGTTATCTTTTATGAGACTTTCAGCATCTTTCACCTATGCTGTCAAGGGAAACTGTTCTTTCAGCAAAGGCTTTTCCAGCCTTTGGGAACTTTCACAAGATCTTTAATGGGAGACTAACTTAAATATACAGCTGGTATAGCACAGTGGGGAAGAAAGCCTGGCTGGGAGTCCAAAGTCTGTGAGTTCAAATCCCAGCTCGTGCCTCCTGGGTGTCAAGGGCCAGCTAAAGATCACCCCACAGTGAGTGGCTCAGGGATTACATGCCCTGCCACCTGTGCAGCCGTGGGCAAGCTGCATAGTCCCAAGGAGCCTAGTTGCCCCCCAGCTGGCAGTTGCGGACAAGGAAGGGGCTGGCTTGTGCAGTTGTGGCAAGCTGAGCAGGCCCTAGCCAGCTGGGAAGGACTCGCCTCAGAGGAAGGCAATGGTAAACCCCCTCTGAATACCACTTACCTTGAAAACCCTATCCATAGGGTAGCCATAGATTGGGATCGACTTGAAGGCAGTCCATTTTATTTCAATCTAAATATGTGAAACAGTATTACTCATTACTGTGGGTTGTTGCCTGAGTCACAGGAATCAACTGTCCAAGCTGACTAATGTAAAGCTGGTCGTCCCTGCTGATGGTTTTTTTTATTCAACCAAAAATGTGTGGTTTACAATGGTGTTCATCTTTCTCAAGCTGCCAATGAGTTCAAATGCCATCATTCATCAAGACAACATTCCCTTTACTCTGGAATGTGTAAACTAACCTTTAAACGGTACAGCTTTCACTATAACCTTTTCAGAAAGACCCTACTTCCTTCAGTATGTCCATTCTACAGAAAAGACACAGCAACGTGGACCTTCTTTCCATTCTTCTCTGTGAACAGTGGGCTCGCACTGCTCTCAGCCCAGGGTCATACTGGTGATTTTGTTTTAATCTTACGGTGCCCCTTTTGATGTGCCACCTCTTATTAGAGACCATGGGGGGCTCATTTTCCCTGCTGGTGTCTTCTGCTCTTGAAAAATAGCACATTTATAATAAATAAATATTTTATTAGAGCCCCCCTCCCTGTTCTATTCCCTAACTTCCATCACCTGCTTAAATGAATGAAGTAACTTTGCATTAAGCTGTCTTTCGTGCATTAGTAAGTTTCCCAGGTCACTCCTCAGTCTAGAACTGATGTATACCAAACACTTTTTGAACTTTCCCAGATTCAAGCCTATTTCCATTATGCTTGTGCAAACATACCTCTCTCCCCTTCCCTACAATCCATGTGCAGTCTCCAAGTGACCACATTATTTAATTCAGCCATGCTCACTTAAAAATTGCAGTTCGTTGTCTGGACTGTGTGCTTTAATACTCTACCTGTCCAAAGAAATCACTCCTCTCTGCACATAGAAACCAGATATCAGGAATAAGAGTCCTCAGCTGGCCTTCTCTCTTACAAGATAGTTTTCCATATGTAAAGTGGGTTTTTTTTCTCTAAAGTGGAGGTAAATTTAACTATACTTTCTGCCTACTGCAGTCTGGCCTGTCACTAGTGCAGGAACTATTTCCTCATGTTCCCCAATTCAAGGTGTTGGCTCTAGCATAAAAAAATGTAAATGTACTGCCTTCAAGTCAATTCCGACTTATGGCGACCCTATGAATAGGGTTTTCACAAGGCTAAGAGGCAGTGGCTGGCCCAAGGTCACCCAGTGAGCTTCATGGCTATGTGGGGATTCAAACCCTGGTCTCCCAGGTCGTAGTCCAACACCTTAACCACTACACCACACTGGCAAAGCCCTAAATGACTTTTGACCTAAAAGAGCACATTCCCCAGTAATGTGGCTTCACATATTCTGTTTTCGTAGGGTTGTTCATGTTCAGTATATGTCTGCTTTATGATCTGCAGACTATTCTTACTGCTACTAAGAAGTACATTTTTCAAAAACTTTTAGAGTACATTTATGCAACATATTTTTTGCACCCAAGAATTACTCCTACTACAGTTCCTCTGAAAGGGTATTATTATGGGAATGATACCGATAAGGGAATTAAATGAAACAATCCTGGGAAAAGAAACTCCAGTTTTTCTGCTCCCAGAATAATTGCTGTAAAGTTCCCTTGTCTGCATTACTCCCACAATGCACTTGCATGAAAACCCCATCATAGGAACATGGTGGAAATTGTTCTGTGATTGGAGGGATGGAGGAGAAAATACGTGAAGGATGGAGTCTTGTTGGCTAATACTAGTTAACCTTCTATGGTTCACAAACAGGACTGGATTTAATTTTAATTACTTATTTTGTAAAATTATAACTTCAGCCTTATCTATGACTTGTATCAAAGTGCATCCTTTGAATTTCAGTTTCTCAGATAAATAAATTAACTGGGAATAAACTGTTAATTATGGGAAATTTGGGGTTACTATATTATTTTATATTAAAATATCCATTTAGTGATGGAGATTCACATGAAATTCCTGCAGCCTCCATCATGTAGTTCCTGACAGCAAGCTGTCAAATATCCAATTTAACTTTCAGTTCTAGCTTGTACTGATTGTTTTTATACCCTAGTGTTATTTGGATTTTCTTCCTGGTTTAGGTTTAATTAAAAACAGATAGCGAAGTTTTTATTGATAAATATCCTTAGCATGCATAAGCTTGGCATGTATATGCATTAAACCAGGGGTTCTCAAACTGTGGTCCATGGACCACCAGGGGTCTGCAAGCTTCGTTCAGGTGGTCCACAGCATGCCCACATATTCATATTGATTTTAATTGTATTTTCATTGCTTCTTTTAATGTCTTATATTTTATTTTATTGTATTACAGATTGAATTATATGGAATGCAATGAAATACAATATAAGAAATGAAAGAAGCCATAAAAATACAATTAAAAATCATACATCACCGAGCACTGCACATTACAATTGCTATAACAGGCAGAAAAACCATTGAGTGGTCTGCCAAGACCATCAGCAATTTTTAAGTGGTCCATGGGGGAAAAAGCTTGGGAACCATTGAATTAAACAGAAGGCTCTGGAAGTGAACAGAATAGGCACTTTGTAAAACAGGCACCCTTTTGAAGACTTATAACGGAATCTCTCCTGGGAAGTCCATGCTAGCCTCAAAATTGGTAGCTATGGCTTGGAATGGCAGAGAATGGCAGGACACTAGCCCAATGTAGAATTGTGAATGTGGAATACATATGCATCAAATGCAAATCGTTCCCCTCAAAACCATCCTGTTGATATGCTCTAAGAAGAGTACTACCACACTTTCTTCTGCTTTCTTCAGTGATGCTAAACTACGAGCAATTGGAGAGGACTTCACACAGAATCACGAAAAGATGATCTCACCCCTTATATATGCAATTGATCACTTTCCTCTGCAGGAGAGGGCCTCCTGTAGATACCATCTTATCATGGGGTCTGTTCTGTACAATATAGGAATTGGGCCTTTTGTATCATGGCACCTACCCTTTGGAATTCCCTAAAGTAACATTTTAGAAGACAGGTGCCATCTCTGTCGTCTTTTCAGAGCCTACTGAAGACCTTCCTCTTCCAAGGGAGAGATCTTTCCCAGTCTGCATCTGTATTGGAATTGTTTTTGGATGCTTTAATTGTTTTATGGTTTGTCTTTTATCACCTGGGCTCCTTTGGGAGGAAGGGCAGGACACATATTTAATAAAGAAGGGCAGGATATATATTTAATAAAGAACACCACCACCACAGGGGTTTGGTATTACAATAGTTTTTTTTATAGCACAGTTGCTATGCCACCTATGCTGATATACATAGCCAAACAGGACTAGTATTGATCTTCAAGGTGGTCACATTGTGAATGTTGGGCTGAATCATTGTCCTTAAATTCAGCAAGCCCACTATCAAGAAGGACCTCCTGATTTTCTGAGAGTGAGTGATCCAAACTCTTCTTTGTTTGTTTTACAGTCTCTTAGAAAGAAAGTAGGGGTCAACTACTAAGATGGAAAATAGAGACATGGTTATAGCTTAACTATTTCAGTTTATTGAATATATCCTGACCACACTGGTCATAATAAGTACTGCTGGCTGAGAAAATATCAGACCAGATGACAAGTCATTGTTTCAACAAGAAGACTATCCTGACGTTGTTGTCAAGATGGATTTCAATATTTGAGGCCGTATCCAGTTATTAACCTTCTCTCTAGTAGTTGAAAATGACTGTGATGTATTAAAGATGTACCCTATATTAGGATTGTCTATAATTGATGGAGACATTCCAATAAATAGTACAGTGTTGGGTTCTTTAGATTATTGAGGATCATCTACAGCACTCATATATTTAAATAAATAAATAAATAAATTTATGCACTGCCAGTAACAGTGTAACAGCAAGCATGTCTCCTTCTCTGATTAAGCACCATTGTATATTTAAATAACATAAGACTGTGGCACAAGTGTGAAAATAATTCATTTCAAATATAAGGCTGACATTTGGGTCCTTAGCTCATGAGTCATCTTAGTGTTTCTCTTTTACAGTGACAGAAATTTGGTGAACATTGACATCCACATCTACTACATTTTGGATATTCATTCTAATTATCATATAAATAAATATTTTGACTTTTTTGTTGTTGTTCCAGTTCCACCTATGCTTTACCAGTAACACTCTTTATGTCTAAGTGTAATGCTGTTAATATTTTTAAGCCACCGTTTTCTCAAGAGTATGAGCAGCTTGACTATCAGATTTTATGATAAAACACTGAGCACATATTTATTCATGGGCTTGAAACATAAGGCTTTTATTGACCCAAGAATCCAGGATGGTTGCAAAGGAATCATTGCATATATATTTTTCCTTGATTGAGTCAGAATTCATGCCTTTCTGCTATTAAAATGCATGTGCTGTATTTCCCAGACTGAAACCAGCTACTTAAGGGACACTGGAGCCATGAGGGAATATGTATTTATGTTTTAAAAACATATTTTAATTTCCCCATTGATCATAACAGCTCATAGATAAAACCAAGGTTTTCCCTTCCCAGAAATATCACTTAAAAATTAACAATTAAAAATTATATGGAAAATAAAATCACATCTTCAGCAACCCAGCAGTGAGAGGGTGGTAGTAGGTTTGTTTTATGTTTTAAATCTGCTAGCTTTGATTCTGAAATGAGTTGTTTCTCCTTACCTTTAAAAAAAAGTTAGAGAAATGAGGGACTATTTCTAACCTTTTGACAATAGCCAAAAGAGATTCACAATAGACATGGTGATAGTACAAACTATGAATTAAGTTCAGCAAACTCACTAATCCCTGCTTAAGCTAGTTGTCCTGCTGACCCTCTTTGGGCACCTCATTTGACTGAAGGTTGGAGGGTCAAAGCCCTAGAACTCTGGGACTGTGAGGCACGAAGGATTTGGCCCAAAGCTAGTTTCAAGTCACAGCCTCTTCAGTTAACTTCACCAGGCTTGAGATGAGGCCCTAAGCAAGTATTTGAGTTTTCATTGTGTTTAAAATGAAAGAGTGAATGGAAAACCAATGATTCCTCACACTACGGAATGGATTTTTAAACACATTGGTCCTGTCATTTGAGGGCCATTTTCATACATTATAGCACCATGCAAAGCTTGAGTTTGCCATCAGGTAAGGACCAAACTACATGTTACGTGCAATAGGATCTTTAATTGCCTCATTTCTTGCAGGAAAGAAATACATTTATACCCCCTTTGGGTGGCAATGGGAAGCAAAGGAGTGATGGAAGAAGAGTGTTTAAGGTTGCCCCCAGGTGGGGTGTTTATGTTGCAAATGCGTCACTCAGATTTGATTTTTCTGTGTGTACAACTGGCACACAACCATCCACACTCTCCATGTATTATTAGTTGGAGATGTTTCTATAGGCATCCCACTGTTCATAGTGAGAGAAAGGAGAGTTGATTTCTTTGGCATTCATAGGTATTCCCATCCACAACAGTGGGTGGTCCTTGATGGAAAGTTTCTGTACTTACCCCTCCCCTCAGTCACTACTTCTCCTCTTGCTAATATCTTTTCCTGTTCCGGACATCCATTCAGGTATTTGTGTACCTGTGCACATTCACTTTTTAATATTTCTCCCATAGGAAGTTTACAAAAGGAAATGTTATGAGTCCCTAGATGTCATGCTTCACAGTGAGCAAACTACAGACTTGTGCTTCTTTTGGGGGGGTGTGGGGAGGGAGTTAACATCCATTTCCATTCTTTTATTTCAAACAGAAGTCTTGTGCAATACTGATATTTATCTGTACCAAAATTCTGATTAAGAGGTCCTGTATTTTTTAAAAAAGAAGAAATCCCTGTAGTATGTACTGGAAGTACATTCTCCATGGTAATCTCCCAAATGTGTTGAGATCTGGAGAGACTAGTTCTTCAGACTGGGTTGTGGGAACAGGTAGAAATAGGCCATAAAAAAATAGCTAGGCCGTGCTCAAGTAGGAAGCAAATGGAATTGGAGGTGCAGCAATAGGGACCCACCCACTGAAACATTACCACACACATGATGAATCCCCCCATCAGAAAACAGTGCTAATGTGCTTCTGCACTAGAGGTGATTGTAGATGTGTAATAGATTTGAACTTAATGAATTATAATAGATTTGAATTTAAGAGGAAATCTGGGTTAAATGTTTCTTAAAAATATGGTTTGTCATTTGTATGACAATGACATCATGCGGATGGTGTGAAAAATATGCATGCATGAGAAGCACCGATTCCTTAATAAACCTCTGTCTGGAAGTACCCTTACATTTTTTCCACCCACTGTTTCTCTACTTCAAATTACTCATAAATGCCATTATCTTTTTTAAAACGGTGACCGGGGTGGGGGGGAAAGAAAAGGATGTGAGGGGAGATTGTATGTAAAGCATAGTTTGGTTCTCAGTCTTAAAATGTGCCTTAAAATGTAAAGTATGAAATTACCCTGAAAGATCCCTCAAGATTTTCAGCAATATTTTTACTGAGTGAATGGGTGGGAAAATGGCAAATGCAATTCAATATAAACAAGTGTAAAATTATGCATATTGGAGCAAAAAATCTTAATTTCACATATACGCTCATGGGGTCTGAACTGGCGGTGACCGACCAGGAGAGAGACCTCGGGGTTGTAGTGGACAGCACGATGAAAATGTCGACCCAGTGTGCGGCAGCTGTGAAAAAGGCAAATTCCATGCTAGCAATAATTAGGAAAGGTATTGAAAATAAAACAGCCGATATCATAATGCCGTTGTATAAATCTATGGTGCGGCTGCATTTGGAATACTGTGTACAGTTCTGGTCGCCTCATCTCAAAAAGGATATTATAGAGTTGGAAAAGGTTCAGAAGAGGGCAACCAGAATGATCAAGGGGATGGAGCGACTCCCTTACGAGGAAAGGTTGCAGCATTTGGGGCTTTTTAGTTGAGAGAAAAGGCGGGTCAGAGGAGACATGATAGAAGTGTATAAAATTATGCATGGCATTGAGAAAGTGGATAGAGAAAAGTTCTTCTCCCTCTCTCATAATACTAGAACTCGTGGACATTCAATGAAGCTGAATGTTGGAAGATTCAGGACAGACAAAAAGAAGTACTTCTTTACTCAGCACATAGTTAAACTATGGAATTTGCTCCCACAAGATGCAGTAATGGCCACCAGCTTGGATGGGTTTAAAAGAAGATGAGACAAATTCATGGAGGACAGGGCTATCAATGGCTACTAGCCGTGATGGCTGTGCTCTGCCACCCTAGTCAGAGGCAGCATGCTTCTGAAAACCAGTTGCCGGAAGCCTCAGGAGGGCAGAGTGTTCTTGCACTCGGGTCCTGCTTGCGGGCTTCCCCCAGGCACCTGGTTGGCCACTGTGAGAACAGGATGCTGGACTAGATGGGCCACTGGCCTGATCCAGCAGGCTCTTCTTATGTTCCTATGTTCACCACCACTTGAAATGGCAGCTGAAGAAAATGATGAGTTTGGGACACTGATCTGAATGCATTTGTAATTTTCATTCATAATACATGGTGGAATTTGCAATCATGTTGTCTGAATGACTGTGACCTTGAGCTGTCTCTGAGGTCTCTGACATCAGTCAGTAATTAAAGCATAAAACTTTATTTTCTCATGCCAATGAGCAAGAATAGGGGCACACCTACACAATATCTTTCGTTTAAACAGGATTAAGTGTGTTCAGGACTGTGAACTTAAAACTCAGACTTAGAATGAGGGTTATATTCAAAACCTGAGATTTATTATAGATGATAAAAATCAAAGTAACTACATGAATTTTCTTAGGGTGGAAATGTTACATTTCAGGGCATCAAAACATCACAATATTTATCAGCCCTTTGATTTAACCCCAAACTTCAATCCATATTTCAATCAACAACAATTGATTTCCATTGGATAGCTGTGCCCATAGTTCACCAGTGTTAAATAAATGCTCCTGGGATCCTGTGGTCATATATGTGCATGCTAATTGTACTAAGTGAAGTTAGAGGTACCAATTCAAGCTTAACTGAGTAAAGGCTCATGCCTTAATTTATACCTGTCAGTAACATACTAGCATTAACCTATAAGCCTGAGCTTACCTGGAAGTAGGCCCATCACGTCCAGTGGAATTTATTTCCAAGATGATGTGCTTAGGGATGGGGTGTACATTTGACTCCCCAAGCTTATTAGGGATGAGTCACAGCAAATATAAAGGCTGATTTTGATTGATTTAATTAGCTGGGGTGAGAGGTGATGAATTATATTTCCCCTCTCTCTTCCTTCAAATCCCTCCTCAATACCCACCTGTTCTATGCGCTTTTTTTTTAACTTAATCTCTTTGTTTTCACTCCCCAATGAATTTGAATTTGCACATATTCTTCCCCTTATCCTTGCTCCCACCATCTTCCACATCCTTTGGTGTTTTTTCCTTTGCTGAAATTTAAATGGTGAGCTGCTTGGGCTTGTGGAATAAGTCACTGACAATATATCTGCCCTTGCTTTAAATATTAATTATTCTGGAGCAGAATGACTTTAAGTCATTGTACTATCACTTGTTTTCCTGCATTGTATTTCCTGAAGGGTACCCTCTTTTATTATCTTCAAAGAGCCCCTGAGCTAGGCTGAGTGTTTGCACTAAACGTAAGAAAAAGGATGCAAGCCTGCCTGGCACCACTTTCTTTTATTTTTTTGTAACAGGAGCAGGCTGCTAGTTGGACTAAGCCCCCCCCGCACTCCCCCCCGCTATGCAGTTCACCCATCTCCTCCCTCCAAAGAGTAGTTGGTTTGTCAAACACCATGGCCCCTTCCATCAAGGTCCCTTGTCTTTCAGCGATGCTTCAACACGGAGCTGTCCATTCAGGACCAGACAACCACGTGGTGCCTGCCCGCGAAAAAAGAAAAGAAGTGAAATATTAATTAAGAGAGAGAGAGAGAGAGAGAGAGAGATGCAATCTGTTCAATCCTACGCCTGCAGGCAAGCTCTAACGGAAACCACATATGCTTTCTCTCTCCCCCCAAGAAATCTTCATTTGGGCATTAAAATACTTAAAAGGATTAGTCATTAAATACTTCCTACATTTGGTTTAATTTGCTGGAAACTCTATGTCACAGGGTTAGATCAGAAAGCTAAGAGTTTTAATCTCATTTGCAGTATTTACCTAGATGTTTTATTTCTTCTGCTGCTTGTTACAGAGATCATATTAATATCCCATGTGTCCAGAGGGAGGAGGTTAAAAAAATGAGCCAGTTGCTGACTAACGGCATAGAAATATCAAAGGGCCTTTTCAAGTAAAACAAAAGGCATAATGGGAATTGGGTGTTCCCTATATCAGCCTTTTTATTGGTGATAGGGGTGCTATAATAGTTGCTTAGGAAGACAGTGCAGCTAAGTGGGCAGAGGAGTGGCTGAACACATTAGGAAATTTGGGTGATATTCCACCATTTTAGTTGTTCAGGGCAGGTCATCTCCCTTCTCTGTGAATTTATCTCTTCCCTTGCCAACAGTTATATAATAACATTGGATTATTTCAAGCATTGGATTCTTGAAATAAGTTCTTCTACCTTCCTTTCTCAAGTTAATGTTGCTACTGATATTGATGCTTAATTTAATGGAAGGTCTGGCATATTTAATCTTGCTATGCTCTTGCTTAATTAGGAACAACATGCACGGATTCTGGGTGAACATGACCCACTAATACCATTCCCTAAAAATATCCTACTTGCTATCATTCCATGCCAATACCCTTTGCTACTGGGGAAGGGCCATTGCTCAGGTGCATCAGATTATCCTAGGCTAAACCCCTGGCATCCCAGGTAGGGCTGGGAAAGTCCCATGTGAACAACTCTGGAGAGCTGTAGACAATACCGTTGTTCCATGTCCTTGATCAGAGGTCCACAAATACATGCACGTGTCATCAACCAAAATATGCAATGAGATCTTGAGCTCAGAGTCACAGTGTTCCATGGGAATCTTAGACTTCACACTAGAATATGGGAGCATATTGGCACTCAAACAGAACAGATCTCAGAATCAAAGAAGGTACAGCTTTATTACCAAATTAAAGTATTGGTGAATATGTGTATTGTTGCAGAACAAAGCAAGTTTGGTTAAGCAGTTTGAGATATACAAGAACCTAAGAAGAGCTTGCTGGATCTGGCCAGTGGCCCATCTAGTCCAACATCCTGTTCTCACAGTGGCCAGCCAGACACCTATGGGAAGCCTGCAAGCAGGACCTGAGTGCAATAGCACTCTCCCCTCCTGCAGTTTCCAGTAATTGGTATTCAGGAGCATACTGTCTTCAACAGTAGGCAGGGTAGATCACCTACAAATATAGGGGACAGGGAGGAGTGAGGCATACTGAATTAACAAGCAGAATCTAATTGGTTTATGGAAGGGGTTAGAGAAGTGGCCACCACTAACAGCAGCATAACCAAACTTGAAATGGCAAAGGTGAAATAAGAAAGAATAACACCAATATTATCTCTCCTAGACCCTGAGAAAAGGAGTCTGCATCTGAGTCTGGAGATCATCCTTGGTACAAGACTACTAGGAGTTTCTGGGATTGGTTGCAATGGGGGAGCTGGGGCTAGCTGAACCATTCAAGTCCCTGAAGCCTATGATATTGTGAGGCTTCCTTGAAGGGAAGTGAGTTCTAAACAACAAATATGGAGAAGGAGAAGGAAGGCTGGAAAAGAAGGGAGCCAACACTAATTAAAGTGGGGTCTGAAGTAATCTGAATTCAGCTCTAGGAAGGAGCCCTCAAGACTGAACACTGAAATTTAACTGGAGATTATAATTCTTATAGATTAGATTATAACTGGGGGGTTTTACATGACAAAAAAGAGAAAGGTTTTGTCATGGGTGATTGTCATAGGTACAGAATGAATAATGAAACGGAATTTGTTTATACTTCCAGTGGAGGGTCCCTATCCTTAGACAAAGTAATTGCTATCAATGGGATTACTGGCAGTGATAGTGCTTTAAAGGGGTGCTTTACTGCAACTGGACTCTGTAAAGAACAAATTCAGGGTGTGCTTTTGATTCATTTGATTACATTATAAGGCAATACAAAAGGCATCTCCATATTCAGAAGTTGTCCCACTTCTGCTCACTGAATGAGAGTCACTCCTATTGAACCATTGTAGGCAGAGGACAATGAGTACAATAAACCTTAGTGCCCTTTGCGAATCCACATTTTCTGGGGCAGAATGGGAATAACTGGAGTCAAGGTGCGTGGTGTATACTTAAAATGCCAGTGAGACTGAACGTCTTGGTAATGATTCTGAGCTTAGTGTAAGGAAGCTTTCTTCAATGATAGCAGGAATAAACTATTGGTCTATTATTCTTCAGCTTTGAGCTCAACCACATTATGAAGACATTTTGAGTTTTACTGATTTTCAGGACTACCACCATTATATTGCTTCATGAAAAAGCTTCAATCACTAGTGCTAGATTGAACAAACTTGAAGCCCTATGCTGAACTGAGGTCCTATTTGAAAAACCAACCAGGAATCTCAGAATGCTATCACAGGGTCGATATTTTAAGAACGTTGTACTAAGAGAAGATTCTCCGTTCATGCCTACAAGAGCCCTCTCAAGCTGGGTTCCAACATATAAAATCAATAACCAAATTTAGGCATAAAACAGCAATAACATCCTTAGTAAAATATGAATACATCAGCAATATCACTAGATATATCAACATTCAACCTAGGTTAACCAAAATAAAGTAAAATAAATAAAACTATTCAATCTGACAGCAGCATGATAAAACCCTTTTAAGAGAATGCACTTTTAAATAGATGGGTCTTTAAAGCCAGTTTAAAGATCTGTAAGAATGGGAACATACATTTTTTAACTGAATCAGAGTTTCAGAAGCATGGAGCCACTACTGAGAAGGCCCTCTCCCTCATACCTGCCAATCTAACTGATTCCACTGGCAGGGACATATATAGGACCTCTGAAAATGATATTCCCAAAGTGCAGGAAGGTTGATACCAATGCAGGCAGCCCTTCAGGTAACCTGGTTCCAAAACATTTAGGGCTTAAACATCAAAATTGGCCCTCAAAATGTACTGACAATTGGTACAATATAAGTGTCAAATGTTCTGACCGCCTGGCTCACACCAATAACTAGGCAAATACATTTTGCACAGTTGAAGTTTCTGAGCTGTTTTAAAAGGCAACATCACATGGAGTGTATTATCGTACTCCAACTTGGATGTCACTGGTATAGGAGACTAGGCCTGCCCTCTCCAGATAGACTGGTATGGCAACTGTGACCCTAAGCTGCTAAAATGCACTCCTGGCCACTGATGTCACCTGAACTTCCACAGATAGTGCTGAGTCCTGGAGAATTCTCAAACGGTATACTTGGTCCTTCAGAGAGATTGCACCCTCATCCAAGACCCATTGCAAACCTCCACCCAGGCAGTTTTCCTGGTTACAGCACCTCCATTTTGCCTAGATTAAATTTTAGTTGCTTGCTCTCATCCACACCAAAAGTGCCTTCAGATACTGGTTCAAGAATTCTACAGCCTCCCTAACAAAGATATGAGAGTTCGCTTCAAGGCATAAATAGATACAATTATAAAGGATATTTTCTATGCTGGCATTTCAGCTGTTGACAGTAGGGGCCATGGAAGATCTCCCCCACCTTTTTTGGGAGGACATCCCCTCTAGGGCATCAGGGACTACCCCAAATTAGAGAGTGCACAGGATGGAGTTACACTTGCTAACACTTTCTTTTGGATGACTGAGTGATGGGTTTTGCTCAAGTTCACTGGCTTACTAATTTGTACATTTTGTGGATCAAGAAGGAATGGTTTCACCATTCTGCAGTATAAGAGTTTTACTCTGTTATGGCATACTGTAGTCTCTACGTAGTGTAGGCCAAATTAAGGAGGACTTGCGAACAGATGGGTCATAGAAGAGAATGTGGCGCACCTGGTTTTTGGTTCTTTTCTAATTTAATGAAACTAAAAACTATGCCCACATCAACTCATGTCTTTAGGTAAGTTTAATATCAACTGTGTGTTGAAGGACAACCAACCCATAAAATCCAGAATACAATGTAATTTTAGTGCTTGGGGCATATTTAAATATCTTTCTTTATTTAGAATATTTATTACTTGCTCTTCATTGCCACAGTTACAGTAAAATCAGTATACAATACATAAAACATAAAAAAGGTTTTTAGCCATAGCAGCCACGGAGGTCAATAGACTAATGGAATCAAAAGCCTGAGTGAACAGAAAGATCTTCAGTTGGTGCCAAAACCTCATATGAGTTGGTACCAGCCATCTCTCTGACGGGAAGGGTTTCCATAACTGGGGCACCACCAAGGAGAAGCCCCTCCACAGGTGGCTGTATAATGAGCCAGGTTTGGTACAACCAGGAGGGTCACCCCCACAGATCTCAACATATGAGAAGATGTTTATGGGAAAATATGCTCCTTCAAGTATCCAGAATCCCGATCCCAAGGTGTTCAGGGCTTTGTAACAACAGTACCTTAAAGTCTGTGCAAAACTTTCACAATTGATGCTATATAACGGCAGCGGAGAATGTCTGACCCCCAGGCCTAATTTCTTATTTTCCCCAAGCCATGCCCATGTCAGGTGGGAGGCGGGTAAAGACGTGGCTCCCTGCCAAAAGTAGGGTTTGCTGACCCTGCCCATCAGTTGATTGATAGTGTCTGCAAAGCCCTATGCCTTTGCCCACATAATGTGATTGCAAACCACACAAGCAAAGGAAATGGGGTCTGCAGTTGCTGTTGATCAGCTAATGCAGCTTGCAGAACCCTGTGCCTTTGCCCACATTTGCTAGCAGTTCCTCATAGACAGGTAAGAAGAAAACAATGGCAACTTTTCAGGAACAAGAGCCTGGAAACCAATATTACTATTTATTAATGGAGTCAAATGCAAAGAACGGATCCAAGGACAATGGCATTGAACACATGTGACATTGGTTACATAGTAGAAGAAAATTGTATTCTCAAGTTAAAACTGTTTCAGTACAATGAAAATGTTAAGAACTACATTAGATATTTTATCAGTATTTTTTAAGAAATACCATTATACCTTAACCTTTTCTATTGGGGCTAAAGATGTAAACCTTCTGGAAATTTTGAAGCCAAAGGGAGAAAATGCAAAGATGCATCACTGAACACTAAAGTCAGGATCATTCAGACCATGGTATTTCCGATCTCTATGTATGGATGTGAAAGTTGGACAGTGAAAACAACAGATAAGAGAAGAATCAACTCCTTTGAAATGTGGTGTTGGAGGAGAGCTTTGCAGATACCTTGGACCGCGGAAAAGACCAATAATTGGGTGTTAGAACAAATTAAACCAGAACTATCACTAGAAGCTAAAATGATGAAACTGAGGTTATCATACTTTGGACACATAATGAGAAGACATGATTCACTACAAAAGACAATAATGCTGGGGAAAACAAAAGGGAGTAGAAAAAGAGGAAGGCCAAACAAGAGATGGATTGATTCCATAAAGGAACCCACAGATCTGAACTTACAAGATCTGAACAGGGTGGTTCATGACAGATGCTGTTGGAGCTCGCTGATTCATAGGGGCGCCATAAGTCAAAATCGACTTGGAGGCACATAACAACAACAGATGAAAAGTCACTTTGTTAGTTTGGGAACATAAGGTGTATTATGTATAATTTGGTTTGCAATTAAATTATTAGGTGGTGTATATTAAGTGTACACTATATTCAGAGAACAATTACACACTGAATTCTTTGTTACAAATGGAGCTACAAGCTGCCAAACTGCAAGGAACTGAGCATCTCTTTCTTTTTGCCAGTTTAGGAGGAGCAGGCAAAAGCAAACAACCAACAGAAAAAGGAAAAACCATCAACATTACAGTAAAAAAAATTATGTATTCTGAAAATTGTTATGTCTCCTCCAGTCCTCCACAGTGTCAAGCCAACGAAGTGTTCCTTTCATAAAAAGGGCTGAGAAAAAAAGAGGGAGGAACCAAGACTCAGTGAATACTGCATGAAATTTAATCAGTCTTATTTTCTGAGCTATCACTATTAGTTTCTGCTTCTTCATATTTGCTATAATATTTATCATGTGGACTTCTAAAATTGAAGATTTGCCCAAATTGACACAAGCTTCTACAACCTTTCACATGTCACAGTCCAAGTTCTTTTCCATTTTTCCAGTGTTTTGAAAAACAACAACACTGTTTCCCCCCAAAATTTTTCTATTTCCCCCCTGAGCCTTCACATCCCTAATTGGGACACTCCTGCTATTACACATAAGGTTTCCAAGCACTAGGCATGTGCGAGACATTTCTATATGTTTATTGTTTCTGAAAGCTTAGTTTCTTTGTGTTTTATTCATTTGCATTTATTTAATTTCAGAACTCATGTTGATCTTCAGTGCTTTTTTCTTTTCTTAAAAAAAAATTTCACAGTAGAGGAGACATTAGCAACTACCCTGATAGCTGCCATTTTGTTTTTCCCCAGAATGTCCCATTTTTTGTGGTGGCTGCCATTTCCTCTCAAAATGGCTGGAATGGCATTGTTTGGAGGCATTCTGGGTTGGTGGCTGCCTGGCCACTGATGTCTGCAGCTGTCATAGCCAGCTGTGTAGTGGAAATTCAGAAGTGCAGGGTCCCTTCATTATAGTTACAGCCACACCCCTTCCCCCCTGTTTTGGTTGATGGGTTGAGCATGAGATCCTTGTTAATTCCTTCTTCCACAACAAGAGCCACCCCTAGGAACCAATCAGCATGAAAGGGAAGCTACTGAGAAGAGTCTTCTTAGTGACTGACTCCCCTTCTTTCACATTGATTGGATCCAATTGGCAGGAAAGGACAAGGAAGCATGTTAGAAGACTCTTCTCAGTGGCTAACACATTCCCTCTCTCATGCTGATTGGTTCGTAGGATGCTGGTGATATAGGCACCCTGCTTCCAAAAATGTAAGGGGTCTAAGACCCCCCCCGACACCCTAGACGACTACGCCCCCGGCCGTAGCTGATGAAACTGCTGCTGGAGATGGGTCAGCTCCCCACCCATCCCTGAAGGCCATAAACAGAAAAAATGGACATGAATAGGAGTTCCAAACAGGATTTCCATTCATGCCATGGTATTCCTGTATACATTGACTGTGGGACAAATGAAAACAGCTAATTTTTATTGCCTTATAAGTCGTCAGACTCCATTTGGTTCAATTTTCCCCTACCAAGCAGCCACTCTTCATTAAATTCAATGACCTTGTAGGTGAGTTTCATATGTGCACTGCCTGGGCCATATTCTCAGTTTGTATAGGTCAGTGTTGAAGGCAGCTCTACATAAACCATTAAATTAATCACCATGGAAGGGGATCCTGGAAAGCAGTGAGGTTGAAAACTGCTGGACAAGATGACCTGTGATGTCTTTTCAAGTTGTATCACAGAAGGAAACAAAGGAATATAAGCGATAGATGGGAAATGTATGAGACCCTCCTTTTCAGCTTTCTGAGGCAATCTCTTAATACAGAAAGTTAAATGACTGACAATTTCCGGCCTTTAGCAGGACCTCAAAAACTGCTGCCTAGGGCTGGTCACCGCACCCTGCATCATGGCCGGGACAACCTTGAGGCTTTGCCCCTGCAGCAAGGCTAGCTCCTCAGTTGCAAGGTTATCCTGCTATAGGTTACAGTTTGGGACCAGCAAGAGGAAAGATAAAACCCAAGGGTTTTGATGAGGTGAAAAGCCCTTGCTCTTTTAGAATGCAGACTTTTCTTTTCATGCCACAGCCGCTGTGTTTAATCTACTGGATTTATTTCCAAATATCTGATAGATGGGGTGGGGAGCAGTCTTACCCTCAGAGGTTGCTCCCATGTTTAGTTTTATTTGAGAATGCAGGAATAAACCCTGCACCACACATAAAGCTTTTTCAATCACACTGTTGTGCTTTTCTTCCCTTCTCAAAAGCAAGAAACTCTTTTCTCATATTCAAAGCATTAAGCCCTGCTGCCCATGGGAACACTTGGATGAGGACTAGATAAGAGAGTTACATTAGGGCAGAAATTCGGGTCACATCATATCAAACTGAAAGCATCAGGCCAAATACTGGTTTGGCTAATAAAATTTGTACACAGTCATTTTAAATTTTTAAAACTCACTGTGAAATTTAACGGAGAAGAAAAAGAAAGAATGCTTTTTCAAGAAGCACTGCTTTCATTTCCTCACAATGTTCTAGGCTTCTTTTTGCATTTATTCCCCCCCCCTTTCCTCAATTATTCTGGGTTAGGCCTCATTCTCACATATGTGGTAAACTTGTGTCCAGATTATACTACTTCAAAGCTCCCTACATGTAGAAATCTGGCTTCACAGGGAAAAAATATTCTCTCTAACATGCTAGTTTTATATGTGGAAGGATTTTTGTTTGTAGAAGCATTCCATCATGTGAGCTTCCCTTGCAGCTTGAAGTGGTGTGGCTCAGACACACATTTTGTTTAACACCTTAGTGACAACTAGGCCATATAGCTGTGTTTTATCAGCTAATCAATTTACAAGAGGAACAAGTTGAAGAAAAGTTAAGCCTAATGCATGTTTTTAATGAACTTCCAGAGTCAACCCCCATCTCCAGGGAAATTGATCCCAGCCAGGCACAACCTGTGCCGCCCTTACCAAGGCTGAGTTAAGCCAAACACCAACTATGTAAGGTGGGTAGACAGCTACCACCCCTTAAACCTGGTCACCCACTCTTGGCCAAGGGGAAACCCAAAGTGCCAGAAATAGATCTGCCAAGAATTCCAAAAGACAAGAGCCAAGGATGCACTCCTTGTCCTGGAGCCTTAAGGCAAAATACCCCAATATACGGTAGTCTGTGGCTCAATGGCCAAGGTGCTGGATTCAGAGCCAAAATTTCCCTGCAATGAACACTCACTGGTAAATAAGACATAATCTTTATTAAAATAAAAATATAAGTGCAAAAAATATAGCAGCAAAACTATCCCTTAAACCAAACACCCAGAAGGTTAGGTAAAATACAAAGAATACAGAGAATTCAATCACAGGACAAAAATAACAAATCTGTCTAGCCTATTCTATACTCACACATTATAGGAAGACAGGCAGAGTAGCTTCTTGGTTCCACATCTCCCCCAGAGATGTGTGGCCTGAACAGCTCTACTTTTATGGGAAAAAGCCCGGCAATAGCTAGGAATTAATTAGCATCAGAGAGCTTTCTGATGATGAAATCTAGAGTATTCGGGCCTAAAAGTCACACAGTTTCTCCATCCTTCCTAGGCCTGTGGCCTTGAAGTACCAGTCCTAAGCTGATAAGCAGGTGTTCTTGGTAACTGCTTAATCAGCTGGATTCAGATGTGAGAACTGACAGTCTCATGGCCTGCTACAGGTCCTAATTCAGGCAAGATGTTTCCCCCACAATTACTTGCCACAGAACCATCTTTATTACCAAACATTTATTACCATCCTCCATGGTGCAGAGTAGTAAGTGGCGGTAACACAGCTGAAGCTCTGCTCACAGCCGGAGTTCGATTCCAACGGAAGGAGGAAGTCGAATCTCCGGTAAAAGGGGTCGAGGTCCACGGATGGATGGAAGATCCATCCGTGGTCAGTAAAATGAGTACCCAGCATATGCTGGGGGGTAAAGAAAGGCCGGGGACGGAACTGGCAATCCCACTCCATATATATGGTCTGCCTAGTAAATGCTGCAAGACGTCACCCTAAGAGTTGGAAACGACTCGCACTACAAGTGCAGAGACACCTTTACCTTTTTTTTTTTTAGCAAAACCAGGTTTTCTTTACAATGCTAACTTCTGTGACTGGGGCATATGGTGGTGGATCATGAAATACGTGTCCAAATTTCTCAAGGGAATTAATTAATTAATTAATTAATTTAGTTGGCTGTGCTGATAATCTTAAACTTGTTTTGTGAATTAGTCCAAACTTAAACAGAACAAAGATTTTTCCCTCAAAGGTAGCTTTTCCTTAACATATGACAGGGGAGCAAAATGAAGCCGCTACAAATAATTTGCAGCAAGCACCATTGCTGTGGGTACATTGGTGATACACCAATATTTTCCACAACAAACATGAAGATTGTGGATGACAGCTATGCTTCCTTATATACCAGCATACCTGCACTCAGAAGCTTCAGTTCAGTCAGGGCTCCCAAATACGGGTACATGAATGTACATTTTTTATGTTAGCTGTGGGAAACAGCTAATATAGCACTATGCAAAAGTTATGTTTGATGTGTAAGGTGTGGAGCTGCCTTGACTGGGTTCTTTACACTGTTACATATTTTAGGCGTATGATCAGCAGGACACAATGTCTCCCTCTGTGCTTGTCTGTATGTTTACCACTGTAGTCTTCTGTAACAGCAGACAGAAGTGAGAATATGATATATGGAACAGAAAGACTAGGGAAGACAGAAATCTGTTGAAAACCTTGATAGCCTTCCTTCCCTCTTTCCGAAACCATGCACGCAGTTAGTTAAACCAGAGCTTGGAAGTAACTAGTTACAAGCAACAAATTACTTGTAATTCATTACTTTTTTGAGTAACGAGTGGGTAACTTCATTACATTTTGCTGGTAGTAGAATGAGTAGTAACTTCATTACCTTTGAGGAGTAATTGTAATGTTTCCAGCATTACTTTTGCGCATTACTTGGGGGGGGGGATCAGGGGAAGCCTTCTGCTCCTCTGATTTGTGAATTAAAATCATGTGCTTCAAATTGGGCTTCTGTGCAGCGTTGTTCTCCCTTCATGCTCTATGGAGGCGACGAGGGAGGAGGTGGAGAGCGAGACAGGGTGGAGAAAACAATTGTTTAAAAATTGACAGGAGTGGAAGGAGAAAAGAGCTGGAGGCGATATATATATATACAAAAAATATGTGTGTTGGGGTATCATCATTGCTGGGGGTGGGGGGAGGGGATGTGAGATTCTGTTATGCCATTCTGTTGATCTTATGGATAAAAAAAACTATTCTACTATCTCTGTATGTGTGTGTTTATTTTTAATGTTGTTTTAGGCTACTTAGATGTGCAGCAGCCAAGGCCAGCACATTGCAGGCAATTTTTTAAAAAGTAACTAAAATGTAATTGTAGCAATTACTTTTGAGTAAAAGTAAAGTAATCAGTTGCTTTCAGAGCAATTGTAATTGTAACAATAATTACTACTTTTGGGGGGCCATGTAACTGTAACTGTAATTTATTACTTTTTAAAAGCAATCTTCCAAGCTCTGAGTAAAAAGCTTAGACTGAGTGTTTAGGCATGCTTAGAAGGTGGGACTTTTTACTTTCAGTATAGCTGTTTCTCCCTCTTCATGGATCCCAGTTCTCCTGTTTCTACATCCATTAGTACCACAAATCTGTGTGTGATCCATTCTCTTTTCCGCAAGTCTATAAGAGAAAAGTGTAAACAATAAGCCCACATTCCAAACTAAATACTACTACTAGTATCCATGAGATACCAGCCTGTTATTTGTACAAGATAGCCTCTGACAAAGGGTTGTGCCAACACATTCCCCACTCATTCTCCACTCTCTGCTGTTTGTTGGCTTGGCACCTTGAGGGTCTCTGTTTCTTTGGATGGAGCATTTCTGGGCGTTTCCCTCCTTGCTCTTTTCGCTGCTGGTGATGGCTGTGAGCCACTTGTGCAAAGTATGGGATTGCTTTGTATACATTTAGCAAACATATGATGTGGAGCAAGTTACATTTTTGCAAACAGAATGGCAGGTGAAGCCAAGATATGGGTGTGTGTCAGGAACTTCAGTAGATAGGCAGAAGTGGAGGTAGATCTTTGAGCACCAACACTGGGAGTGGGAGGATCAGTCACGGTTTTTTTAGCAACAGTGCAAATTGTGGCTCATTTTGCAAAATGTATTATGTGTGATCACAGAACTGGAGACTGCTTGTCATAGAATCTGGAGAGTTTCATCTAGCTTCCCCAACCTGGTGTCCTCCAGATGTTTGCAGTCCAGTTTCCATCACTCCCAGCCAGAATGGACAAGGGCCAGGGCAGATGGGAACTGAAATATTTAACACCTAGAAGGCACCAGGCTGAGGAAAGCTGGCTTAATCCAACATTCTAGATATCCCATAGAGAGCAACACTACACATGTCTACTCAGAAATAAGTACAATGGGGCTTATTCCCAAGTAGTTATGGGACTGTAGGCTTCATCAGGCTAATTCAAGGTGCTATTTTGGTGTATAAATCCCTGTACAGCTTGAGACCAGGATACCTGAAAGATCATCTCACCCCTTATATACCCAGTTGGTCACTGCACTCTGCAGATTCCATCTTATCAGGAGGTCACTCCCCGCAATATAGAAATTGGGCCTTTAGTGTTATGGGACCTACCCTTTGGATTTTCTCCTGTTAAATATTTGAGACAGGCACCACCTTTGTTGTCTTTTCAGCACCCACTAAAGACCTGTCTCTTCCAAGAAGCTTTTTAAGCAGATATCTTTCCCAGTCTGTATCTGTATTGGAACTGAATTGTTTTAACATTTGTGTTTTTTTTGCCCAGGGCTCCTTTGGGAGGTAGGGCAGGATATAAATTTAATAA
Organism: Rhineura floridana; assembly: GCF_030035675.1. Classification (NCBI taxonomy): domain Eukaryota; kingdom Metazoa; phylum Chordata; class Lepidosauria; order Squamata; family Rhineuridae; genus Rhineura; species Rhineura floridana. The sequence goes on along the minus strand of NC_084483.1, from coordinate 5,659,843 downwards.
ATAAATAAATAAATAAATAAGAAGCAGTCGTACCTGAGCTTAACCAAAGTTTCTAAAATACTAACAGAGATATTTCCTAGTATTTCTTTTAAACTGTCTAAACCAGGATAGCTAACATTTTCATACTTTAGATCTAAATTATTTCTAGAAAGAAATGTGGAAGAAAAACGAAAGAGAAAAGATATTGTAAAGGAATATTCATTTACATCCTTTGAGCAGTAAGAACCTGTTGAATGACATTTAAAAGAGGATTAAAGCTGATTTCTTACAAGCAGCAGAATAATCAGATCTCTAAGCTAAAGTAGAAATTAAGGTCCTTCAATTCATCTGCAAAACCTGACTGAAGTTAAATCATCATTCACTAATTTACATGTCATTTACAGGGACACTCATTGTGCCTTTAGTACTATAAATATGATCTGAACAGCTTTTGATCTTTTGCAGCATTTGCAGGAACACCTGATTGTTTCAGAGAAGAGGGGGAAAAGGCAGAGTTTATGAAGGAAGAGAAAAAATATAGGAAGCTCTTTTATAATGACAAAACAAATGTGTCAACCAAATGGTAATATCATCAGTGGCTTCCTTTATTTGAACTTGGCAGATGTGATTTAATGATTGTTTGTCAGGAAAACCCATTTTTAACAGAAGCAATCAGATTGCTGAGCAACAAACATGTTTTATGGAACATGCAACATTTTTTTGTGTTCCAGTGGCATTGTAAGACTAAGTGTATTCATATGGAAACAAGGAGTTGAATACAAGCTTCTGTTTTTAAAGCCCTAAATGGTTTGGGGCCCAGGTATCTAAAGGACTGCCTTCTTTCCTAGGAGCCTACCTGTCACCATCTGAGATCATCATCTGAGATTCTTCTTTGAGTGCTTCCACCTTCTGAAGTTAGGTGCCTGCCTACTAGAGAGCAATTTTTTTCTCTAATGGTGCCCCTCTTGTGGAGCTCCCTCCCTAGGCATATTTGACTGCTGTGTTTTGTCTTTGCGATTACCTTTTGTTGTTAGAAAAATGCTGCCGCCCAGTCACCCCTAGGATAAAAACCTGGATTTCTCCATTGTTTTCTATGGGCATCTCTCTCTCTCTCTCTCTCTCTCTCTGTGTGTGTGTGTGTGTGTGTGTGTCTGTCTGTCTGTCTGTCTTCCCCAGGGAAAGAGGATCTGTCTGTGGGTTAAGTCTATGGTTGAGAATATGAAACAAGAAATGTTAACATGTCACTTCAGGAAAAAAAGAAACTGGGGTGGGAGGGCTCCTACCAGGTTATACTGGGGCAGAGGGGACATGTTGCCTAGAGACCATTGGGTATAAGGCGACCAACAAATACAATTATTAATAATAATTCTGTTCCTTTATTGTTTCAGAATATTCTTCTATGCCGAACTCCATTCTTGTTTCATTCTGGTTTAACAAAGAAGATTTTAAAATTAATTCCAAAACTGGTGCATATGCAGTTTGCTGCAGCTTTCCATTCTCTATGATCATTTGTATTGCCCCATATGTTGTCAGTGTGTGCATAAACACCTTGATTCAGCTTTACAATTGTACGATTGCGTCAATACTATTTTTGGATCGTGTCTAACTGATACGCACGCATGCTCCTCTGCATTGGCAAAACACCAAATGGAAAGGATCTTCTTGATTAATTTATTATTTATTTTATTTGCAGTATTTATAGCCCACTCTTCATTTAACATTTTCAATCCCAGAGTGGGGAATAAAGTAAAAGCTAAACACAGAGAAAACAATATACACAAATTAAAAAATCATCAAAACAGGTCCAATAAATAAGAAATTAACAATTCAGTCATAAGGCAAACAAACGAAACTACAAGAGGATAAAAAATAAAATTCCCAGTTTAGCAAAATATCTAGGTAAATACAAACACAGGGCTTACAGATTAGCCAACCAATGGTCTCAGCGACAATTCCCACCCAATTTTCACCTATGGCCGCCCACTTCCTCCTTCTGTTTCTGAATGCAATCGTATATATCATCAACACAAGATTACTTTTCTGCATTACCAGAGTAGAGGAGGGGAAGACATGGATGAACGGAAGGAACATGAAGCTGTGCAAACCACTCTGCACAAAGTCCATAAAGTAAAACAATGGAGGATACCGAATTCACCTAGCTGCAGGTAACAAGAAATTCAGAACTCTAAAGTCCATAGAGAATTTCAGTTGAGGAGAATGTCAGAATGGTTCCTTTGCAGAGAAGACCCACTTGATGATTGAAAGGACAATATCTGATATCTGGAATAAGACATGGGAAGGTGGAGTAAAAATGGAAACAGTCAAACATCAGGGTGGGTGGCAGAAGGGAGAAAGGTAAGGGTAAGAGGAGAACACTGTTATACATAGGCCTAGGTAAGCGGTACAACTGTAAGTACAGTTTATGCCACTGACCAGACTTCCATACTCCAGCCTACTACAACTAAATTGTCCTTTTCTGTTCTCAAGTGAAATGCATAATAGCCCTTTCATACAGAACTGACATGAAGTAGGAAAAACATGGTTGCAGGAGAGGAGAACTGTGCTCTGATCTGCCTCCCACCCTCCAGTGTCAGGCACACTGCTAGCCCCATCTTAGCAAAGCATCCTCATCTACAGGGAAGGAACCTATGTACAACCAGCCACTCCTATGTAGACTTCCACTAAATCAAGGCACTTATTATTTAATTTTTATCCCTCCCTTCCTCCCAGCAGGAGCCCAGGGCGACAAACAAAAACAGGAAAAACACTTTGAAACATCATAAAAACAGACCTTAAAATACATTAAAACAAAAACAAGTTTAAAAACATTCTTTAAAAAAGCTTGGTTGCATTGCGGTGGCCCAGTCTTGTGGAAGCCAACATGTGTGCCGCTGCTTCTATCGTACAGATCGCACCAACATGGGGTCAGGCAGCATGCCCAATGCTGGGGGTGGATCCAGGAGCATAGCCCTACTTCCCAGTAGTCATGCAAAGCTCCCTGCCTGCAAGTAGAGAGTGAATTCAGAGGGTCAAAAAGCCAAAATTCTGAAATCCCTATTCCACTCTCATTTGAGGGAAATAATTAGTTGAGTAGAAAATGTCTTCTCAGCTAGAGTGCAAACATCAGTCAAGGACATATGCTAAACTATTTCTGGCACTGGGACTAAGTACCACACTAGACTGCATCAATGGAAATGAGGATCAAAATACGGAGAAACAACAAAACCTACACCAGTGTTCATTTTGTTCAAAATTATCTTCTGTCAAACTCAACCAAAGCGACCCATCACTAGATGAGCTGCATTTGGAGAGCCCTGACTTTGCCAAGGTGTCACAAAATGTATTTAATTAGCAATTGTTAAGAACTTCAGTTGGAGAAAAATGCGACGGGAGCATTTTTTTTTTAATTACCAAAAGAGAAAACAGCAAATAATACATCTCAACATGAATATCTGTGACTTAAGATGCCATGATTTCAGCTGTGATTAAAGGCTACAAGCTGTAAGGAACTGGAGCAATAAACTTTCTCTGCAGCCGAGCACTACAGATTTCTGACACACTGTGAGGCCGCCGAGTTCATTAGCAATGGAAGCCCTACAGAAAGAAAGAAAAAGGGAAGAATGAAGAAAAATAAGTTCCTATTCACACACTGTTTAAATAATTAAAGTGGTATTTACAAATACTCCTAGGATCCTTTGTTATCTCTCGTTTGGCATGAGTTACTTTTTCTTTTTATATATAGAACTAATAAGTAAATTGCAAACATATATTATTCCTCACCACTCTCCACTCGCCTTCCCCCCACTGGCATCCAATCCACCAGAATTTTCTTCCATTCCCATTAATTGGTCCTTAGAGAGTCTCACTCTCATATCTTTGCAGTGACAGTCAGTGAACATTTCTTAGTAATACTGAGTCAGAGGCCCTGTGATAGCTCACAAGTCACATATTGAACTGGGGCTGCACTCCCTTCCATTATGTTTAATGCATGAGGCTTTTAAAAATGGTACCATTAAGGTGATGGCTCAAACTTTATTTTTAAAGAGTCACACAGTTTCTTGGGTTATTGTGGATCTGTGTTTATTAAAAATATAAAATATCTTTTATACGTCTTACATAAAAGAACAGGATAGAAGATCATGGCAGGCTGTTATCTGTCACATGACTTCATGGTATCTGAAGCTACAAGGTGAGCCAGCTCTAAAGGGAAGGGTTTGTTACCTCCCATAGGAGAAAACATGTTTCCTTATGTATTGCTTTTGTTTGAAACTTGCCATTTTAGGACTCAAAACTTTCCTTAAGATTACACTGAATTTAATCTTCACAGGAAGCAATAATTTATTTTATGGTTAAAACTATTCCAGATTTAATCAGTGCAATATCAAAAATGAAAATTTGTAGTTTGCATTACAATTATTTCAATTCTGCATCCAATAATAATAATAAAAATAAAAATAAAAATAAAATTTTACTTTTAGGCCGCCTATCTGGCCGAATGAACGGCCACTCTAGGCGGCGTGCATAATTAAAAATACAACATATAATACAGTTTTAACATATAAAACAATTATAATCCACCAACCTACATCTATACACTGTAAACTAAAATTATCTAGGAGACTTGTATGCCCGCTGAAACAACCAAGTTTTCAATCCTTGGTGGAAACCTACCAGGGAGGGGGCATGGCGAAGGTCGTATGGCAGAGAGTTCCAGAGGGTGGGGGCCACAACTGAGAATGCCCTCTCTCTGGTCCGCACCAGCCTAGCTGTCTTAACTGGTGGGACCGAGAGAAGGTCTTGTGAGGCAGATCTCGTCAGGCGGCATATTTGGTGATGCTGGAGGCACTCCTTTAGATAAACCGGACCGACACCGTATAGGGCTTTAAAGGTTAACACCAACACCTTGAATTGGGCTCGGTACACAACTGGTAGCCAGTGCAGATCTTCCAGCAATGGGGTGATATGATCCCGGCGGCGGCTGTTTTTAATCAACAGTGCCGCCGCATTCTGTACCAGTTGTAATTTCCGGACCATCTTCAAGGGTAGCCCCACGTAGAGCGCATTACAGTAGTCTAAGCGAGAGGAGACCAGGGCATGCACCACCCATGGGAGCAGATGGACCGGAAGGTAGGGTCGCAGCCTCTGTATCAGACGTAATTGATACCAAGCTGCCCGGCTCACCGCTGACACCTGAGCCTCCATGGACAGCTGGGAGTCAAGAATGACCCCGAGGCTGCGAACCTGGTCCTTCAGGGGCAATCTAACCCCATTCAGCGTCAGGTCAATATCTCCTATCCTTCTCTTATCTCCCACAAGCAGTACCTCGGTCTTGTCAGGGTTCAGTTTCAGCCTGTTTCCTCCCATCCATTCACTTACAGACTCCAGGCACTTGGAAATAGTCTCCACAGCCAACTCCGGTGAGAACTTAAATGAGAGATAGAGCTGAGTGTCATCCGCATATTGGTGACACTGCAACCCAAATCTCCTGATGATAGCTCCCAGCGGCTTTACGTAGATGTTAAACAGCATAGGAGAGAGGATAGAACCCTGTAGCACACCACAATTGAGAGGCCAAGGGTCTGAAACCTCCTTTCCCAATGCCACCCTCTGGTGCCTGTCAGAGAGATAGGAACGGAACCACCGTAAAACAGTGCCCCCAATTCCCATTCCCTCCAGGCGATCCAGGAGGATACCGTGGTCAACGGTATCAAAAGCCGCTGAGAGATCCAGGAGGACGAGGAAGGAGTGTTCTCCCCTATCCAACGCCCTCCTTAAATCATCCACCAGAGCGACCAAGGCTGTTTCAGTTCCATATCCAGTCCTGAAGCCCGATTGGAATGGATCTAAGTAATCTGTTTCCTCCAAGTGTGTCTGTAGCTGTTTGGCCACCACATGTTCGATCACCTTGCCCAAGAATGGTAAATTGGAGACTGGGCGAAAGTTGTTTAAATCTTGGGGATCCAAGGAGGGTTTTTTCAAGATGGGCTTTATTACCGCCTCCTTGAGGGCCGATGGCAATGCACCCTCTTCCAAGGAAGCATTTACCACTGCCATGATCCCTTCGCTCAGTCTCTCTTTGCAGCCCACAATGAGCCACGTGGGGCAAGGGTCAAACAAACAAGTGGTCGGTCTCACAGTAGAGAGCACCTTGTCCACTTCCTCAGAGGGAAGAGGCTGAAACCGATCCCACCGGACCGGATCGCAACTGATTGCCTCTGGCCCGCTTCCTGTGTCCACGGCGTGTGGAATTAAGCTCTTCAGGCGATCGATTTTATCAGCAAAATGTTTTGCAAATGTGTCACAGGAGGCTTTAGAGTGCTCCATGGGTTCCTGGGCAGCTGGACCGACCAGGCTTCGGACCACTTGGAACACCCTCCTGGGACAACATTCTGCGGATGCAATAGAGGCAGCAAATAAACACTTTCTTAGTTATTATAAGCAGTCTAGCATGTGTTTTTAAATTGTTTTTAAAAAAATTAAATTGTGTTTTTAAATTGATTTTGTGTTTTAAAATTTGTGTATTTGTTTTTAATGTTTTTAATTGCTGTAAACTGCCCAGAGAGCTTCGGCTATGGGGCAGTATACAAACGTAATAACTAAATAAATAACATAACATAACATTAGAACTGTGGTTTGGGGAAGTTCATGGGAACATGTGACAGCCATGAGCTAAGAACCCTTAACTGCAGTACAGTGGCATATCATTGTCTAGCCATTTTGATTTTGATTGTTGACCATTACAGTAGGGCCCCGCTTTTTGGCAGCCTACTTTTTGACGTTCCACTAATATTAGAGTAAGGCCCCACTCATACAGAGCTTGTTCTGCTTTTGCGGTGTTTTTCGGGCGTCAGGGCACCATTTTATTGATGGAGTTCTGCTTTTCGATGGGTTTTGCTCTTTGGCGGGGGTCTGGAATGTAACCCACCCTACGAGTGGGGCCCTACTGTATACACTGCTGATGCCCAACTACATCTCTTTTTCATCTGAACTGTAGTGCCTGTGCTTGCTCAATACTCACTTGCATTTTGGAATTGGGTACAAGTGAGTCAATTCAATTTGAACCATGACAAGCCAAACTCTTTCCAGTGCAAACACAGAGGTGTTGAATAACCAAGCCTGTAAGTCCTATAGCTGTTATCTACTGGAGGTCCTTTAAATCTAGAGAATGGTTTTGGTTCTTGGATACCTTTTCACTACTGAACAATCCGGAGAGGATGATCTGGGTACACAGTGCAACTGAAGAAGTAAAAAAAAACCTGGAATAGCCTATTATAACCAAGGGAGAAGATGCTATAAGGACCTTAGATATTAGGGAGGGGACATAGTATCAAAAGCATTAACTTCTCACATTGATGTGGAGCCTTCTGGTGGGAGGCATCCTAGTTTTTGCATACCTGCCAGTATTTTAGAACTGAGAATCACATTCTGCCAGGACATTTTCTTGTGCAAGCTCCAGCTACGCACAGACGCAAAGGTTCCAGTAGGTTATGGCCCTGGCAGCTTGTAAGAACATAGAGGAAAGTGAAAATAGCCCTGTTGGATCAGCCAAAGACCTATCTAGTCCTGCATCGTATTCTCACAGCCCACAAGCAGGACATAAACACAACAGCACTCTCTCCACTTGTGTTCCCCAGCAATTGGTTTTTAGGGACATACCATCTCCGATACTGGAGGTAGTACACAGCTATCATGACTAGTAGCCATTGATAGCCCTATCTCCTGCGACCTTGTGCAATCCCCATTTAAAGCTACCCAAGTCGCTGGCCATTACATCTTATGGTGGTGAATTCCGTCGTTTAACTATGCACTCTGTGAATAATGTTTCCTTTTGTCTGTCCTGAATTTCCTACCATTCAGCTTCATTGGATTGGCCCTGGGTTCTAGCACTATGAGAAAGACTTCACCCTGACCACTTTTTCCACCCCATGCACAATTGTAAATTCCTCTGTCATGACTCTGCCCCATCAGTTTTTTCCCAAAACCAAAAAGCTCCAAATGTTACATCCTTTCCTTGCAGAGGGTTTGGTCCAGCCCCTTAAACATTTTGGTTGCCCTTTTCTGCACCTCTTCTAGCTCGGTATCCTTTTTTTAAAGTCTGTTACGTAGATGTGCATAGCAGCAATGCTCCTGACAAGGAGGAATAAAATGAAGATGGTGATAAGTACAGGGAGGAGCGAGAACATACAGCTCCTGTGACTCGGTGCACTTGACCAATAGAATGGATGCCATCTCCCTGAGGGCACATGCCCCAGCCCCTCCCCACTTTCCTAGCAATATTCTGTGTTGGGAATTTCCATTTGGGTAAGACAATAAGATCATTGGACGATATCACCCCTCCTGTGCATGGGATGCTGTATCCAATGAATGCTGTCTCCAGCTCTCCACTCGATGTGTCCTGGATCTGATCCTCTTGGAAAAATACACCATGAATGTTTGTCGAGAGGCAGAGCTGGGGTTCCGGGGAGTTGGGAGAAGAGGATTCAGATGGATGGCAGAGGGGAGGGGGAGGAACTTCTCCCCTTTGGAGTGAAGACAAAACAGAGGAAATGCCAGTGATAGGGTCGCCTAGCAACGGGAAGCCTGAGAGCTTTGAAGTTTCAGAATCCTCCCTGGACATTCTCACACCTCCCCTTGTCCGAAGCTCAGAGCAAGAGGGAGGGCTGCCCACAGCAGAAAAGCAGCGAGGCAGTTTACCATCAGCTCCTCCCCTATCCCCCATACTGGAATCGGAAACTTCAGAAGAGGAGGGGGTGATGCTTCCCCCCTCACCGCGCACACGTAGACAGCTGAAAAGACAGGAGAGAAGGGGGGGAAGGCGGGCAGTACCTGAGGGGCAGTTAAGGAGGAGCGAAAGATTGCGCACCCGTTTGGCCCCTTCTTAAAGAACAGGCGGGAAGCAGTCCCTTGCTCTGTCAACTTTCTCCCAATGCCGCAGGACCTGTATCCCTGTATTGCTTCATGAGAAGACGCAGTCTTGGCTTGGACATTACCCTAATAAAACACGAATTACTTACAACCTCTGGTCTGGTTCCTGAGTCTCATCCTGGGCCTGACAGCTTGACAGAGCCACCTAAATCACCCTCAATGCTCTCTTCACTTGACTAGGACAAGATGTCAAAGGGAGCAGCGGGGGGGACGAACCCCACTTCTGAGACGGAAGAAGTGAAACTCTTGAGGACTAAGGTAGCTGATTTGCAGACGGATGTTCAAGCCCTGCTAGCAGCAGTCAAGGCGCTGAAGACGGATAATCAAACCTTGAAGGCCACAATAGACCAGATGCGAACAGCCCCTCCAGCTGCCGCAGTAAAGGTTCCCATTGGACTGCCCCCAAAATACGCGGGACAAAGTGATTAGTTGGCAACCTTCGTGGCTCAATGTGAGTTATATCTGGATGTCAGGCACACGGAATTTCCAGACGATGGGGCTAAAGTAGCCTTCATGATTAGCCTCCTGGAGGGAGAAGCTGCAAAATGGGTGACTCCGTATCTCGTGAGAAAGGATACTGTCTTAAGAAGGTACAGAGGATTTATACGGGAGATGACCGAGATGTTCCAAGACCCGCAAAGAGCTGAAACAGTAGCGCGGCAGCTAGGCGCTCTGAAGCAAGCTAAAGGGACGGTTTCCGAGTACACTAACGCTTTTAAAATTCTGTCCCAGGAAACTGGTTACAATGACACCGCCCTGATGTTTATGTACCGGAGTGGATTAAATCCTGAAATCCTGGATGAGCTGGCCAGGACCTCCCCCCCCGCTGACCTACCAGGGCTCATCCGGCTATGCCTACAGATAGATCACCGGATGGAAGGAAGGCGCCTGGAAAGGAAGCAGGAGGTCCCGAGATACTCAGCCTCAGCATCCCGCAGCAAGACCCTTCCCGCTGCAGGGATGGCAGGTAATACAACTGAGGGACAGGGAGGGGCTAGGCCAAGACTGTTGGAAGAAGAAAAGGAAAGATGACGCCGGGAACGTTTATGCTTTTATTGTTCAAAGCCGGGCCATGTGGCCAGAGACTGTGCACTAAAAGGGGGGAAAGCCGAGCCATCAGGAAACTAGAACACCCAGTCCACTTGCAGGCCGGTGGACTGGGGGCAGCATTGTATAAAGGCCCCCCAACGATCCAACCTCCCTCAAAAGGGGTGTTGGTCTTGCCTATTCAGATTACAACTTCCAGAGGAGTGGTGTTTAACTCTACTGCCTCAATTGACAGTGGAGCCTCCACAAATTTTATTGATGCAAAGCTAGTCAAGCGTCATGGAATTTCCCAGTGGAAACTGGACGCTCCCCTAGGTGTGAAGACCATCGATGGGAGACCCCTGAAGTCAGGAGGGGTGACACAAGCCACGGAGGAAGTGAAACTTCAAATCCCTGGGCATGAAGAGTTCATTTTGCTGTACGTGTCAGATCTCTCGAACTTTGAGGTGATTCTGGAAATGCCCTGGCTAGCCAAGCACGAACCCAAAATAAGTTGGAAGGAGGCGGTGGTGTGGTTCACCTCACAGTATTGCCAGGAGAACTGTCAACCTGAAGGAATCAAGAACACCTTAGCGGGGGCAGTGCAAGAGATCGAGCAAGTGACCCTGCCGCCGAAGTATGAAGAATTCAAAGATGTGTTTGATGAAAAAGAGGCAGAGACTTTACCCCCCCCACCGCCCTTACGACTGTGCGATTGATCTCGTGCCAGGAGCCAGCATCCCATCAGGGAGAATCTACTCTCTCACAGAGATTGAGAGGGAGGCCCTGAAGGAATTCCTGGATAAAAACCTGAGGCGAGGATTCATACGCCCCTCACAGTCCCCTGCGTCTTGACCTTGCAGCCCCAAATGCAGCAGTAGGGCTCAGATGAGCATTTTGAATCAGGAATCCTGAAGTGGAGCACATGACGGGAACATGCCCTTCCCACTTAGTTTGAGTTTGGTGTGTTTGTGCAATCGGCAAGTGTACTCACTACTAAGCTCCTGAATGTATGTGCTGAGTTCTCTTGATCTAAGGACACAGTGATATGCATCTGTTAAGGAAGAGACATTTGTGGCTGTCCACTGATTTCAATGGGAATGTTTTAACACCTTTTTGCAGGTTTAGGAATGAACCCTGAACAAGCAGGGCTGAATTCCACTCCTCCCTCGCCTTGCCCCCACTCCAGCCATTATTTTGGCAGTCGCGTTGATAATTCTGTGTGTTGCCAATGTAAGAGTTCTGCCAACAGTAGCATCCTTTGGGTAGCTTCTTTCTCCTAGCATTTTTTGAGGGGAGGGGGTGCATAGACCTGTGCCTCACTGGGGCAGGGGACTTAGGAGGAATTCAATCCTCCCCAGTGGCTATGGCTTTAGGATAGGTCCGATAGGATCACCTCATACGTTTCTCAGGACTCACCAAACTGCAGTTACTAGAAATCTTTCAGAAGAAGTCTTGATAATTAAAATGGCATTAAACTTATACAAGTTGGACATGTAGAGTTGTCATAATTAAAGAATAGCAAAAGATTATGATGAATTAAGCTTGAACTTTACAGAGACAAAACCATGCTCTATAACCTGGTCCTTAAAAGTTTGTCCCTATGGACCATGTAAAAATTGCTGAGGGTCTTGGTGGACAACTTAATGATTTTTCTGTTGTAGCAGCTGCATTGTGCTAGATGCTGTGTGAATTTTAATTGCATTTTTCTATTATTGAATTATTTTATTGTGTTACAATTCACATTCTAGAACTCAGATTGTAATACAATGAAATATAATCTAAAACATAAAAAGAGCAACAATAATACAATTAAAGATCGATATGAGTATTTGATGTGGACATGCCGTGGACCACCTGAATGAAGCTGGCGGACCTCTGGTGGTCCACAGACCAGCTCGGGAAACCTTGCTCTATGATAAAACCAACTGGCAAGCGGAAGAAAGAAACCTCTCACTATACAATTCATGTTGAATAAGGAAGAAGGGGATAATCGGGGAGGGCTTTTCCACATTTAATTTGATATACTTGGGTATATAATACATCAGGAAGCAATCCACTGGCATTCATGATGCAGCCCCCCACCCCCACCCCATTCCAGGTGCTGTAGGAAACTGTCAGACTGTGGATGGCATTCCTCACTGTGTTGAGTTCTTTTACAGATGGTGTTCAACAGTGGCACAGCAATTCACAGATCACTGTCCCTATTTGGCTCCTCAAGGAGGTGTGACTATTTCAATGTGGTGATGTGCATTCATTTTCATCTTTGTTTCTGGGTGTCTTCATGCTGGGAGAGGTGTCTGAAATATCAGGGCATGAAGACAAACAGTGGCTTTTATTTCCAGCATACCAATCTCTCTCTCTCTCTCTCTCTCTCACACACACACACACACACACACATGCACGCACATACACACATTCTGCAGTTTGCACATGTGTCGTTCTATTTTGTAGAACCCTCGAATCACTAGATTATCTGATCTGATACTTACTGAGGGGTCCTCAGTCCTGGGAGCAAATGTGGTCCTCCAAGCCTCTCCATCTAGCCCTTAGGACTCTGCCCAGGCCACAACAACTCACCAACCCTGCTTTTCATCCTCCTGGGTTTCTGCCTGGCTGGAATGTGTCCTTGAACTCTGATAACTTGCCTGGATAGAGTATGAGTGTGAGTACAAAGGGGGCATACATTCATCGCTCCACCCACTTTTTCCTCTGGCCTTGCCCAGCAGTGTCATGTGAGTCCCAGAAGGTTGCCTAGAAGAGAAAGATGCCTTGCCCTGGTTTAGTGCTTGCATTGGTCTCTCAGACTGAGGAGAACAGAGACAGTGAAACGCCGTCTTTCATCACGTGAGAGCAAGTGACAGCACCAGGGCCCCCTCTTTTCAGTCCAAGAGCTACTGGGATAAATGGTTCAACAACTGTCAGTGACTTATCAGGATGCTGATGACACCCAACTATTTTCCTTTTACATCTGGCTCAGGAATAGAAATGAATTCCTTGAGTCAATGCCTAGATACTGTTATGGGCAGAGGAATGCACACAAGTCAGAAGTGTTTTAATATTGAGAGGTCTAAGTATTTTGGCTATAGCGGGATTAATTGCTCTAGCTGGGATTTCACACCTCTTGAAAATTCAGGTTCTTAGCCTGGTGCAGTCCTGGGCCCTCCTTTCTGGATGGATTACCAGGTGGCAGTGTTGACAAGGTTAACCAACTGTAGCTGGTTAGTTAGATGCAATCCTTCCGAACCACGCCATTATCATCCATCCTAGAGCAGTCTTCCACTATATTTGGATTACAGAGAGTGGTTGTCTTTGAATATGGTTTGGAACATATAATACTCACTTAAACCAGTTCAAGGACTACTGGAATTTCTGGCTTTCTGAGGATGCTCCAAATTTTGTCTGAGACAGTCTTCACAAGTATGGCTTCCTTCAGATGAAGTAATAACAGCTATATTCATTTAAGTGTGTGCAGTACATGTGCTCTGAACTGATGCTCACCTTTCTCTTATTGGAATCTGTTGACCAGGTAGAAAGTTTTACATTACTTTGTTTTTCCTTCCACAATATCAAAGCCAAACACCTGCCATCCAAATAGTTCATGTAAAGTTGGCTAAGAAATGCAAAGCCAAAGGAGGAACTAATATAACACCTGGAAAACTGAGTAAGGAGATCCTCAAACATAATGAGCACCCTTACCAGAGTTATGAACTTCTTTACAGACATGAGAAAGGAGCCTAACCCAGGACGCACAGATGTGGCCGCCAATTCAGCACTGAAAACTCTAAGACAAGGATACTAATAACACTTAGCAGTCATAAAGTTCATTAAAGTGTTAGAAATGCCACAGATACATCATCATCCTACCAAGGCCTTTATTTAGGTTTGTGGACATATATGTACCACATCAAAATTCTCATATACAAACATGAAGAAAATATTCCAGGCAGCTATCTTCTGCAGCCCCAAAATTTCACTCATAAAGCAACCATCTTCTACTTCTGGATCATACTTTCTTTTTCTTCTCCTGCACACACAGTGGACAATGGCCAGTAGCCAGCAGCACCTCACCCTGAATTGCTGCTGCCACTGATATTAACCGCCTCACTGATTTAAATGGTATTTTCCTAGTGGAATGCATCAGAACTGGATGAACCCAATATCCCAAGGTAAAGTGGGGCACCTCAGAGAGAGTTTTGGCTTGTCAGAGATGAGCAGAACTCTTTATGAGGCAACATGAGTCAAAGTGGGGATCCTGAAGCACTTCATGACCCTTTGACGATTGAGGCATCAAAAAAATAAAGTGGAGAAGTGTATGCTAAAAGTGAAAGCAATGTCTGTAAGCTTATCATTTAAGGCAGAGGTGGGGAACCTTTTTGGGTCTATGTATCATATCTGTATCAGGATCAACCATGTGGGCCAAATTTGGCAGGTGGGTAGGGCTGCCCACCTGTCAATCACATGACATCATTATAGTGGCACATAATTGACAGGCAGGTTGTACCACCCACCTGTCAAAATCCCATGCACAGGGTTCTCAGGTGCCCAACAGCCAGCTTGGGAACTTGGGAACCACAGTACCAGGGGTATTGCTAGTCCTGTGTTCAGCAGTTTGGGAATTGCTAGTCATACAGTTACTTCCTTCTCCCTTCCCCTGGTGGTGGGGCCAAGAGCAGAAGTTTGCATTTAACAGGCTTTCTTTGGCTGCACATACCTGTTCCCAGGAGGGAACAGGCATGACCGGCATGTGTAACCAAACTGAGCAGAATTAACCCCTGTTCATCAGCTGCTGAATGGGGATTAAATTCTGCTCAGTTTGGCTATATGTGCTTCTTCCCAGGAGGGAACAGGCACTAGGGATGGGTGAGGATTTTGATTCCGTTTGCATTTCAAGCTGAATCCAAAACAATATGAGAAGCAAAACAGAGGTGTCCTTCGAAATTCACACTTATTCAAATTCTGCAATGCAGTTCACCAATGAATGTTTACAAGAATGCATCTGTTAGGGGAAAGTGTGCATAACAATGAATATATGAGTGACAATAACATACAAAAATACATTATATGGTGAGAAAACCACTTGCAAAAATGTGTACAAAACTGCCTACAAAATGTGTTTATTTGGAGAAATTCACACTAAAATGCTGGATAATTTTCATGAGACTTTTTTTAAAAAATGGCAAATCATTGCAACAATGTGGAGAAGTGAACTGAAGATTGGAAAAATGAGAAACTGAACCAAGATTGGCAGACCTTTCCATCCCTAACAGGTGCACACAGCTAATGAAAACCTGTTAAATGCAGGCTTCTCCAACACCATCACCACCATCCCGGGGGAGGGCAGAAAGAAGCACTTTGCCAGCTGTATGCTCCCACCTTCTCAAAGATTTGGCTGCAAAGCACTTATTTCTCTCCTGTGCATGGGATTTTGAACACTGCCCTCCCATCCTTATAGACAGGTGGGGCGGTTTGGGGGAAATAGCCTCATGGGCCAAATTGGAGCCCTTGGCAGGCCAAGATTAGCCCATGGAATGGAGGCTTTCCACCCCTAATTTATGTAATAACACCAGGGTAGGGAGATGGGGGAAGCGAGAGAAGACACCAGAGCAGGGAGACGGAAGAAGAAGGATGTTGTTGTGATGGACAGATCAAGTTTTTAATCAGACAGAATGATTTTACCCAGCAAGCAAATCCCTTTTAGATCCGCCGTCCCCCAATTAAATGTAAAGGTGCCTACAGAAAAAAGCTTCAGAAATGATTTGTCTATATTTAGCCAGAGTTTTACCTGGCAGCACCTCTCTTATGTCTGCAATTTGAAATTAAAATAAACTAAGTGATTTCCTTTTTACCCACTCCAAAACTGTAAAGACTTCCCTTCCAAGAAAACCACTGCAGCTACCCTTCTGAAATTTGGCAGGATTCATGCATTCAGAATGGGGGAACATGCCTGCAAATTTCATTCTATTCTGACCAAATATTTAAAAAATTATAGATGTTTTCCTTAAAAAAATCATAATTTAAAAGCGTTCAGCATGAAAGCTCCTAGACCTCTAATTTGGTAAGCTTTATCCATTCCTTTTTTTTTGGTGGTGGTGGGGTGCTACTGAAAATTTAATCGAATTCTGTGAAAAAAGAAAAAAAATATATAGCCATTTCAAGATTTCTAAACTAAGAATGGGGGTGAAATGAAGCATACTCAGATGGACTCCAAGCTCAGTCAGGCAGCCTATCTAGTTCCTTGACCCAAGGCAGGCGTCTGTTTTCCAAAAATGACAAATTGGGATCCAAACTGAATATTGTGGGTGGTTTCATTCCTAGTATTTTCAAGGAAGTTTGATTAAGACTGCATGTAACAATAATGTGATCCTATTCCCAAGATTATGCCACTTGTTTCATTACTTGCTACGCCCTCTGCAGGAGTGGAAAAATCTGTTGAAAACAGAAGGAGAGGAGGGAAGGGGAAAGAACAGAGCAGAGGAGACTGAACTGAACTTGACCTGACCATGGCTGTCTTGCTCTTAGAATGTTGTTGGTCTTTCTGCCAGACTTCATAAGCCAATGAACTGTGCAGGTAGGCTCATCAGACTGTTTACTGAAAGAGCCAGACCCATAGAATTGGAGAATGATCCCCTGCTCACTGACAGAACCATATTTTCCATTTAATTTCCATCTCAGACTTTTTCTTACAAAGTTTATTTCCTTCATACCCTGTAGATTTCAGAGAATGAAGAATAAAAATAGAAGGAATTACGTTCTAGGAGCACAGGAATGCCCTCTAGTTAATTTGAGTAGCAAAAATAAGATTCTGTCATTACAAACCTCAAACTTCTAACGCTTACAAAAACAGCACCTGTTGGCTAATAACTTGTAATTTGGCACACATGATCTACTTGATGCATGAAATTTCAAACTCATTGGACATAAAATGCCATAAATACAGCAAGTTAAAAAGTGCTGGAAATGGTGCTTTTGACCATTTCCCTCCAAGCTCATCATATATTTCTAACCAATTTTTGCATAAACCACTGATGTACTTTATTCAGGCTTGTCAAGGAGCACACACTTTTATTGTTTTGGTGAAATTCTGAGTATCTGCTGAAAAGTTACTAACTTTTTTTGCCCCATTGAAATCTATGGGGGAAAATTGCTAGCAAATAGCGCAAGGCATGACTAGATGGAAAACTGAAGCCAAAGACCCTACCAGGAGTGCAATGCTTGCAGAGGGAGCCATCTACTGGATGCTATGTGCAAGATATGGAATTGAACAGCATGGTTAGATGATGGCTTGATTGGATACATTTGGAAACCTGAGAAACTGTAATGGGGAGCACCACCCCCTTCATAACCTTATGCATCCCCATTGCAAACCCCCAGACCCCACCCCATTCTGTAGCTTTCCATCAGTTCAACACAACACAATCCAAAGTGGATAGTTGTCTAGTAAAGTGGTTAGAATGTGGCTACACAGCAAGTGAATTGGACTGTGAAAGACCAACCCAAATTGTGTTTGCATTTTGACTAATTTGTAGGGCAGTCCAATATCTCAGAGAGGAGGTCAGGTCTCCTGCTCCCCTGGTGCATTCACTATAGCTGCCCAATTTCCCTGCTTTTTCAAGTTTGATAGAAATATCTGTTGGCTATAGGTATGTTCTTAAACTGCAAGGTTTTTTGTTTTTTTTGCTTATTAGTGAATTTCTCTGCTTTTTAATCTGGGAGGTTAGAAATAGGATCCTGTGCAAGTTTGCTGAGAATGGATTGATCATTTGGATTTGAATTGAATCAATGGATTGATTCAGTGGGATTCACTCTCCTGCAATCATGCTTAGGAAAGGTAAAACTGACCAAGGGGGAGGAGGAGGGAGGGGGAGGAGGAGGAGGAAGGGCAGAAGGGAGGAGGGGAGGAGGAGGAGGGAGGGAGAGCAGAATGGGTGGGAAGGCCAAAGAAGGAAGAAGGGAGGATGGGAGAGAAGAGGGGGAGGGGAGGAGAAGAGGAAAGACAGGTCTGATCATTTGCATGCTTGTTGAATTCAGTGGGATTTACTCTTGTGCAGTCATGTTTAGGATAGGTGAAACTGACAATGGAGGGGAAGAAGGGGGAGGGAGGGAGAAGGAAAGGAGGAGGAGGGGAGAGGGGGAGGGAGGGGGAATAAAGGGGGAGGGAAGGGAAGGATCAGGAGGGAGGGGAGAGTAGAGAGGGGGAGGGTTTTTTTAATCAATTGCATGCTTATTAAGTTCAGTGGGATTTACTCCTGTGCATCATGCTTAGGATAGGTGAAACTGACCTGGGGGAGGGGCAGGGAGGGGGAGGAGGGGAAGGGAAGAGGAGGAAGGGGAAGGGGAAGGGGAGGGGAAGGGGGAGGGGAGGAGATTGGATGGGTGGGTACTGGGCAGAGAGAAAGCTCCTTTCCTTTCCAAAAGGAAAACATTGTTAACAGTATCATTATTTTTCTATAGGTTTCCTCGACCTTTTTATTCTACAGCAGACACATGTAGTCTCTCATCAAAATTTAAATCATAGCTGTCACTGGCCACATCCACACCAAACCTTTATTTCACTTTAGACAATATGGTTGCCCCCAAAGAATCCTGGGAAATGTAGTTTGTGAAGGATGTTGAGACTTGTTAGGAGATGCCCTATTCCCCTCACAGAGCTACAATCCCCAGAAGAGGGGCTGACTGGCCACTGGAGCTCTGTCAGGGGACTAGGAGTCTCCTAACAACTCTCAGTACCCTTCACAAACTACCCTTCCCAAGATTCTCTGGGGGAAGCCACAACTGTTTAAAGTGGAACCAATGTCTGGCGTAGGTGTGGCCCTCTGATTAGCCAAGCCAAATAGCTGTTAGTCTGGCTTTTAGAACACTGACAGTTGGTTCTTACTGAGCAGGCCTGTGCTATCATAGACTCCAATGTTAAATTTCTTAAATTAATTAAAAATCAGCCATGCGTTTTTTAAACCTTTAAACTGTAGAGGATGGGGCAAGGTTAATAATAGGAGTACAGGTACTCTGTGAACATGGCTGATCTTTAATTAATTTCAACAAATTATGAGACCACTGACAGAAAAAAGTCCAACAAGGATCTGGATTTTTTCTCCTTGTTTTACACTTTGAACTCTAGAATCTCTCTGAGTCCTTTGTGTATCACCATGAAAACTTAGAGGGTTGTTAAGGAAATGTTTCTGAGTTCAGGATTATAAGTTTTGAAAGATTTTATTTTGGAATGAGCTTATGGGAAGCAGCAGAATGGCATGGGGGTATTTTCAATTTAACATGGTGGAATGCGAAAAATCCATGCTGACTATAGTATACAGCCACTTCTGTGGCTATATAATTTAGTCCAATGATCCAGGCTGATATGCCTAACTGAGGGAGAAATTGCCTTCATTGGAACACAAGAAGCTGCCTTGCTGAGTCAAACTATCAGTCATCTAGTTTAGTATTGTCTACACAGACTGGCAGAAGTTCTCCAAGGTTTCAGACAGGAGTCTGAGGCAGGCAGCCCTCCCTGGAAATGCTCTTTGGAGACTAACCTGGGACCTTTTGTATGCAAAGCATATGTTTGATCACTGAGATAAATCCATTTTGGAGTACAGGGAAAATTAAGGGTCATAGTCAATGCTAGTCCTAATCAAAGAAGATCCACTTGTAGACATGAAAAGTGGCAGCCTGCACTTTTCTTCCGCTAAATTTCGGTCTTCCCGATCCATAGATAACCAAATAAGGGAATATATACATATATATAAAATCACATGTTATTCGACTTGGCTATACCAAAGGGCATTGTGTGCGTGGGGTTTTTTTTACATGTGTGATGAGGTTTCACTGGGTGCCATCTATTGCCAAACCCCTATGCCCCTTTTGTTTCCATCAGCCCAATGGAAAAGATGCAGCCTGCCTTTTTCCACCAGTTATTGTCGAAGGCACTTTTGTACTATTTTTATTTTTGAAACAGCTCTTTTGAGCAGAACTGCTCTTGCGCAATACAGCTGTATTAAACATAAAAATAAAAGTTGTCCTTGCTGGTATATGGGGTGGAAAAGGAAAAGGGAAGAAAAGAAGTGACAGACTTTCATAGGAGCAACTCCAAATCCTTGCCTGGTTTGGAGTGACACACTTTTTTTTTTACTGCTTTTTTGTGTGAATATGGCATAATATCAGAAAACTTGCATGTAAAAAATAAACCCTAAACACGCTAACCAAATAGCTAACCAAATGCCCGCCTGCCTGACTGCTCACGCTGGACCTCAGGTTCTGGAACTTATGAGGCTGGGGAAGTACTAATTGAGCGCAGGGGACAACAACATCAAGCACCACCCATTAGTGTGGGCAGAAAACAGTGAGAAAGATTTCAGAGTCATAAAATTAAAAAGTGCTCCTGTGTGGATGAAGGTGCTCAAATGTGAACACAAGAACAGCAGTCCACATACATGTGAATGCCCTATGGCCAAAACTGCTTCATTGTTCTGCCTGGCTGGAGTACAAATTCAGGGTGCCATAAGGACATAAAAGGAGCCCTGCTGGATCAGGCCAAAGACCCATCTAGCCTAGCATCAAGTTCTCACAACGGCTGACCAGATGCCTATGAGATGTTCACAAGCAGGACTCTTCCCGCTTGTGATTCCCAGCAACTGGCATTCAGAAGCAAATTGACTCTGATGTGGACTCTGCAAGTGGAGGTAGAACGTAGCCAGGAATTTGGCAGAGTTACCTTTGCTTGGTAGGAGGCTTTTCAGCGTTGCAAGGACCAGTTTGCATTCCCTAAGTATATGGAGATGTAGGGCGGTGTGCCTCAATCTATGGCCTCAATCTGTGGGCCTCAATGAGAACCAACCCACCCTGTCCCAAAGACGGGACCACCCATGCTGCCCTGGATCTGCCCCCAAAGTTATTTGGGGGAGCTAAGCGGTTTTTTTTAAATGAAAAAATATGGTTGGGGGAAGAAGATGCTACATCTCCCCCCCCCCGCCGACAGCAGGTGGGTGCAACCAGCACCAAACAAGAACCATTTCGTGCCCAGCATGGGCACGTTTGTGGGGCAGCGCGCAGCTTCCGGAGTGATGGGAGAGAGATTTCTGCCCAAGCTTGCTTTTTGGGGATAGTTAGTGATCTTGAGCAATCCCACAAGAGCCTGAGCAGCATTGAGTTAAAGCCAGGCCTTAAGCCTTGGCCTGCCTGATATCGACCTCTTTCTTTGTGCAGCAGCTTTGAAAGGAGGACATTGTTGGAGCAGACTGTTGAAGAGCCACGTAAAGTTTGGTATCGGTTAGAGGACTCTCCAGCGGCCACTCTGTGGCCTTGTCCTCCCTCCAGAGGCTGGCACCTGGTGTTGAATGTTGTTGCTCACTCCCCGCCGTCATGCCCCCTGACAGCCCCAGATCACACTGTGCCGCCATATATGACTCATAGCGAACCAGGGCTATCTGAACCTTACTTGGCCAAGGTGCAAAAGCCTTGAAGAGGTCCGATTTGGCTCAGGCCTCAGCCGAATGTGGAGCAGAGTCCATCCAGAAGGTCCATAAGTTTTGACTGGAACGAAGGAAAATGCAAACAATCACACTGCATTCATGATATCTTTGAAGGGGTGTTTGGGCTTTTCTCCCACTTCTTCCCCTGGTTATACTCTTGTAACGACACGTGAACAGTCTCTGGATCAGATGATGTCATCTTCACCCTCTTCCATGTTTCTGGTATTTGCCTTGTTTCCCTTCACAGAGTGCTTTTCATATTTATCTGCTTAAATATTTGGCACTTTATGTTTTAGATTTATTTTAAACATTTTATAAACAGCTCTGAGAAGTTGCTTCATGACTGACTCCAGGGCCAGCCGGTCCAAGAAGGGGGAGATGTCTTTGTGATTAATCCAAGATCTGGCCAATGAGCACTGTGATAATCCAACATTGCGATCCAACCATGGTTAAAGCCACCGCAGAGGGGTCTCATTACCTCAGCAACCCCGCAGGTGTCAAAAGTCAGGTAGGTGTTCTGCTTTCTGTCTAGTCCTGGCAGTGTCTCGTTGCAGGACTTGAGAAATAAAGCTTTGGTCCTGGTATGAGAATAAATCTAAAGTCTGAGGGCTTCTTTCCTATTTCTTTTTATGCATGGATAGGGCCTGTGGGAAACAGGAGACAAACACTATGAAATGCAACAGAGAGCCGGCACAGTGGAAGAAGGAACCAGAAAGAAACGAGCCCTTTATACATAAGATATCTCCCTTGTACATTGTACTTTTCATCTAATACTGTGAACTTAATAGTTGGTTTAATAGCTATTCCTTTTGTTTGGTATTGGCAGAAAGTGCAAAAATTTTACCAATATACTGCTAAGGTATGACTCATGATGGGATTTAATATGGGTTTCTTGTAAAAAAAAATAGGTATCTTTCTTGTTTTAGATATCTAGCTGTCTTTCCATTCTTTTAGGGAATTCACTGGATTTTAGTGGGAAAGAAAACAAGACGGAGCTCTACCCAGATTTCTCTTCCAGTCCTCCATTTGCTTTATGTGATCTCTGTCCTGCAGATCCATGGGTAGGGAATACCCTCAGGATGAGCTCAGCTTAACCATGAGGCATGGACATCAAGGTATTGTTTATGGTAATGCCAGGGCATCCACCAGGCTGACAGCTCCACTCGGTGCACAACTGCTGGCCTAAATATGGCTTCTGTGGCTGTTCCGATGCCTGCATAAGGTCTAGTGCTTTGTAGATGGACCTTTTCTGCCTGAGCCTGCCACTGTCCATCCTGATTGGACAAAGTAACAACAGTGGTGGGTGTTGTGGATTGATGTGAGAGAGAAGAGAAATGAAAGAGGAAGTGAAGCAATGCAAAGTCAGCCATTGTGTACCCACCCAGTGGAAGAAAAAGGTAGGCCAAAGGCCAGGGTAACTGGGAACTGAAAACCCAGGAATGAGGGGGGAATAAAAATTGAGAGGTTTGGGCAAAGGAGGAGATGGGATGAGGGAGGAGAAGAGAGGGGTATACAAATGTGATGATCCGAGAGGAGGATGGGGGGTGGGGAGCGAGATGGCGAGCTCACTGACAGAAGGAAAATTAGAGGGCTGAGAGTTAAACAGGGGTAATTTGAGGATACTCCCCCCCAATGCAATCATTTTGTGACTAGTCCAGCCAACCACAACAGCCGTTTTGTATTGTTGTTTTTGAGAGTTTCTCAAATTCCCAAATGTTGGCTTTTGCCAAGTCTAGGGGACTTGGCTTATTAATAGCCAGAAAAATAGCCTAAATTTCACTGAGATTTATTTATTTATTAAATTTGCATCTTTCACCATCCTTATTCTGGTTCACCACAGTGGAGTTTTTTGTGTGGCACTACTGTAAGACGGAAAAACAAGTGTCATATTCTCGATTTAGAGCTGCAACGTGGTGAACAAGAAGGACATACAGTATTCATTTACGATCATATTGAGATTTTCGCCAGTAGGCATGCCACTGGCATGTAGCCAGTACCTGTTTGGGAAAAACTGGAGGATTGATTGGTGCCCTTTATAGCAGGGTAGCAATCGATTTTCCATGAGAAATTTGTGGACAATATTGGGACATGTTTTTTCTTTAAGATGTTTCCCCCATAGTTCAGCATCCACATGTTGCCATATCCACAAGTGTTGCAGGAGAAGGTCATTCAAAATGGTAGCAACCTTGTCCAGAAAATTGGGATTATCTCCCTCATTTATGATTCTACAGCAACCATTCATCATGGGTCAAGTTAACCGTAATTTTATGTTTTTGTATACCTCTTTAAGTTTCTGGCTGTCTAATTTGTACGTATAGCTAGACACAGCAGTATGGAGCAAACTAGACATTTGCTCACGTGTATCTTGGGTCTGTAAATCCTACCAACAATACTGGTTCTCACTGTCAGGGAAGCCACTTAAAATATTGCCAAAAAAGAGGTCAAAAGAAGGCACTGATTTGCATAACATTTGCACATGCTAATTTATATGTATAGATGTAAGTTTAGAAATAATTACTATAATTTGAATAGAAATACATTTAAAACTGTGACCAGGGAACCTATGTGCCTGCTCACTCAGCTGTCCAGATGATGTTGATGGGAAACTTGAAGGTCCCTGCTCTCCCTTCTTTAAGTCCCTTCAGATAGAGGAGACTTTGAAACAGAGGACTGTCCTTTGAAAAGCAGGACACATGGCCACCCTACCCACTGTCCTTGAGATCTGTGATCCTGATTATTCTGGTTCTTTCATCTCACTAGCTGCCCCTCCTTCCTGTCTATGCACAAAGAACTCTGGGACTAGTAGTTCTTGAGAGAACACACCACAAAGGCAAGCACATTCTCTGACTCTCAAACTACAAGTCCTAGTTTATTTTATCTATTTATTTATTATTTGATTATATCCTGCCCTTCCTCCCAGCAGGGAGTTTAACTACACAATCATACTCTCTCTGTTCTAGAGAAGGGCCTGGGACAGCAGCTCATGTTCAGAATGTTGCTTGTTCTGCTTTAACCATGGTTCTGACTGGTTCCAACAATTCTCTCAAGATCTGAACAATAAAATGCTCCATGTCCTGCTTATGAGGTTCCCACAGACAGCTAGGCTGTGTGAAAAAAGAATGCTGGATTAGACAGATCTTTGGTCCCTTCTAGGTTCTACATAGATACAGGTAAAGTTCCCATAAATATCATGAAACACAATCTACAATTTAGCCTTATTTTTTCCTTATGGAAATGGGGTTGCAGCTTGGGCAATCTTCATGCATCAATTAAATGTACCTCTCTTCCACATGCTTGGGTCCTGCATATACTGAAAAACGGGTACTCAAAATGCCCTCCCCCATATATTATAGTAGTTAATGCCCAGTGTGTTTCAGAATTTTTTTCCTTTTTCAGAAGCAATCAAAAGCACATACAAAATCATATAATTATACACTATAAAGAATATGGATGTGCCTTAAAAAAAATCTTAACGAAGAGAGGATGTAATGGTTTTGTCCATTCACGTTTGTAGGTCTGTAAAGGCAGAGTAGGCCATTTGGTATCTCAGCTGCATTTGGCCAAGGTAGAAGATTGCAGCATTAGGCTCATTACTTACTCAGAAGTAAGCTCCACTGGGTTCAATGGGACTTCCTCCCAGGTAAGTGTGGCAGTCTCAGATGCCCTCTTCTGGTTGTAAAAAAAAAGAAAGAAACTCAAAACCACAGAAAAGTAAAAACTGATCCAATCTCAGTTTTTAAAATCTCACAATACAAATAAATCAAGCCCATCTATTTCCCTTTTAGCTTCTGCCATTCGGAAGTTTAAATTTAAAAGTGTTAATAGACTAGGTGACTTTTGCAAATAGGAAAAGTATGAGTGATATCCAGTATTAGTCATCGTTGGAGTAGACCATTGATTTTTATGAGTCTACTCAGAGTAGTTCTGATCTTGTTCCAAGATTTACAAATTTAAAATTTCATAACTCAAAACCTGAAAATAATTCAGTTAAAAATCTGAAACCCTCTGCAGAACCTCTGACAAAAGACTGAGGAAAAAGTTTTTATTTGCAAATACATCACATAAGAACATAAGAACATAAGAAGAGCCTGCTGGATCAGGCCAGTGGCCCATCTAGTCCAGCATCCTGTTCTCACAGTGGCCAACCAGGTGCCTGGGGGAAGCCCGCAAGCAGGACCCGAGTGCAAGAACACACATAATCTACATAAGGTAGTTAATGCCTGAGATATCTGAGATAAAAAGTTTCAAGTGTTGGAAAAATAATTCTCAACATACTGATTTCCAACACATTTGGTGGGTTTGCCCACAGATTCAAGCTTAGTGGTCTCTGAAGATAGTGATGCTTAAGTCAATGATTTTTACAATAGCCCAATGGACTACATAAGAGGGTTCAAAACTGGGGCTTTACTAAAACTGAAAATGACAGAAGTTACATACAATATGGAACTGAGGGGGAACCTTCTGAGGCTTAAAAAGTATTCCTTCTCCATCTGTGACAGTGGCAAATGTAAAATCATTTCAGTTTTCATTACTTCAGTCTTGTCTCCACTCTACTCAGTAACTCTGGAAAGCATGGAAGGTTACCAAGCAACCAGTAGTTATCACCTAGGGTTCCTGTGGTATCTATACTCCTGAGACAGACATGTCATAGTGTCTTGTGTTAAGGCATGCTGAGATGAAGGACTTGCCACTGTACTTTTCAGGAAAGGGGTTTTTTTGGCAGCCTAAAACTACTTGACAATAGAAACGACGACAGAAAAGTGTAGCTGGTGGTTAAAAAAAGAAGTGGGGAACAGCCACATTTGATAGTCTCAAATCTAGAGAGGGAGCAGAAAGCAAACCCTCAACATTTCACAGACAAAAATGAGCAGGAGTACCTGTGTGGGGTCCAGGAGAGACAATCATGGGCTATAGGGTCCAGTGGGGTAGGAATCACACAACAAAAGAAATTTCACCCACTATGACAGAGAGTTCGACATGGAAGGCAATGGGAATTCACTGTTCCACAATTAATTCCCCCTCACACCTCTTCCATCCAGAGAGTGTTACCTTACATGAATGAAGTTTAATCTATTGAATTGTTTCAGTTTTGGAGAGAGAGATCCCCAGGAATACCAGACTGAAAAGCTTGACTTTGCCTTTAGTGACAGTCCCCTTTCACCAGTGGTCTGTCCCTGTGTTCTGATACTCCATGAACTGAACCACCTTGGTAATAACAGTGAGCTCCTGAGTTTGGCTTTGATGCTGTGTTATGTATCTCAGGTTTAGATTCCATCCAAAATTCTAACTTGTCCAAACTACACGTTTAGGGAAGGACAGAAAGGAAATAAATAAATATTTCAGGGAGTATTTGTTAACTCCTCTTTTTAGTCTTCTTCCTGGTCTTTAGATTTTCCTTCATGTTGGACAATCAAGGGAAAACTTTAACTGGCTGCAATATAAAGGACTAAGCAATTGGAAACTAATTGTTGAAAGCAACTGGATTTTTTTTTACTGGTTGCTGGGTTGATTTTTCTGTCCAGAAACCCCAAAAAGGCATTGTATTAAGCTGCACATATTGGGAAAATCAGAAATCAGGCCTGAGTTGCAGTCTAGCTAGCCAGTCAGCCAACTGTAGTTTCTATAGCAATATTTCTATTATCTAGGGCTTTTTTCCCCCTTTGCCATCAAGTACTCAAGAAAAAGAAGAAAAAAATAGCCACTGATTGTGAATATACTGAATGCTTTAAAAGAGTAAAGGGTAACTTAGGGTAGCCATTTTTTCAAATCACTTTAAGTTGTCTATTTATTTTACCCTTGAGCAATCAACGCCTAGTCCTGCTCTACTCATTATCATAACTGCAGAATCAACAAACTCTTACTCCTTACTGCAGGCAAACAAACATGCTTCTTTATTGCTGGCTGGGTCAAGAACACAACTGAAACTGAAATCAGGAACTGAGACAGTCTTTGTCTGAAGTAATATGGGGCTTCTCTGAAGCAGTCCAAAGTGCAACAGGCTTCTCTTGAACAGAGATGGAAGAATCTGTCAGTTCTAGTTCTCTCAGATTCTCATTTTTGCAGTCTTAAATCCAGTACTGCAGCAATTTGCTTTTTTTTTAATAAAAAGAAGCTCACAGAAATTCTTCAGTATTTTAGGGCAAATTTCATATCATAAACACGTCTTTGTGTGCAGTTTTGACTAAAATACCCAATTTTGCAAGAGAT
Source organism: Rhineura floridana (assembly GCF_030035675.1). Lineage (NCBI taxonomy): Eukaryota > Metazoa > Chordata > Lepidosauria > Squamata > Rhineuridae > Rhineura > Rhineura floridana. The sequence continues at coordinate 5,632,241 of NC_084483.1, read as the reverse complement.
TTCTCCAACTTTCATGCATATTTGTATATTTTCACTAATATATTAACTTCTCTGCACACTTTCCTTAATATATCCATCTTTGTAAACACTGTGTGGTTGAAGAACTACATTGCAAAATTCGGATAAGTGCAAATTCAGAAGAGTGGCTGTGTTTTAGTTCTCATATTGTTTCAGAAAGTGCAAATTTGATCGTGTTTACCTATGCTCATGTTTAGACTCGGCCTTGCCAATTAGACCTGTCCCAATAAGCAGTGTCCCACCAGGCTGGCTGCTCCTCTCTGCATATATATGTGTGTGTGTATCTGTGCATGAGTGAGTGAGAGGACAAACTTAAGAGCAAATGGGAAAGAATCCCTTTTAAAAACATCCTAAATTTAAACAATTTCTTGCACTACATTATGTTGGCTTGTGTGCGTTGTTGTGTGAAACAGCATACATTACGTTGGAGTTAAGTTGAGCAAGAAACTTCTTCAGAGCATGTTAAGAGTCTTTATTGAAAGACATTAAGGCCAGAGGCTTAAGAGTAAATACATGTAGAGATTCTTCAGTCACCCCCCTTCTGGTACATCTCTCTCCATAGATAAACACAAAAGACAGCCTCTCAGCTCAGAGGCATAATTCTGAAGACGACAACACATGGACTCTGTTACAACTTTCCCAGCTGTTATCTCCTGTTACCATGACAACCTGTCTGACCTTCAAGTCTGCTCTCTCAGGCCAGACATGGCAGATAAGACTGCTTCTCAAAACACATGCTTGTAACTTTCCAGACCTGATGAAAATATCCTTAGGCAGTACGGCCTAATGTCAACACATTATACAGTGTGCACAAGCCTTACAGTGTATAGTGTCATCCATTCACTCTATCAAGGGTGAAGCACTTTCTGTGATGTTGGTGCCAAATGACCAGGAAACAAACAAGCGACTGTTGTTTTGTTTATCATAAGTCTGCCAAACCTACACCTATCTCTCTGAAACTTTGCAGGTTACCTACCAGTAGGCACCTCTGTGATATATGCTATTTTCATATAAATTGTCTACAAAATCATTGAGGGAACAAATCCCTTTTTAACATCCACAATCTTTAATGACTCCCCTTACATAAAAACTTCTGTACCAAATGTCTGAAATTTGGCAGGCTTCATCTCTTGGAAGTGGCAATTGTGTCTGTAAAATTCATCCAATTTCCTAAAGAAATAAAGTTGTGTCCCCCTTTAAAAGCAAACTAACCCTCAATACTGAAAAGTTTGTGGCATATAAATTCTGTCATCTTATTGACTGAAATATGGCAGGCTTCATCCACTCAGAGGGGGCTGCTATGCCTTCAAATTCCATACAATTCTGTCAAAAGGTAAAAAAGTTATAGCCATTTCTGCAGTTCCCTTTGGACCTGAAGCTTTTGCCTGGCTGGAACGCGCCCTTGATCTGTGATAATGCCACTTGCTTGCCTGGATGGAGGAAGACAAGATGTGTGTGTGTGTGTGTGTGTGTGTAGAAACTACTGAAGTTTGCATGACTCAAATGTAACCTACTGCACAAAGGTAATAAATGCATCCATTGTTCTAGCCACATTTGCCTTTGCCCCCTCTCACAACAGACACGTGGTCCCCAGGGAGCTGCCAACAAGGGAATGTGGCCTTTGGACTGGAAAAATGTTCCCCACATTCAAGGCTTTTAAACACTCTGTATTGGGTACAGAAACAAAGTATCCCAATTCATGTAGCATGGTTGTTTGCACTCAACACCAGTCAACAATATGACAGCTGCATTTTGAAACAGTGGCAGCATCTTAAAATTCTTCAAAAGTAGCTCTATGCACGCTATGCTGCAAGAAGACACACATAATTGTGGCAAGGTAGTTTTTTAGATAGAAAAGGGTGCAATTGGCATATTACTTGAAGCTGGTAAGCAGCAATCTTGACCACCACTGACAATTTAGGAGCAGTGCTGGATGCAAGAGCACACCAAAAGTGTGATTCTGAGTCTTCAGGAAGAGCCAGAGCTGGTTTTACACCTATCCCGGAGTCAACAATATTCCTCAGCAACAGTAATTCTGCCTTATCTGGAATAAGCACACTGTGGGCAGTGCAGACCAGATCTCTAGATGACATCACCCATTGGTGTCATAGATTTTGAACAGCATGGGAGACAAGATGGACCCTTGCAGCACTCCACAAACCAAAGCCAGAGGCTCTCAACACTAATTTCTGAAACCGATCTGTGATGAAAAATAACTATTCACTGGTCAACACTAATTTTATTGCCAATGATGTTTGATCGATTTTAGGGTAACTTTGTGTCGCTGATTCCAAATATGGCATCGGTTTTGCTAGATTGGCTCTAATTTTTGAGATAATGGATGCCCCCATTGAAAAACATAACAAATTCAAAAAATTTAATGGTCAGGCATAGCCTACACACAAATGACATGGAAACTGTTTCAAATCATACAAAAGTAAACACATGAAATACCTAATGGCGTTGTATTCAGTACAATAACATTAAAACAAAGTAAGCTGATTCAGATAATCACAATTAATGCATAGAAAAACGCTGTGTGTATGATTTTCTTTTATGTGGGGCATCAGGACAATCACGTTGGAGGCTCCAGCAGTAGTCTGCCATCATGTGTCTGTCCCATCTGCCTTGATACCTTTCCTCCATCACCTTTATATCCTGATGGAACCTCTCCCCTTGTTCCTCACTAAAATCACCAAGATTATCCGGAAATCTGTCTAAGTGGCTATGGAGATAGTGTACCTTTATGCTCATATTAGTACCCAAATGTTTAAAGTTAGCGAGCATGTTTTGCACCAATTCTTCATAATTGTCTGCTTTGTCGTTACCCAAGAAGTTCTTGACAACTGAGACATAACTGCACCAGGCAGAAGCTTCAACATCATTCATAAATTAAGTGAAATTCAAATCATTGATGAGTTTACGAATTTTAGGACCATCAAAGATTCCTGCTTTTAGTTTTTCCATAGTCAGTCCAAGGAACAATCTACAAATGTATTTGAAGCAATCACCATCTTTGTCCAAGGCCTTAACAAATTGCTTCATCAGTCCAAGCTTGATATGGAGTGGTGGGAGAATGGTTTTTTCTCTGTCAACCAATGGCTTGTTAATGATGTTCACTGCACCTACAGTCATGTGTTCCCTTGAAGGCCATGTCACTTTTTCCCAATGATCCTGCTTTGCCCTACTATCCCACAAGCAGATGAAACAAGGGTACTTCGTGTATCCACTTTGCTGCCCAAGCAAGAAGTTCACCATCTTTAGATCAACACAAATAGACCACTGGTGCTCATGATAGCAGAGCTTCTGCAAGACCATTTTGATATTTTCATATTCTTTAAGTTTTGTTGAGTGAGCAATTGGAAGAGATACATAGCGGTTAACATTGTGCAATAAAACACATTTCAACTTCTGGTGGAGCTGTCTATAAAAAGCCGCCAATCTTCAGGTCGATATTCCGGTAGTCCCATTTGGAGAAGAAGTCCAGGAATGTTATTGCAGTATACAAGTTCTTCATCTTGGCTGAAGTATGGAAGAAGTCCCTCCTCTCTTGTCCGATAAGCTGTTGTGTTAGCTTCCGGCTGTAGACAGTTCTTTTCCATTAGCCTGGATGCTAAAAGTTCAGATGCTTGCTTTGACAGACTGAGGTCTCGTATTAGATCAGTGAGCTCTTTTTGGGAGAACTGCTCAGGTGTTGAAAAGCTTTCTTCATATCCACTTCCAGGGCTACCACCCATGCTACACTCCACGCCCAACATTTCTTCAACATCTGACAATGGAAGGTCAGGCAGTGAGGTAAACACTGGTATGGGAACGTCTTCGCTGTGTGGCACAGGTCGCCTTGCTGAGTCCAAATCAGGATACTCCCACTTATGTTTCTTGTAGCGATTGAAGCCTTTCACATTCACAACACAAAAATAACAATCATTGTGATGGTTTTGCGGCTCTCTCCACACCATAGGCACACCAAAGTTTAAACGTTTTCTTTCTCCATTTTGCCACTGTCGTAGGCACTCTACACAGGTTTTGCAAACCTTATGGGGAGCCCAAGACTTATCTTGATCTCCAAGCTTCACTCCAAAATAAGCAAGATATGCTTGTTTTACAAAGTCAGTGATGTTTTTTCTTTGTTTTTGCAGAGCGTATTCACCACAAATGTAGCAGAATGCATTAGAATTGTTTAAGCAGCCTCTTCATGACGAACTCATATTCCTCTTCCAAAAAAAAGTATCAATATGATATTATTATTATTATTATTATTATTTTGTTGGGCTGTGTTATATGTATTTCAATTTTACATCTCAGTGATTTCAACATTGAAAGTGGGGGTGTAACGGGATAGCCCAGATAATGGCTTAATTAATGCATATAGTGTGCTGAAATCATTTACATAAGCCTATAATGGCTTAGCTTGTAGTTTAGTAGTGCATAGAAGGAATAAGTTATCTTTTAAAAAAGGGTTTCTTCAACAATCCATTCTAGACAAACCATTGGTTTCTTATACAGCAGAGTACGGTACAAGATAAAATGTCTGAGCAGACAACCAATGTGTTATGTTAAAAGTCAATATGAAATAAGGAAGATATGGAGCACTTCAGGGAGGCAGCAAATGCTGTTTCCAGTGGACAGCAAATGCCACCCCTAGTGGTCAGCATAATTGATAAGGTCATGGGAACAAGTCTTCACCTTGAAATGAAAGTGTATAAAAGGCCAAGTTTTATAGCACTCAGGACTGCTCAGCTCTGCTGGAGTGAGCGGTCGAAGAAAACAGAAGAGAACCATCCATGTATTGCATCCATAATATATTCACTAATAGACAAAAAACCCTTAAAGTTTAAGAATGTACCTATAGCCAACAGATATTTCTATCAAACTTTAAAAAGCAGGGAAATTGGGTAGCTATAGTGAATGCACCAGGGGAGCAGGAGACCTGACCTCCTCTCTGAGATATTATACTGCCCTACAAATTTGTCAAAATGCAAAGACAATTTGGGTTGGTCTTTCACAGTTCAATCCACTTGCTGTGTATCTTGGAAGAATTTTGTAACATGTACCTCTGAGCATATGGTGAGTGGTTCTTCCTGAGCATGCCTGCACTTATCATTGACTCCCATGCTAAATTTCTTAAATTAATTAAAAATCAGCCAGACAGTTTTTTTAAACTGCAGAAGATGAAGGTCAGAGTATGGGGCAAGGTCAGTAATAGGATTACAGGTACTCTGTGAACATGGCTGATTTTTAATTAATTTCAACAGATTATGAAAACTCTGACAGAAAAAGTCCAACGGGGTCTGGATTTCCCCCCCTCTTGTTTTATACATCAAACTCTCGATTCTCTCTGACTGTTTTCAGTATCGCCATGAAAATTTAGAGGGTTGGTAAGCAAGCGTTTCTGAGTTCAGGACTATATGCTTTGTAAGGTTTTGTTTTGAATGGAACTTATGGGAAGCATCAGAATGGCGTGGGGGGCCTTTTCAATTTAACATAGCGGAATGCGAAAAATCCACGCTGACTATAGTATACAGCCACTCTTATGGTTGTGTAATGATGTATCATGACATGTATTTTCATGTACTTTGTAATTTTGGCTTTGTGATATGACTTAGAGTTTAACTCAGTCCTTCGTTTGTTTTCATTTGTTTTAATTAAGATGTGCCTTCAGAGTCTTATACTTTGATGTTAAATGGATATTCAGCTACTTAGTTCATGCTGATATGCATTCCTATTTCTCTGTTTCTATAATAATGGCCAAGGCCACCTAGAATGCATTTTATTAGTTGTAATGTGCAAGATATGAATAAATAGCATATATTCTGCTGTCTGAAGTCTGACTCCTAAATAGAAAATTTCCTTCCAAGATTCAAAAATTCTTGAGTGGGGTCTTTTCTGTTCTCCGCCTACACTAGACTACTGCTGTTGATAACCGGTGAGCTTAGGTGAGTTAACATTTGACTCTACTTAGACACGCGGGAAGGGAGAAAACAAGAACCCTTGACCCTGTGCATTCACTGGCAAGGGGGATAGTCTTGCCTATATCACCTGGTCTTTCTCAGGCATCTCCCTCACCTCAAGGAGACCTCTGGTAATGAAATCCTTGGGCTGCCACTCCCAGGCAAGCACTCCTCCAGTGACTCTTGACTTCTTACTGGGCCTAACTCCTCTGAAGAGGGCAAGTGTGAAGCTGTGGTAGGGGTTCAGGTGCAGTGTCTGGGGTCACCATTGGGGCAGGCCAAGTCTGGGTAACTCAGGCTGCTTGGTTGTCCCTGGATCATGTATTGAGTATGGGAGCTGGATACCTGACCGTACAGGGTTTGGGATACACATGTCTCTGTGCCCAGATGTCTCCCCCCAATGCATGGACATTGTGCCAGCTGTGTAGTGCTGCTGCCCCTTTCAGTGTATGGGCTCCCTTCATGCATATAAAGTGTGAAGGGGGTCTTGTCAATTGGGCAGAGGATTCTAACCACTAATCTGCTGCACTGAAGGGGGTTAGGATGTGGCAGAGATTTACTTCCACTCAATTCTGCCAGTGAGGAGCCTGTGCCTACCAAAAGGGCAGGTGAAAGGAAGCTAACACCAGCAGTGTCCCCACTGGTGACAACCTGTGTTAACCCCTGAAATAGGGTGTTTCAGGGACAGAGCTGGACTGGCCAATGATACACTTGATCCTAAGTTGGTCCAGCTACCAATGATGGGCCCATCCTGGATTTTTCTGCTGAAGCAGCTTTCAGCTTTCAGGGCAACCAGACCAAGCGGAAGAACTTTGGATGTGTTGATGGCTCCCCAATAAATATTTATTATTTTATTTATTTATTTAGACTGTTTTTATACCGCTTAATATATAAAAATATCTCTAAGCAGTGTACAAGAAAAAAAGAACACAAGAAGTATTATAAAAAGTACACAATGAAGCCATAATACAAATAAATTCATACTTAATACAAATTATTAACAAATAAATATACCAACACAACAAATTCTATCACACTTCCCCACTTATCCCCTGCCCTGCTCTGTTCCACCAACTTGGAAGAGAGTCCTATTGTAAGCCATGGTGCATTCAACAAGGCTACCCGTCCACCTCTGTGGTTTCAGTTTCCAAGACGACTTTGCAATACTCCACCTCCTTGAGAAAGAGGCCATCTGGTGGCACAATGGTGTTCCGGGGGTAAGCCATTAGGTCTCTGGTCTCCAGGGGCTCCTCTACCTGGTGAGGTTGCAGCCAGTTCTGGCTAACAGCCACCGAAATGCTGGCCATGCACATCTCAAAAGTTTTAAGTGCCCACTTAAACTAAAATGTGAATCTAACAGATGTGTATCTTAAATTTGCAAGCACCAAGAAGCTGTGACTGGCTACAACTTCTTGTTGAGTGTATTTATGGCAGCAGACCTGAGTTGGCCTCTGTGTGAAATGGCCAGATCAGATTATGGTGAAGTGTAATTTGAGATTTTGTTATAATTTAGATTTTCAGTGGGGTTTAATTTCAATCTCATGTCCTTAATTTTAAACATAAGTAAATCTTTGTAGCATATTTTTTTTATAATGCAGCACATTTTTTAATGCTTATTGCCTCAGTATCTACTGTAATGACATTCTTTCTGCAAAAATATACTGCTGTGTTCTAAGTAGCAATAATGCTGCCAGGTATGTAATTTGGGATACATAATAATGTCTGAAAATGCTTATATCAGAATCATGGCTATATTAAAAATATTATTGATGACAAGAGTGCATTTTAAACAGATGAAGTGCCAGATCCCCTTCAATATTGTCATAAAAGGTATAGTACAATACAAATGACACTAAAACACACCATAATAAAATCCACATTTTTTATGATAAATTACATGTTGGAGCAGAATCTAGCCGAAGTTAAGCAGTTTAAATTCTCATTGATTTCCAATGGATGCTTTAATCTCCTTCACTGAAATTAACAGGACTTAAAAATGCTCAGCTTTGATTGGTATGCCTATGTTTTGTTAAGACATAGCCTATAAATAGAAAAAAATATGACTTTAATAACCTAACTTTACTTTCACTATGATTGTGAATTGTCCACATCCTGTGAAAGTTCAGCTATAATGCAAAGGACTTTTCATCAGTTCTCAATACAATTCATGTGGTTACTCAGAAATGTTCTATTGTTTTCTATATTTTCTAGGTCTATGTGACCCACTCCTAAGTAAATATGCATAGATATTCCATCTTGTTGAGACTAAACAGGGAACCCGAGATTGTGTGCTATAAAAACTATTTTAGTCTATTCATTTCAGTGGGTAAGGTTATACATACTTAGGCTACAATCCTATGCACACTTACTTCAGAATAAGTCCAACTGAAATCAGTGGGATTCTCTTTTGAATAAACCAGGTGGGTGGGAACCTTTGGCCCTCCAGATGCTGCAGAACCACAACTGCCACAATCCCTGGCCATTGGCCATGTGTGCTGGGGCTGATTGGAGTTACAGTTCAGCAACATCTGGAGGGCCAAAGGTTCCCCATCCCTGGAAAGAAATATACATTGTATCTGGCTGTTCTTTCTCCCACTGAATTCAACCATACTTTGTTTTCCTTTTCCACAAATCCTCACAGTCAGCTGTATTTTCTTCCCTCCGTTTTGCCTGGTGATAGTTTCATATGTTAATATCATTTTTTATTAACATAATACAAATATCAGTAGCAGCAGTACAGCTTTCATTGCTAGCGGCTTTCATATCAAACATCACAGTAAATTTTATTTTCTGTAATAGATTACAATTTGTACATTGTATTAGGGAAGATGAGTAGCATTGCAGGATGGCACTGAAATTGCAGAACGTACGGCCTTACCACACTTAAAGTGCTCTGATAAATTATTCCTGCCCCATCTTCTGTCCCATTCCACAATGTTGAACCAACAAGGTTGGTCGGACTATTTATTGTTGTTGTTATTATTATTATTATTATTATTAGATTGGGAAAAATAACACCTTTCATCTTTCAAGAAACTCACTATAAATATCACATTATACAATTCACTGGAAGTGAACTTACTGCTAAATACCCATTGGATTCCCAGGAGGTGCCTTACATTAATTGTTTAGCAAAAGCACCCTTAGGCTATCACAGGGAAGAGCATTAAATGCATAAAAAGAGAAGTTGACAGAGATCCCTGTAGAACAAGTTACATCTCCTCACAGAAAACTTCTCTAAGGGGAAGTGGGGACACTACAAGTCTGAATGGTCATTTTGAGGTTAGTTTTTCTTTCCTTCCACTCTTTAAGCACAAACACAATTGAGCAGAAAAAGAAAAACCAATGGCACACCAGCATGAGCCTTTTTTTAGAGTGGGAATGGTAAGCAAGGTTAAAAAAAAAAAGAAAGGAAAATAAAAGAAAAATAGTTACCTTGGACAAGGAGAAAACGAGGACAAGTTGGACTACTGTTGTAAGACCAATGCTGCAGATTAGGGAAGTAGCCAAGAGACACTGAGGGAAAAAAGGGGAACATGCATGACAAATATAAAATAATGGGAGTTCTTGAATTAAATGCTTTTGGAATTTAATCTTCTGTACAAAATGTGAGCGTTGCAATCAAAAGTAAAGTTCGCAAATCGAAGGTGGAGAATTTAAGGTACACATCGGTTTCCTCGTCACCCATTCCTTCGCGAAAATATGTTCTATATCTGGTCGCTGCTTTTATTCACAGTTTTATCTGTGGAGAACTGTGGCCTCTCTCTTCTCTTTCCCCCTCCCTCCTTCACAAACATCTGGGTGGGCATGCTTTTCAGAAAATATTGAATGAAGCAAAATATTTTCATCATTGGTATTATTAGATAAAACTTATGCGTTATGTTTCAGGTATTTTAAAAGTATCATTTGCCAGTATTATTGCTATGATGCCACTAGAGGGACCACTAGTTAAACAAGAGGCAAAAATGTAACTTTTCACTCTATTTTTAAAAAGCTCTTTCCCACTGAATTCTCCCCTCCAGAGTTAAAAAAGAGGACAATAATATGATGATGGTGTTTGTATTACGGTTACTAGAATGAACATATAAAAAAGCCTGGGACAGCAGTGGAGGAGCTTTGATTATACAAAATAAAGGGCCATTTTTACTGATCTTTTTAAAGGTGCAAATAAAATATAAGCAGGGATCTTGTTTGACAACTATATTTAAATTTGCCATTATCAGAATGTTGTTTATCTAAGGCTGCCATCCTATATCCACTTACTTGGGACCTTCCATTCCTGATAATGGCCTAGGGTGCTGTGTCATGATCTTGCCAGTAGGAACACAGGGATACCAGGGGACTCTATAGAGCTCTACACTGATTCCTCTGTACAGGGAAATGTAGCCACATGACTATCTATCATATCCTTTAAAAAAATCAGTCATATATATGCATTCAACCCCAATGGCATGAGCATTTACATCAGTAATATTAACCAAATTAAGTAATACTTTTAGTTTTTTTTCATTAGAAACGACTAAAGTGTCACCAAGTAGGAAGGGAGCTTTCATATTCACAGAACTATGCTTGATATTAATGGAAAAGAATGGGTGGGCGTCATTGGAAGAGTTAGGAAGGAGGAGTGCAAAAGACTGAACAGCGTCTGATGGAAAAGCCTGACAGCATGCAATCGTAGCAGACTAAATATAGGTTTGGTTGCTATTTTAATTCATACATCAACTTATTTATTTATTTACTTATTTATTACACTTATATCTCACCTTTTCTTTCAAGGAGCTCAAGGTAGTGTACATTATTCTCCCCTCCCTTTTTTATCTTCACAACAACCCTGTGAGGTAGGTTAGGCTGAGAGGCAATGACCGGCCCAAGGTCACCCAGTGAGCTTCATGGCTGAGTGAGGATTTGATCCCTGGTCTCCCAGGTCCTAGTCTAACACTGTAACCACTTTGTCACACTGGGTGTCTTATCACACTTACTGTGCAGCAATTATTTAACTGGCTGCAATCCTAAAAGCACTTACCTGGGAGTAAACCCCTTTGAATACAATGGGACTTTCTTCTGTTGCCATACATTATATCATGCTGTGTAATATATTGTCGGGAAGCAAAGAGGGAGGCACCCCAAAACTACAACAGACAACAAGAGGAAAAACCCTCAAAGTGCCTAGCTAGGAAGCAGCCAAAAATGGGAACAAAAGTGGTTTTATTGCTGCCCTTTTTTGACGCATTTCGGGTGACAAAGACCCTTTATCAAGGGCAATCTGTAAAAACATACATATAAATAGCATTAAAATCAATTTTCAAACATACTATAAATAATATACAGCTATACATTAATCTATGAAAAATGAACAATTCCGTAATATGCTGAAGACTGCCTACAGAAGCTCTAATCAATAAGGAAAAAGGGACAACTGGGATGGAACATACAGTAGGGCCCCGCTTTACAGTGCTTCGCTTTACAGCGTTCCGCTAATGCAGCGGTTGACAATTGCAGAAAGGCCCCGCTCTTACAGCGCTTGTTCCGCTTTGACAGCATTTTTTGCTGTCGGGCGCCATTTTGGTCAATGTTCATCAATGGGTTCCGCTTCACAGCAGTTTTCGCTTTACAGCGGGGTTCCAGAACGTAACCCGCTGTATGAGCGGGGCCCTACTGTAATACAAACTAAAACTTCACTTAAAAACTTCACATGACCCCAAAATGGAAGATTCTAACAGGACGTCTCTCCCAAAAATGAATCTGAACCAAGCAAACAAGAACAGAGAAATGCAAAGATAAAATATCTATTACATATAACACACTATTATCTATTCACTGTCCTAAACTATACATTTATACAGCAATACAACCACTTTTGTTGTCATTTTTGGCTGTCTGCTGGCTAGGCACTGTGAGGGTTTTTCCTCTTTTTGTCTGTGATATATTGTGGGCCCTGATTCTGGTGGGTTTCTTCTTTGAGGACTGCTACATTTCTCTTACGTTCTGCCTGCCAAAGAAGGAGACTACTTGAAAGGCATACAACTTTCTGTACTCAGATGATGAATAAGATCATCCTGACTACAAACAATAGTGACATGGAATATTTTTAAACCTACAAACTTTCTACTTTCCCTTTATCCAGTGCATTCAGTTGACCTGCATCGGAGAGCAGAAAGAACTGGATTTTAATTCTGTATTCATCACGGTCTTCAGCGTTTGCTATTTTCATCATGGTCTTATGGGCTACCTGACAGAGCACCATAGACTACAGTTTGAAGAATCATATTACTTCAACATATGCAACAGATCCCCTTTTTCATTATTGTGACGTGGTCAATACACCACATTGGTTTTATGCAGCTGAAGTGACTCATCAGTCACTTCTATATTTGACGTAGAAACGTGCATTTCAAAATATATATGCAGCTACTTGGGCTCTTTCAAAATTTGTGCATTTTAATGGAACTTTTTGAACACAGAAAGAAAAGTGGAAGTTAGCTAGATGTGTGGATTGTGGGATTGTTTTTAGTGCAGAGTAGGCTAAAAATGGCTTACATAAATAAATACAGTGATCTCTGCAAAGTGAATGCCTCATAAGCATAATTCCTGCTTAACTAAGAGATAATTGCAGAATATAATTTTCTTCAACAAAATACTTTGGGGAAAACTTTACATCACAGAACAAACTGTGAATATTTTGAAGGTTAGAGAGAAGAACGGGATATTAGATTCCTTCCTGTTGCTACCCAAGGTTCTTTCCTGAAAAACTGAGATGGTTTTTGCACTCATGTGAGCTTGTCCTCACAGGCAAAAAATTATGAAAGCTGTTAGAAACAGCTGTGATTTATGATGGAATTGCACAGACTATACATTAAAACTGTGGCCTTCCTTCCTAGATTTTGGGTCCATCTTTGACACCATTTTGCAGCATAGACTCCCTTAATTTTTCATCTTACATATTGTTTTCACCTTCATCTACATCTCTTTTCCCCTTTCCTCTCCCCCTCATCATTTCTCTTTTTGCCAGGTGCTCGAGCCTAAGAGTGATGGGCAGGCTGAAGGCTAGTGGCATGGAGGAAGGATCTTCTTGCCTCTCTCAACAATGAGTTGCTCAGACTGAGGGAAGGCATCAGATCTGATTGCCTTTGTACCAGTCAGGGGCTCTGGGTTTGGCCCTCTGGTATACCTCAGCTTAGGCCAAGGGGATTATAAAATGCTCTCGGCATGTCCCAGCAGAAGCTGTCTATAGTACATAGAAACCAGGGTGATATAGTGGTTAGAGTGTGGGACTGGGACCTGAGAGACCAAATCCCCGCTCAGTTCATGAAATTCACTGGGTGACCCTGGGCCAGTCACTGCCTCTTAGACTAACCTACCTCACAAGGTTGTTATGAGGATACAATGGGGAGGGGAAGAGCCATGTATGCCACCTTGGGCTCCTTGGAGGAAAAGTGGGGTATAAATGTGTAAAAAATAAATAAATAAAACTGCCCGATCTGCAGGGCTCTTGGTTTGAGAGCTCCACTGCATCCAACACTTTCTCTTTAACACTCAGCCCAGCTTTCTTCTCCATTGGTCTTTGGTAAGGTTACAACAACCCACCAGTTGAAAGCTAGTTTGGCCAATACATTAAAGAAGATTGATCAAATTGCCTTTTCACTATTTCATTCATTCATTCCTTCATTCATTCAACGTATAGACTGCTTACTATTTACAAAAATATCCTGAAGCAGTTTATAATCAGGATTCAAAGTCTCTAAAATGTACAACAACATCATAGAATAACAGTAGAGTTGGAAGGGGCCTATAAGGCCATTGAGTCCAACTCCCTGCTGAATGCAGAAATCCAAATTAAAACATACCTGACAGATGGCTGTCCAGTTGCCTCTTGAATGCTTCCAGTGCTGGAGAGCCCACTACCTCCCTAGATAATTGGTTTCATTGTTGTACCGTTCTAACAGTTAGGAAGTTTGTCCTGATGTTCAGCTGAAATCTGGGTTCTTGTAACTTGAGCCCATTATTCTGTGTCCTGCACTCTGGGATGATTGAAAAGAGGACCTGGCCCTCGTCTGTGTGGCAACCTTTCAAGAACTTGAAGAATCCTATCATATCTCCCCTCAGTTTTCTCTTCTCAAGGTCAAACTTGCCCAGTTCTTTCAGTCTCTCCTCATAGGGCTTTGTTTCAAATCCCAATCATCCTCTTTGCCCTCCTCTGAACCCATTCCATTTGTCTGCATCCTTCTTAAAGTGTGGTGTCCAGAACTGGACACAGTACTCAAGATGAGGCCTAAACAGTGCTAAATAGAGGGGAACTTGTACTTCATGCAATTTGGAAACCGTATTTCTGTTAATACAGCCTAAAATAGCATTTGCATTTTGTGTAGCCACATCACACTGGTGGTTCATATTCAGCTTATAATCAACAACAATTCCAAGATCCTTCTCACATGTAGTATTGCTGAACCAAGTATCCCCCAACTTATAACTGTGCATTTGATTTCTTGTTCCCCGGCGTAGAACTTTGCATATATCTGTGTTAAATTTCATTCTGTTATTTTCAGCCCAATACTCCAGCCTATCAAGATCACTTTGAATTTTGTTTCTATCTTCCAAGGAATTAGCTCAGAGGCACATGTTCCCAAATTCTTGCAAGCTACACAGCAAGTGGATGGGACTGTGAAAGACCAACCTAAATTATGTTTGCATTCTGACAAATTTGTAGGGCAGTCCAATATCTCAGAGAGGAGGTCAGGTCTCCTGCTCCCCTGGTACATTCACTATAGCTGCCCA